>NC_139971.1:42075842-42484380 GCF_963993115.1 Abramis brama
GTATAAAACATGAAGGGGGAGCATATATGATTTATGCAACTACCGGAAGTTTGCGTTGTTTTGAATGCGGCGATGTCGGCCATAAACGGCAGATGTGTCCGCATAAAGATCGTGGACAGGAAAACATCGGCCCAGTGATAGAGACTGATGCTCAGGCTTCATCCATACAAACAGGTCAGGAGGAGATTTCAGGCCTCACGGAGGTAAGACAGTCAGAGGTGAACGTGGTTTTAAATGTAGCGGCGAATACCTCAGAGATGCCAGTGGTAGCGGCAACAAGTTCATTTACTGATGATGATGTGGTTAAGAGTAAAGAGCACTTAGTTGTTGAACAAGACAATAAATGTGACGAGAATGTGTTGCCAAGTACTAGTTCTGCTCAGTTTGTGTGTGATGCAGAGAAGAGTCGAACAGATCCAATGACAGTAGCCGAGGATGATTTGTCAGATGAGTCTGCTTCTGTGTTGGATATGGACTCTTGCTCACAGTTTGGGTTTGAGGAGAGCACTCAAGATTCCCAGAAGGAGCTCTCTTTATATACTTTAGAGGAAATTGATCAGTTTCTGGATAATACTTTTGGAAAGCAAGTTGATGTAAAAGAATTCTTTCCTGATGTAGAGAAATTTGTTAAGTCAGTTACATTTCTTCAGAAGACTGTGGGGGTTGATCTCCTGAGCGAAAAGAAGAGGCTTCGTCTAAAGAAACATTTAACCACTGTTAGAAAGGCTCGAAAAATAGAGAAAAAGAGAACATCAAAAGTACTGTTCTAATTGATTTTTTTTTAAGATTCACATGGTGTCTTTTTTTATATTTCTGCTCTTTTCTGCCTGTTTGCTCTTTCTTCCAGTATTTTTAATGGAAGTATTGAGGGTTGGCTCAATTAATATTAATGGTGGAAGGGATGAATGTAAGCGTGCTCTTGTTTCTGAAAAAATAGAGCAAAACAAATTAAATGTTATTTTCCTTCAAGAAACGCATAGCGATATTGCTAATGAATTTGAGTGGGGATTATGGTGGAAAGGGCAATACATACTTAAGCCATAAAACAAATGTGAGTGCTGGGTTGGCAATCTTATTCTCTCCAGATCTAAGAGTTAATGTTTTAAAAAAAGAGGAACCTGTAAATTGAAGATTAGTAACAGTAAAGGCTGATATTGATGGGTTTTCTTTTTTACTTTGTAAATGCATACGCACCTAATGTGGGACATGAACGACACATCTTTTTCAGTATATTAAAGGGATAATTCGCCCAAAAATGATATTTAAGCCATGATTTACTCACCCTAAAGCCGTTCGAGATGCATACGTCAATCTTTTTTCAGACGAACACATTTTCAGTTATTTTAGAAAATGTCTTAGATCTTTCAGTGGTTATAATGTGAGGCAATGGGGTCCAGCTGATTCAGGTCCGAAAATGTACATGCATCCTTCTCAAAAATAATCCATCCGGCTCCAGGGGGATAAACGAAGGCCTTCTGAGGGTAATCCGTGCGGTTTTGTCGTAAAAATATACATATTTAAAACTTTATAAACTAAAATAACTGGCTTCCAGTGGCGGTCGGTGCGCGTTCACAGAGATGGATGCTGGCGTATGACGTATGACGTAGCGTAGGAAGCGTCGTGACGTAGAACGAACGTTGAGTTTTGTTTTGCTCTGCTCTCTGGCTGCGCTGTCACGTTCGTTCTACATCACGACGCATTCATCTCTGTGAACGCGCACCGACCGCCACCGGAAGACAGTTATTTTAGTTTATAAAGTTTTAAATATGTATATTTTTACGACAAAACCGCACGGATTACCCTCAGAAGGCCTTCGTTTATCCCCCTGGAGCCGGATGGATTATTTTTGAGAAGGATGCATGTACATTTTCCGACTTGAATCAGCTGGACCCCATTGCCTCACATTGGCCCTCATTTATCAATCTTGCGTAGAAACGGGCGTATATATTGGCGTAAGATTATGCTTACACTCCTCTCATCGCCTGATTTATGAAGCTGTGCGTACCTTTGAAATTCAGGTGTACGCAATACCTGCCCTTGATAAATGCCGCGGCTGAAATCGATCGTCATTAGAATAACACGCCCCTATATATTCAAGTCTCTGCTTCCCCCACGCCCTCATTTTACGCCATGGACACACGGAAGACGGCAAAGAAGAGAAACTTCTTTGAGAAAGAGAAAGCGAAACCAGGGAAGTGGAAAGAAACAAAATTGATTTCTAGATTTTTATTATTAATGATGCTTATTGTCATTTAGAAGAAGAATGTCGTTATTATTATTTGTATTATTATTATTATTTAAAAGAAGAAGAATGACATTTTTATTATTTTGTCAGTCTGAATTATTTTTTTGGTCATTGAAAGCCTTTCATTACTAAACCCAGTCCGTGCATACCTGCCGGGCCTAACCCTGGCCTAACCATCGTTTCAAAGAATAGTACAACGGCGAGCGCGTCGAGTATAAACGCCTCGTCCGTTTGGGGAGGTGCGCGCGCAGTCTGCGGAGACTCGCGCTGCGGAGCCAGGCGAAAGTATAAACAAAACGTCAGGTAAAGCGCACAGGCTCGCAACTTAAGGAATACATATGCCTACAATTCAAATGCTTTGGTAAAGTCACACAAATTAAACATTGAAGTCCATGTTGCACAAAAATAAACACTGAAGTTTATAATTACTATGTTGTTGTTTTTTTACAGTGGGTCATAATATATTATATCTTTTAGTTTGTCAGTGCGTTTTGTGGTGTTAGGAATTGTTTTTTTGCGCATTCCCGCACTCAAAACGTGCGTACACCACCTCCTGAGCTGGCGTAGGATTTGAGCGTGCCGTACGCCAACGTCCATATTGATAAATCTCAAAGTCAACGTGGTTTTGGGTGTACGCCAGGTGTACGCTGGAAATTTGGTGTACGCACTTTTGATAAATGAGGGCCAATATAACCACTGAAAGATCTAAGACATTTTCTAAAATAACTGAAAATGTGTTTGTCTGAAAAAAGATTGACGTATGCATCTCGAACGGCTTTAGGGTGAGTAAATCATGGCTTAAATATCATTTTTGGGCGAACTATCCCTTTAAGAAATGCTTTAATGTTATGTGCTGATGGAAATATAATCATGAGAGGTGATTGGAATTGTACTGAGAATTTTACTATTGATTGCACAAGTGAAGAACCTCATCTTCAGTCTTCATCTCAATTATCAAAAATAATTCGAGAAATAGATCTTTTAGATATGTGGCGGATCAAACATCCACAAGTGAGACAATATACTTGGATTAAAATGACAGATAACAGAGTCAGTGCTGCTCGATTGGATAGGATCTATATGTCCATTCATCTTAGTAGTCGGAGTATTGATTGTTGTATTATTCCAGTAGGGTACACAGATCATCATTTGGTTTCTCTTACTATAAATATGTCCAAGTGTACAAAGAAGTCTTCTTATTGGCATTTTAACACTAAATTGCTTCAGGATATTAATTTTTGTAAACATTTTGAGACTTTTTGGCAACAGTGGAGATTGTGTAAAGGCACTTTTGAAAATTTAAAACAGTGGTGGGAAATAGGGAAAACAAACATTAAATTGTTTTGTTTGCAACATACTGCTAATTCCACTATTAAATTAAGAGAAATTATTCAGTCAATTGAAAAGGACATATCAAATATGGAGGTGGATCTAATTAATAGATATGATCCTAATCTGTTTAACAACCTGCAAGAAAAAAAAAGAGAACTGGGGTTGTATTTAATGAAAGGGTGAAGGGAGCTCTTGTAAGGTCTCGTTTTGTCTCTGTTAACCCTCTGAGGTCTGAGCTGTTTTCTGGGCCCTGGAGGTGTTGTGACATGCTCTGACATTTCTGGTTATTTCTGTTAATTTTGACATTTTCTTTTTTGTCATTTTTTATTTTTCATTTTTCAAGGAGAAATATAGAAAGCAGGCCTTCAATATATTCCTAAATCAAAGACACTTGAAAGTTTATGCAAATACATATATATCAAAACAGTATTAATAATAATGGAAAATAAACATATACATATACTGTACATACATACTCATATAAACATAAAAAACAATTATCAATACAGAGTGTATTCTCTCAGGCCTGGAAAGAAGTTTTTACAAGTGTCACCAATGCTTTGTTTCCTCCTCTTAACAGTAACTATATACAATAGAACATGGGGAGCTATTACTTACAGAAGATTCCAAAAATTGCCGTATTCCAATAGTTAAAAAAATAAATTAAAAAATTAACCTTTCAAAAGAGGTCTGGGCGTACTGGTTTAATGTAATCAATCCATTTACTCCATATTTGGAGGAAGTCTTCCCTTAATGCTCTTAAGGAGAAAGATAATTTTTCCATCACATATATATTATGTATTATATCAATCCACTCCTTCACCGTGGGTGACTCTGGTTTTAACCATTTTCTGGTAATTACTTTTTTACTGGCTGCTAAGAGAATTAACAATAACTTCTTATCATTTCTGTTCCACCTCTCTGAGGGGATATTACCCAAGTATAAAAATTCACAGGTAAACTCAATCTCTACCCCAAAGACAGCCGTCAGAGCTCCTATAATCTCATGCCAGTACTGATTCAATTTCTGACACCCCCAAAAAATGTGATAATGGTTCGCTTCCATTTCCCCACATGATCTCCAGCAACTAGTGCCCTTCCCTTGATGTTTTTTCTGTGATGTAGTAAAAAACCTGATAACGTTTTTCCAACAGAATTCTCTCCATGTGGCTGAACTTGTGGATTGCCACTGTGCTCTACAAATTCTCCCCCAGTCTTCATTTGAAATATTTAAGTCTCCTTCCCTTATCCACTTGTCCCTTATACAGAGTATTTTCAGGTAAATTTTGGAAAAAACCCTTATACAACTTTGAAATGATCCTATTACATGGCTGAGCCTTGGATACTGCTAGGAAAACCTTTATTATTCCTGACTCAGCCCTTGACAGTACTCCTGGTTTAATTTTACTTTCTAAATAATCCCTCACTTGAAGATATCTATAAAAGTCACTTTGGTTAAGCCCAAATTTTTCCTTTAGTGAATCAAAGCTTTGGATTTTACCCTTGTCGAAAAGAGTGTAATAATTTGAGATTCCTAATTTAGCCCAAATACGAAATCGATTATCTATTCTGTTTGGGATGAAATCAGTATCAAAGGCACACCATCTTAATATTCTCGATGCTTCATTCAAACCCCCTATTTTCATTGTCCGGTGCCAAATTTTAAATGATACATTAATCAATGGGTTTGTTTTCTTATTAATTCTAGTTCTTAGCTTGTTGTCTGCGATTAGGGCAGATAACGGGGACTCTTCCATCATCCCTCGCTCTATTTGAATCCATTTAGACAAATATACTTGTGACATTTTCATGGCTAAAGTCTTATTACACTGTATTCAGCACAAACTCTGCTACAATAATATATCAACAGCATGTATGTAAAAGTTTGTAGTTTTGAGATAATGACATTTATGCGTGGTTTGTGAAAATACAAAAAAAAATTCTCACTGAAATAAGGCTATGCCATTATTCACCTTTCATATTTCACTTCCAAAATATTCAAACTGTTTAAAACCTATATTCAATTATTTAATTTTGCTTTGCAAATTCAGTGGTTCAAATTCAACAGTAAATTCAACATTGTCATCCAGGAAAAGCAGTAGATTGCAGAGCATACTCTCCATCTGCTTTTAGTCAACCTCACCAGCAGAAGGTGCAAAAGCGTGTTGTTGACGCAGACCAGCAACAGTTAGAAGAGCAAGCCATTCATTCATAAAATGAAAATGATTATCTGTGTCAGTATATATGCGGAAAAGATGATAAACACACAAAAGCTGTGTTTATGTTTCATTCAATAACTTTTTTGATTTGATTTGATTTGATTTATTAGACAGTAAAAAAATAAATGCATAACATGAAGTCATCACAGTGACATTATACATTAATCAGAACTGTCGAGGATAACACAAGAAAGTTAAAAACTTATTTCCATTGTGGTCCTCGTTGTAGTCTGATAAAGATGGTCAGGCAAGCTACAGATGACTAAGGTACCTTGTACATTCAACCACATCCAAAATAAAAATAAAATAAACAAATACATACACTTCAATGATAAATATTCCTTAAGATCACATAAAAAAAAAAAAAAAAAAAAAAATTCTAATTAGCATTTAGCAACCATTCACCACATGCTCTATTAAAACAATGATCTGACTGGCTTAACTTAATCTCAACTGGGAGTTTATTCCATTCCATTGCTGCCGTGTACAAGGTGTTTTGCCCAGAACAGCTCTTAAATCTACAAGGAACTATGTCTGTGGCACTACCTCTAGTTGAATAGCTATGAGAGTTCCTAATAAGCTTAAAATAATCTTTAAAATACTTTGGCTCATTCCTATACAAAATCTTTCGTGTCAATCTCAGTTTCACCCTGTTTTCAATTGTCAACCATTTTAATTTTTTACGTTCGGGAGAGCCGACATGGTTCCTATTGTTGAGGTTTAAAATCAACCTGACTAATTTATTCTGTGCCGTTTGGAGTTGAACTTTTATCCTCTTTGGGGTGCTGCTGTACCATGTAGTACAGGCATAATCGAAGTGTGGCTGAATTAAAGCATTTGCTAACTTTTTTAAAGTTTCTTTATTTAGAAACTGAGCCTTACGTGCCAGGAATTTAATTCTTTGGTTCACTTTTATAATAACCCTTTGACCTTCATTGTTACTTTCCCTGTGTAGCCTACATGTCATCAGCTTTCTCTACCATGAACGGGATTATAATCGGTTTCCCTCAATACCTCATACTTGAGGATTCCCCTTCCGTCGGACAAAATGCTTAATGTAGCTTTATGGACTAATACAGTGATATAAAAGACCAAACTCGCACCTTTTTGAGGATATAGGCTGTAGCGTCATGCTGAGCGTTTCGTGATATACTGGCACAAAATCAACACTTGATTAATTGATACTAACTAAGGGTGTCACGATTTCGATTTTAAATCGAAATCGATCGAAATTAATGCTCAATCTCGATCATCGAATCAAAAAATGGAATCGTCGATGCTGCCACGCCCCATATGTCACGTCAGCTCGGCTTGTCTGTAATGGAAAAAAATCCTTTTCTCGAGAATATTGAAGCCTTTATTTTAAAACGCATTGCAGCTGCACAGCGAGAGCATCATAGCTCGTCTGAGCGAGCTGGCTGTGCTGCGGCAACTGCACGAACCTATGGCGAGTTAGCAGTGGCGTGCGGTCCAATGGGAGCGCTTGGCGCCCTGGCAAATTCGAGCGCGCCAATTTGGACGCGGCTGAAGTGTATACATTCAGAGAAAACTCGCCAAAGGACTTTAGGTTTAAATCGACTGAAGCGAAAGCACCTGATATGAGCGAATAGCACGGCAAGGCAACGCAGTAGGCTACTCGTTCCCTTATCTCTAAGGGAATCGAGGTTACGCAAGTAACCAAGTACGCTCCCTTACGAGAACGTTCTCTCGTACTGCGTTGCAAACGCTGTGGGAACCCAATTTAAAACGCCGTGCTATTCGCCTGTGACTGATCTGAGGAGTCCAGGGAGCCCCGGGACTATAATAGGTAATAGGTTATATTGTTTAAGTTTCCAATTGACTAAATATATAAGTTATTGTTACATTATGTTGTTAATAAACGTTTTAAATTTGACAATGTAGTGTGTGGTACATTGCGAGCAAAGGTCAGATATTATTATATTGCATTAAAGTCTAAAAATGGCATAGCTTGTGCTTTCAATTTATTTATTTTTTAAATCGAGAATCGAATCGAACCGTGACTTTAGAATCGAAAATGTAATCGAATCGAGGATTTGGAGAATTGTGACACCCCTAATACTAACACTTTCTTTTCTCTTCTATTATATTCTCTCTCTCTCTCTCTCTCTCTCTCTCTCTCTCTTTATATATATATACAGGGCCTGAAGTTAACTTTTTTGACCACCAGCCACTGTGGCAGGTGGATTTAAAAATCCACCCGCCACAGTGACTTTTTACCAGCCAGTTTTTTTTGTTTTTTTTTGGCCTCATAAAAGGTGAAAAAAAAAAGGAATTGCACAAACATTTGTTCTTTAACTTGTAAGAATACACATTTAAGTGCTGTCAAGTTATTAACGAGATCCATACAAGTAATAATAACTCTTAGAATAAAGATATAGACCTAGTGCAGCAGCTGCAGCTCGTATGTAAACAAATCACACGCGGCTGTGTTGATGGCTGGGCAGCTGTTAGTTACAGCGTTCAGGAACCATTAAGCAGAACTAAATTAATATTGTTATTACTGGTAAAGTTACCGGGTACGCATTTTCTCACCGGTTCCCAACTCCCAACATCTGTGCAACTGTCATTGTAATGTAGCTTATGTCAGCGTTGCATTATCTCATCTCATCTCACCAACAGTTTAATACTTAACTCACATATTATTCAAACGTAGTCAGAGAAGGGCCTCATCGTTCTCTCCGATCACATATACGTTCCGAAACACTCAAACTGCGCTGCTTTCACAGATGCTTTCTGTACTCCAGTAATGTGCCGCCACATTTTTAGCTAAAATTAAATGTCAAAGAACAACAGTTGCAAAAAAAAAAAAAAAAAAAACCCCGCAAAGACCCAGCCCCTTTAGTTACTGTTGCTATGTCCGACAAGCTACACCGTGATCTCATGCAATGAAAAACACATCGCGCAGCAGAGACACTGACAACACGCTGACAGACAAGACAGTCCAGGTTACTTTTGATATTAAACAAAGTCTCAACGTTAAAATTTGGTCTTTTTTAAAAAAAAATTAAAAGCATCAAATAAACATGAATGAACATAAGAAGGAATGTAGTTTTAACTGCGGAAAGATGTCAGTAGGCCTACTCAGTACACTCCGTTTTTTCAAGTTCAAATAATCCAACGTTGAACTCTCCTGACTGCTTTGTCTGACAAAAAAAAGGCGGATTCGGCGGATTATGATTGGCCAGATCGCCGTCAATCAAACTCCCCGCGAAGTGTCAATTCTCATTGGCTACCTGCCAATGTGGCAGGTAGATTGACAGTGTTACCCGCCAATTGCAGAATTCACCCGCATTTGGCGTGTGGTCGGGGGTTAATTTCAGGCCCTGTATATATAGTATAGTAGGCTATGCCTACGTGTATTGCATTAGCTTAAACTGGGAAAAGTCATAGCACTTGCATATTGTTGTCCTCCTATTGTTAGTTTAACTGTAAATGACTAAATGTAGCCTAATAAATGTAAAATTGGTTTGACATTGGACATTCACACATTTAGGGACCGTCTCCAAAGTTGCATACAACATTGGCATACACGTTTCTAACTTCAATAGCAAACTTTAATTTATTTGAATAAATATCAAAAGTCCAAAGGGTGCGCATTATGTCTGACACTACATGAACACTTACATTTGGTTTTATGACTGTAAGTCGTTCTATTCAAATGCTATTGAAGTTAGAAACGTGTAAACCAATGTTGTATACACTAGGGCTGCACGATATTGGGAAAAAATGACATTGCGATATTTTCTTTTTCTGCAATATATATTGCGATATGAAATGAAATCTAATCTAATTTTTTAGATTTACAAACAAAAATGGGGTAAGCACACTTACATTCTCATTTTAAATGATTTAAACATCAGAGTATTATTTAAAATAGAGTAAATGATTTGTTTGTAACTTTAGGATATGGTTTGAATTGTTAACATTAGTTAATGTATCTAATAATAACATGAACTTACCATGAGCAATACTTTAGTTACTGTATTTATTAATCTTTGTTTATCTTAGTTTATAAAAACACAGCTGTTCATTGTTTGGTAATGTTACTTCACAGTGCATTAACTATGTTAACAAATACTGTACAACTTTTGATTTCAATAAGGCTATAGCCTAAATGTTGAAATTAATGTTGTAGAAGTGCAGTTTACTAATAGTAAATGTTAACTAATGTAGTTAAATAGTTTAATAAATAGAACATTATTGTAAAGTGTTACAGATTTTTTATACACCAATTCAGACGTCTCGTGAGTTCAGTGTTGGACAGGTCAGTTGTTTAAACCATTCATTAAATTGAATCGGTTCAAAGGAATCATTAGTTTGCGAATCGGACATGTAGTCTACGGCACGCGTTGTGTAATTATCTCAGCAGTTTAGGATATCGCACAAGATTTGTCAACACAGAAAACATTTCATCACTGGATAGTTTTTTGTTTTTGTTTTTTTTTTACACCATCGTGTCAATTGATTTTGATTAATATGCGCGAGGGACCTCTCCGGGGCTCTCTCGCTCTGCTCGTTCTTATATGCACCCTGTTAAACTGACAGGACTTAAAAACACATGCAAATGATAAAATTTCACTCTATGATGGTTAAGCTGTGTAATTAATCCGCGAATCACATGTGTCAAGGGCCGGGGAGCAGCTGGCCCGTACGGTTAATGAATCACGGATTAACTACGACAGCCTACATCGCACATCCTGCGATGTGACTATCGTGGATTCGCACATCGCGATATCGATGCTTAAACGACACATCGTGCAGCCCTAGTATACACTTTAGAGACGGTCCCTAAATGTGCGAATGTCCAACGTCAAGCCAACTTTATGCCAGTCTATCACTGGGAAACGCTCAGCATTAAGCTTTGCACGTTATTCTGAGTCCATCTGCTTGCCTGCGAGTTTGGTCTTTTATATCACTGTAATTAGTCCATTAAGCTATGTTAAGCGTTTTATATGTCCAGCAGGGGAATCCTGAAGTATTGAGGGAAACCCTAATAGCTTGCATGCAGCACATCGCCACAATATAAAGTTAAGGCCACTAAACAACCAAGAGAAATATATGTCAACCTCAAAAATGTAACATTGGATCTGTAAATGCATCCGCATCGGGGAATAACATTATAATCTCGTTCACAGTAGAGAAAGATGCATGTAGGCTACACAGGAAAAGTAACTGTGAAGACACTGAACAGTTACAAAAACAGTTTTAACAAAACCGCCGTCATAATAATCACAAATATACTTACATTGCTGTAAATGAGTTTTATGAATGAATGGCTTGTTCTAACTGTTGCTGGTCTTCGTCAACAACACACGCTTTTGCACCCCCTGCAATAAAATGGACCAAAAAATGCCTGTTGAATATTATAGGTTGTATTTTTAAACAGTTTGAATATTTTTGAAGTGAAATATGAAAGGTGAATAATGGATTATTTAATTTTTTATAATGAAAATGTGTTTGAAATATTTTTTATTGAAATGCTTAAATATTCAACCATGTTGAATTTCAGCCCATAAAAATGCAAGCCCTAAAAATACAATGCATTAAAATGCAAGCATGGTTAATGCAATGTCTATTTTTTTCAAGTAGTGCAATTCAACAGGCCTTTTTGTTTCAAAAACATTTGGCATTATTTTACTTCCATATAACAACACAAAAACAATAATTAAGACACCATAAATGTAACACACTACAATACAGAAACTTGATAGATTCATGTAATTACACATTGTTGTCACAAACAAAGTGACCTTAACTGTAATTATAATCTGTATAACTGAATCATGATTTACCAAAGTATAGTCAAGAGTTCAGTTTTTTGCAGTGTTGTTAAGTTCTCTTACAGCTCTAGAGTAGAAGCTGTTCTTAAATCTATTAATCTGTGATGCAATAAATCTAAAGCACCTACCAGAGGGCAACTGGACAAACAGATGATGTCCAGGGTGGGATGGATCCTTGAGAATGTTAGCTGCTCTACTCAGACAACGCAAGTTGAATAATTCCTCTAGTGATGGCGTAGAGTCGCCAATGATCTTCTGGGCTGTTCTGATGACCCTCTGGATGGCTTTCCTGTCTGCTGCTGAGCAGCTGGCAAACCACACCGAAATGCAGTACGTTAGTACACTCTCTATGGAGCTACGGTAAAAGGATACCAGAAATTTCCGTTGCAGTTGATTTTGCCAAAGTATTCTCAGGAAATTAAGTCTCTTCTGAGCCTTTTTTACTATTTCGGTGGTGTTTGGCACGCCCATGAAAGATCTGCAGCAATGTATGTGCGCAGGAACCTGAAAACAGGGACAATTTCCATACGGTCCCCATTAATGTATAAAGGCTTCATGACTGAGTTGCTTTTCCTGAAATTTATTATGAGTTCTTTTGTTTTGGAGGAGTTCAATTTGAGATTATTATCTGAACACCACACCGCCAATCTTTGGACTTCATCCCTATAAGCAGTCTCATCCTCTCCTGAAATAAGTCCAACCACAGTTGTATCATCTGCGAACTTTAGAATGGTGTTTGTAGGGTGAATGGAAACACAGTCATAAGTATAAAGAGAATAAATGAGGGGACTTAGCACACAACCTTGTGGGGCTCCTGTGCTTACTTAGTGTTAGGGTGGAGGACAGATGGGGGCCCAGTCTAACGGTCTGCAGGCGATTTGTCAAATAGTCCTTGATCCACTGACAAATGGATTGGGAAAGGCCTAGGTCGGCAAGTTTTGTGACCAATCTGCCCGTAATGACTGTATTAAAGGCAGAGCTGAAGTCTATGAAAAGCATCCTCACATAAGCCCCTTGATGTTCCAGATGACTTAGCGCAATATGAAGTGCAGTAGCAACAGCATCTTCAGTAAACCTATTTGCTTTATAGGCTTTATAGGCGAACTGGAATGGATCAAAGGTCGGTTGGAGACCGTTTTTAATATGTTTTAGGACCAGCTTCTCAAAACATTTCATAATGACCGGAGTAAGCGCGATTGGATGATAATCATTGAAGCTACTGATGACTGTCTTTTTTGGCAACGGGATAATTATGCCAGACTTCAGGCAAGATGGAATAGTAGATGTAGAGAGAGACTGGTTAAAGGGATACTCCACCTCTGGAAAGATGAATGTGTTTTTAAATTGGGTCATTTATGTAGAAGAAATGTGAAATTATTTTTGAATTTGGAGCTTTCTAGACTGAGAAAAGCCAGAAAATGTATTTTTGGCGCATGTGGATGAAAGACAACAACTCCCAGAATGCACTTGCTTCGCTGCCCTACGAGGCCACTCCCAAGCCACGCCTAACGGTTAGACAGTTGTAAACAATAAAGCTAAGCTAAGTTACTAGTCTTGAGTCTGCCCGGGATTTTGAGATCGCATCGCACAAAATGTCCGGGATTCGGCTTTTGCGTTCTACAGTCGCCATTCATTGTGTTTACTGTGGCGAGCAGGACGAGACTAGGCCCGCGGGAGAACGACGCGAGGCCGGTGGCCCGCGGCCCTAGCCTCGTCCTGCTCGCCACAGTAAACATGATGAATGGCGACTGTAGAACGCAAAAGCCGGTGGCGTGATTACTGATGAGCGGCGCCTGTGAGATGCACCGGTCTCGTGGGCTATCTCATTGAGGAACGGGTATTTTCTTAGCAGTGGTAAAACGAACATCAATCGATCACTTGTCTAGCGTTCATGTAAACACTACATTCAGATTCACCAATCGGAATGAATTCAGTTAGATTGAAACAAAAGGTGTGCATGTAAACAATGAATGGCGACCGCAGAAAGCAAAAGCCGAATCCCGGACATTTTGGACGATCTCGACGGCCGGACATGCAGGTTTCTGCCGGTGAAAACAAACGCACTGGCACTGATCTGTGATAGGTCTGTTAGCGCATTAGGTCCAACCCCCTATGGGCGGGTTTGAAATAGGGATGTCCCGATCCGATCCACGGCATCTTTATCGTGCCGAAACTGTCCCAGAACGCTAGATCGGATATCGGAGGGGAGAAAAAAATATATCCGATACCTATGATCCGATACCTATTGGGGTGGAACGGTACGTGTATTCGTATTGAACGTACGTTTGGTACGTGCGTCAAGGTTTGGTGCATGGATTTACACAGAGAATACACGGTATAAAAATAAATAAAACTCGCGTGCACATTAATTAATGTAATGCGGAACTAGGCTACTGTTAGATACGCGCATAAACATTAGGGCTGGTCCGAATACCATTTTTTGAGCTTCGAAGCTTCGGTAGTAATGAACATCGAATATTCAGAGCTTCGGAGAGAGGGGGCTGAACATATTCTTCTCTCTAATAAAGGCAGAAATCTCTATGTGTCTGTCTGTCCGTTTGCATTTTTATTATTTCGAGAACCGTTCATCCAATCGACTTCACAAGGGAGTGCAGTGTCGCATTCGGTGCAATATAGATGGACACGCGGACACATTCAGAATTAATAAACTTTTAGTAAACTACAGAACAGTGTGAGCGGGAAGCAGTGCGCCTCACGCGGGCAGGGCTTATATTCTCCGAGAACACTGCACTAGTGATATAAAACGCACACACACAGGTCTGTTAAATTAAGCAATACTTTTCAGGTAGTCTAATATTTTTCTGACTAACAAATTACTGACACAGTAAAGGGTAGATTTAAATAAAGAAAAACGAAATTTAAATAAAGAAAAAACGAAATTTAAATAAAGAAAAACGAAATTTAAATAAAGAAAAAACTAAATTTAAATAAAGAAAAAACGAAATTTAAATAAAGAAAAACGAAATTTAAATAAAGAAAAACTAAATTAAGCTAAATTAAAAATGAGATTAATTTAGATTGATAATAACGGGTAAAAAGGCTAATACATTTTGTTTCTATTCTATTTTCCACAATGTCAAAGCAACGCAGCTTAAAGGGGAAGTTCGGTATTTTACACTTAAAGCCCTGTTTACAGATTGTTTCTGATGAAATAGAATGGTTAAGATCAAAATTTGGTCACATGCTGCTGTCCCGAGAATTTTAGGTTTATTTCGCTTCCCCCCCCCACCTACACAATGGCAGCCTATGGGCACTGGAACAATCCTTCATAAAACGAATTAAACTTTCGTTTACAAAGACGTGAAACTCACAGAGTGGTCAGGGGTGTTCACTGATATGCTCACAAAAAAATCGCTGCAAAAGATGCTTTTCCAACAGGTGTTTTACCATTCGTTGTAAAACTGTGGACCTATTTTTTCAAACGTCTCACACCCGTAGATTCTTCCATTGAGAGCTTGAATAATAGGAGCGAAATAAACCTAAAATTCTCGGGACAGCAGCATGTGTCCAAATTTTAATCTTAACCTTTCTATTTCATCAGAAACGATCTGTAAACAGGGCTTTAAGTGTAAAATACCAAACTTGTCCTTTAGCCGAAAACACAAGCTCAGACATGCACTTCGGTCCATACCAACTTCGCTGTTCTGCGCTCTAGCCAGAGAACACTCCCGTTGCTGGAACACTTTTAGGCGTCGGTTCTATTTCTAGCATCACACTCGCTTTATCATTATACGCGCGAATGGATTCAAACTGTTCAAGCATCGAACTAGACGCGATAGACGCGAATTTGACGCTCTATTCGCGTTTGGTGTGAACGCAGCAAAATGAACAGGCTATGATGTCAAGATAGCAATGCTGGAATGTGTGTGTGTGTGTGTCAGAGAGAGAGAGAGAGGGAGGCACGGGCGCGATCGAACAGTGGCAGGGACGTAGCACAAGATCCCGGGCCCTATGCCTAGGCAGTCCTGATTGGCCCCCATGTTCCTCAAAAAAATAAATAATAATAATAATATGGCCTCTGCACACATGAATCTGTAGACCTAGATATTTATAGCGTAATAACTATTAACTGTAAATGCTTAGAGTAGCCTGATAATTTGTCATGTGTGCACACACATTTCAAACCTCCTTTCAACATTCTCTAGCCTTCTTTACTGTGGTTACTAAGTTTAAGCTAAATGATATTACAATTTTTTTTGTATATAACACTCAACGTAGGCTATATAATTGCTAATTATTGCTAATTTTAGATATTATAGCCTATTAATTTAAAATGAAACAAGTTTCAATTTAGGCTATTATAATGGTGTATTGTGCAAACAGCATTGTTAGTGTACAGTTTATTTATTTAGCCTTTACCTCAGATTACATGTATAACCAAATTATCATCTGAAAGTGTATGTTCTGCTCTTTCAATGGGTTGTCTCAGTTGACGATAGCGGAGATATTCAAGCAGTTTAGCACTACAGATTTCGTGTTCGATTGTGCTCACCTTTCTTTGAAAATAAGTCAGTTACCAATTGTTTCCCCTCATTTTGTTTTCTTTCTTTCTAATGTCGTTCCTTTCATTTTGGGGGGCCTGATTTGCCTTGCTTTGAGAAAGACATTTCTACAGCAGAAGTTTGCGCTCCTCCAGATGCTGAACTAACTAACATAAACAAAATGTGTGCAGATGGACTAAACCATCTGGCGCATTAGCAAGGGGTGGGACCAGTCAGTCAATCAACAAAGTTATTCAGCCAATACACTAATTTTACTTTTCATCTGACATTCATTATGAAATTTAATTAGGAAATGAAAATATCCAGGTAACATAAAATATATTCCAGACTTTTCAAGGGCCCTCTCTCCCTTTGGGGCCCTGGTAATCAGTACTGGTTTTACCCCCAGTCCGACGCCCCTGAACAGTGGAAACATAAAAACATACTCCGTCATTTTGTTCATACAGGACATCATTAAAACTGCAAAAAGTGTTTAGCCTACTTATATTTGTGTAAAACACAACATTGTGCTTTTGTCAAACTGTAAACTCTTGTCAAACTGTAACCTACAACTGTCACCCAACCAAAATCTCACACACACACAAACGCTGTTTAAAAGCAAAAATTATGGACATAATCTTTTGACATTCATCATATTGCATTGGTTTTCATTTCTTGTCCTAAAACAGAGCACTAATCTGTTTACTTTTGATTAAAAAAGAATGGTAGTATTATTTTATACAGAAATAAATAATAAATAAATAATTAAATAAATAAATAATTTATAATTCTGATGAGAATAACGTTAAAGTTAATTAAAATTTTAAGGAAACAAATATATTGATTTGAAATATAGCAAATTAATTTTAAATTCATTCAGGTACAATTACCAAACATATCTCAAGGTCTTTTGAATAAAGGTTGGCAGACTTTCATTAGCAACTGTTATTGTGGACTATATACTGGAAGTATTTGTTCTCCATTTGAGTGAGATGTTTTTATGTGGCTAATTGAGCAAAGTGCTTCCATATATTTTATTAGTAGTAGTATTAGTTAAAATTATCGGATTGATATCGGTATCGGCAAATAACCAAAGCTGCGGCATCGGTATCGTATCGGAAGTGAAAAAATGGTATCGGGACATCCCTAGTTTGAAAGGGTGGGAACTAGTGCTTGTAGTCTCAACAGAAATCCCCCCCTCTTACACTTCCTCCGACAATGACGCAAAATGACGATTTTTGCGTCATTGTGGGAGGAAGTGTTAAGAGGTAAATACGGATTTCTCCCGTCTCAGGGGAAAATGAGAGTGTTGCACGACCATTCAATAGTATGACTGGGTTTCTAACAATGCAAAGCTTAATGCAAATGGGTGGAGTGTTCCTTTAATGATTCTTGTGAAGACCATAGACAGCTGGTCTGCGCATAACTTAAGCACCCTTCCTGGCACTCCATCAGGGCCGGCCGCCTTTAGGTCCACTGCCTTGAGCACACATCTCATATCATCTTCCTGCACTGTGATAGTGTGGCTGTTAGAGGCTGATGTAGATATTCTTGCAGTTCCTTCTGCTTTCGTCTTATAGCGTGCAAAGAAACAATTAAGTTCTTCTGCCAGAGAGGCATTGCCGTCGATGGTAATTCGGTTGCTGGACTTATAATTGGTAAGATGCTGAATGCCCTGCCATGCCTGCCGTGGGTCCTTGTTGTTGAAATGGTCCTCGATCTTCCTCTTGTAAGCCAGTTTGCTTCCCTGATGCCTTTCTTCAGATTAGCTCTTGCAATGGTGTAATGGGCTCTGTCACCAGATGTTACGATCCTTGAGTAGAGTTTTAACCCCCTTTGTCATCCAGGGCTTCTGGTTGGGGTACACTCTGATGTTTTTGTTGATGGTGACATCTGATGGTGTCATGTTGATGGTGACGTTTTAATGATAGGTTGAGTTTTCCTCATGCGGGGAATATAGGCTGGAATCAGGAGTATAGATAGATGATCTGATTGGCCCAAATGTGGTAACTGTATAGACCTAAAGCCGTTCTTAATGTTGGAATAAACTTTATCTAATATGTTTGTCCCCCTTGTAGCACATCTAATGTGCTGTTCAAATTTCGGGAGAATAGCCTTTAGATCTGATTGATTGAAGTCACCCGCTATAATATGAACTGCTTCAGGATATTTGATTTGCATTGAATTTATAGCACTAAGCAAGTAGCCCAGGGCTATGCTAGGATTAGCATCTGGTGGAATGTAAACAGCTGTAACTGTGACAACGGTAATTTCGCGTGGGAGATAGATTGGTCTGCATTTAACAGTCAAATACTCCAGCTCTGGAGAGCAATGACTTCCTATAATGTTTGTATTTGTGCACCAGTTGTTGTGCACGTAAATGCATAATCCCCCTCCCTTGATCTTACCGGAGTCTTCGTTCCTATCCCAGCGAAATACGGTGTGGTCCGCTAGCTCAATGGCTACATCTGGGATGTGTGGGTGAAGCCACATCTCAGTTAATACCAAAATGCAACAGTCCTTTATGAGTTTATTCGCAGAGATCTGTAAATTCAACTCGTCCATCTTATTGTTGATAGATCTGGCATTAGAAAGAAAAATGCTGGGTAGCGGTGGTTTGTGCGGGTGTTTTCTTAATCTCGCAAGTAGGCCGGACCGGCATCCGCGCTTTTGCTTCCTGTATCTTCTTCGCCTCCGATGCCTGCCGGAGCCGACAACGATCCACGGAGAGCCTGGTATCCTGGCACAAATTCACTGGTTATAGTCTGTTCAGATAGGATCTTGAAGATCTTGACGGCTGTACGTTAGATTCGCACAGCTAAACGCAATATTAACAATCAAACATGTAAACAAAAACAAACAGCACCGAAAGTGAGAGCACGAAGCCGCTGCGCCTATGCGCGCCACCATCTTGGATGAAATTTATAGCACAAAAGTGGCACAGTAGCTGGATGCTTATTACTTCCAGTTGTAGAAATTATTTGCGTCTTTATCGCCACCTTTGTCTCTTGTTCTGGGATTAATAATGCGAATATTACTAGGACTTGAGACCTTGTTTGAGTTCACACAGAAGGCACTTTGGCAGTTTTACAGAATCAAAGCTCTGTATTAGGGGTGGACATCTTTTGGAATCTCACAATCCGATTCATATCCATTCTGATGGTTATATTATATTGCTTTTTTAACAGGCTTGTTTTGGCTTTTTTGTGATGTCTGGCCACCATCCACCTGCGCTTTAATGAACAGAGGGAACATTTTTAAATGAGTAGAAGGAGAGCAGCACTGTACAAACTGAACAGCAGTTACTGTTACTACGATTGGTCAGGAATTATTTAGTCTTGTAACTGCGTTATTATTATAATCTAGCCTGGTGGAGACATTAGACATCGCAGTTCCCGCTGCCACTCAGCTAAGGGTAGCCTATGCAAAATCAAGATTTTTGATCGTGGACTAATAAAATGTCTCCACGATCTGCTTTTGAAGAAAGTTCTGGCACTTCCGTCTCAACATGCTGTACAAGACAACATACATTCACATCACATGTTAATGCTGTGGTAAGAGTTATACTTACGGAACACTGCAGTTATTCAGTTTATTATTTGCATGCAGTTTAATGCCTTGCCAGTTAAAAAATTATTCACGTGCTGTTATTACATGCGCTTTTTTGAGCAGGTACACCCGAAGCGTGCTTACTCTTAAAGGCTGTCTCACAGCGCATTTACTGGACAAAGTTATCATTCCCATCTTATTGTGCTAATACTGTCAAATACACACAAGGTTTACATAAACACAGTCTAATGTGAAAATAAACAGTCGAATGCGTGTCTGTATATTAGATGTGTGCATGAGTATTAAAGGGACAGACAACACATGCTGCGGCTTGTCCTTAAGGCACTCCTTAAAGAAAGTGCTAGGAGTTAATACACCATTTGTTTTGCTAATACAACTTGTTTTATATAAAGAGGTAAATTGTTTCAAAGTAATTCTTTAATTCTGTAGTACTTACAGTGTTTGGAATAGAGTGTGGTATTATGTTGTAATGTTCCAAGACAGTACCCTAACCAAAATACTTAAAAGAAAAGGGGGAATGTTGTGTCTATGTAAGCTAACAGAACTGTATAGCAGATGTAGATATCAGTTACAGTGGGACCTCCTGCAATAAATTGATTCTCCTTTCTCTTTGTGTATTAGGGAAAGATCAGACTCAGTGTCTATGAGTAGTGACCGTTCAAAAGATGGTGGACTGCCAGAGAAAACATCTACCAAAAGGTATTTCTTGTGTTTCTTGTTGGTCACATATTTACTGTGTTAGAAAGTATTTCAGAGAGTATCATGAAACTTTATTTACATTAAAACATTTTATTTGAAATGATCAGTGTTGGATAGAGGTATCTGTGACATCTGTGAATCTTTTAGTTTCCTAGTGATTTGTTGTTTTGTGTGATTTAGTAACAAAGGACAAAAGACCACAGTAAATATCGGTGCAGAAATTACACGGTGGGAAAGTCTAAAGGTTCAAAAGGGATTGAACAGTGATGTGGAACTGGCATCTTATCTTCTCAACAGGTGGGGACACAAACACAACTTTTAAATAACACCGTTCACATTTTAGTTTAATTTACAACATAAACGATTAACCATGCTAGAATTCATAATTATTATTATTATAATATTATAATAATATTTTGTATGCGAATGACCTGGCTTTTAAAATGTTGTACATTGTGCCTTTTGAAGAAAATTCAGCACTTTGCCTATGTGTTAAAATACATAAAGGGATAGTTCACCCAAAAATGAAAATTCTATCATCATTTACTCACCCTCAAGTTGCTGAACAAAAAAGTTTCTTTGCTGAACAAAAAAGAAGATATTTTGAATAATGATGAAAACCAAACAGTTGTTGAGCCCCACTGACTTCCATAGTAGGGTAAAAAATACAATGCACTTTTAGGTTATGAACATTCTTAAAAATATCTTATCTTGTTTTGAGGACAAAACATTTTTTTTATACGTTTAGAACAACTTAAGGATGAGTAAATGATGACAGAATTTTGGGGTGAATTATCCCTTTAAAAAGACAATGTTTATTTGCTTTGTCACATGAGTTGTGTGATAATATTCTCTTTGGCTATTGGACTGTGGCATTGATGTCTTCAGTCAGTTTTTACAGAGATTAATCACTAAGGATGCTTGCATATACCTTCATGAAATAAAATAAAAGGAAAACACTGATAATACTGATTTTGAGAATGATCTTATATCGTATACATTTGAAGCTTTTTATCAACATACTGTAAATTTGTTTGCAAAAAAATGCTGTTTCCAGTTCTAGTTTTGTCTAAAATTGCACATGCTGTATTTTATTAGATATACTATAAACAATGACCACATTTGTTTTGCTAACAGGATTCAGTATGAGAAAAAAACAGACTTTCAGAGTTATAGCTTCAAGAAGTTCAGAGAAAATCACATCTGGGTCTTTCAGGTATGGAAAAATATTGTTTTGTATTTATTGTTTACATTTATATTATAATAAACAAATGGGTTTTTCAACAAATGTAAAATAGTTTATTTTAATTTTTAAAAAAGACAACTAATTAATGTAGTTAGCATTTCCCCTAGCATTTTAGTTGTGTACAGATCCACATGTCAGCAATGCTATACTCATATATTTTCATGTTGGTAGACAAACAGCTTCATTAAACTTGCAATTATATGTAAACAATATTTAGCAACTCTACAGTTTACATTTACTGCCTTTGTCTAAGAAGTTAACAGCATAATCCAGCAGCAGCAATGCACCTGTTAAATTGTAGGCAAACATTTGTTTCTCATTTAATTAGGTACTTTCAATACTTTTACCTAAAATTATATCATAAATAGTTTGCTCAAGCTAACTGGTGTTCTGCCAATTTCATTTTTATTTTATATGTTATTTATAGTTTCACATTATCACAGCTTCATAAATGCTTTTACCTCTGATGTCTGTAATTTGTTTAACCATATGTTTCATATATGGATGTGAATTTGGTTACATTTTGTTGTTGTACCCATCTTTGTTTTTATGCTTTTAGGACCTTGAGCACAAAATGATTGTATTCCTAAAGAATGAGCTGGAAAAGTATAAGAAAATACTAAAAAAGGAGAACACCCAATACTTTGTGCAGGACTATATAGATGACATGTTTAGCATCAAAGAAGCAGCTCTTGATATCACACTGTACTTTCTAAAAAGTATGAAGCAAGATGAACTTGCAGATACTCTAAAAGGTAAGAGGCTCATGACCATCTGTCATGTTGTCACTTAAAGTCAGGAGAGAAAAGTAGGATCAAGTATTTTTATTTCTGTTTGTGTTTAGATAAGCTTGTCTTTATTCATCAACGACAACTTAAATTGGACCTGAAGAGGAAGTATCGATGTGTGTTTGAAGGAATTGCAAAGCAAGGTGACTCCATAGATCTGAATGACATCTACACAAATCTCTATATCACTCAGGGTGGCAGTAAACAGGTCAATACTGAACATGAGGTGAGACAGATTGAGATTTCCAGGCGTGCTGAATCACAAGAGATACAGATTGAATGCACAAATTTATTTGAATCACCTAAACAAGGCAAGAAGATCAGAACTGTACTGACAAAAGGAGTTGCTGGCATCGGTAAATCCATCTCGGTGCAAAAGTTTATTTTGGATTGGGCCGAAGGAAAAGAAAATCAAGATATCAGCTTCATATTTCCTCTTCCATTCAGAGAGATGAATTTAAAGGAGAAAGAAAAACAAAGCTTGATGAACCTTGTTAGTCACTTTTTCCCAGAGATAAAAAGACTGAACCTTACAAGAGAGGATAAATTCAAAGTCCTGTTCATTCTTGATGGATTGGATGAATGTCGCCTTCCTTTAAACTTCAAGGACAATGAGACGTGGCGTGATGTATGGTCACCAGCCTCTCTGGATGTTCTCCTAACGAACCTCATCAAGGGAAATCTTCTTCCTTCTGCTCTCATCTGGATCACCACCAGACCAGCGGCTGCCACTAAGATTCCTCCTGACTGTATCGACCGCATGACAGAGATCAGAGGGTTCAATGATGCACAAAAGGAAAAGTACTTCAGAAAAAGATTGACTGATAAGAAAATGGCCAACAGAATCATTGATCACGTTAAACAATCAAAGAGTCTCTTCATCATGTGCCACATCCCAGTCTTCTGCTGGATTTCAGCCACTGTTCTCCGGAACATTTTGGAGCAGAAAATAAATAATTATCCCAAAAATCAGACTGAGGACGCCTCTATAACACTGCAGGAATCAAATACTGAAGACATTCCCAAGACTCTGACACAAATGTACACACACTTTCTCCGCTTTCAGATCCAGCAGAGCAGACAAAAGTATGATGGAGAATACAGACCAGATGTTTCCTGGGATAAAGATGCCATCCTTTCACTGGGGAAACTGGCATTTCATCAGCTGGAAAAAAACAACCTGATCTTCTATAACTCAGACCTGAAAGACTGTGGTATTGATGCCTCTAAAGCATCAGAGTATTCAGGCATGTATACACAGATCTTTAAGGAGGAAATGGGAATCATTATTGGTACCATGTACTGTTTTGTTCACTTGAGCATTCAAGAGTTTATTGCAGCCCTTTATGCACATCTTTTTCTAGACAGCAGCAAGAAAAGTGTGTTTGTTCAAGAGTCTACAGAGCAGGAAAACAAAAATGAAGCCATGGTTGATTTGCTGAAAACTGCAGTGGACAAGGCGCTCGCAAGTGACAATGGACATCTGGATCTTTTCCTTCGATTCCTTCTTGGTCTATCACTTCAGTCTAATTATCCACTCTTACGAGGTCTGTTGACACAGCAAGACAGAAATGACCAGATCAACAAGGACATAGTTCAGTACATCAAGCAAAAGTTTGAAGAAAATTTATCTGCAGAAAGGTCCATCAATCTGTTCTACTGTCTGAATGAACTGAATGACCAAACTCTGGTTAAAGACATTCAAACGCAACTTAGAGAAGGAAGTCTCTCATCTGCTGACCTTTCACCTGCCCAGTGGTCCGCTGTGGCCTTTGTGCTGTTGACATCAGAGGAGGAGCTGGGGGACTTTGAGCTTGAGAAATTTAAGAAATCAGACGAGTGTCTAATTAGACTATCAGCGGTCATCAAAGCCTCCAAAAGAGCTCTGTAAGTCTTTTACTTTTTGTTTTTATCTGCTTTAATTCTTAATAGTATACCATATATGAATGTTTACCATCTATATAGTTAATTTGTACCAGTAGTTTTTTTATTTATATTTTTCGTCTAATGAATACAGTGGAAATAAAGTGTAATTTGACTATTTTATTATAATTTTAGTATATAAGTATTATGTAGAAAACTAATATTAATTAATAAACTAATTATGTAGTAATCTGTAATTCGTTTGTAGGCTAAATGAATGTAACTTGACACACAAAAGCTGTTCGGCTCTGGCTGCAGTTCTTGGATCAGATTCCAATCTGAAAGAGTCGAACATGAACAATAATAATCTGCAGGATTCAGGAGTGAAATTGCTCTTCACTGGTTGGAATAGTGTAAAGTGTAAATTGGAGACACTTTAAGTTGTGTGATGTAACAATTAGGACAAAGGGAAATATTGTTAATTAATTGTGGTCATTTTTAAATATTATTAAGAATTAACAGATATAGCGGAGTTAATATCTGAATCGACTAATCTGTTCATCCAGTGAACATTCAGTTTAATCAAGGTCAAGGTGTGCAGACAGGTGTGCAGGTGTCAAGGTGTGCAGACAGGTGTGCAGGTGTCAAGGTGTGCAGACAGGTGTGCAGGTGTCAAGGTGTGCAGACAAGAGATTGAGCAATCTATATTTAAAAAATAGATAGGAACATTAAAACATACAATAAATGCTTTTGACATACAGTTTCACAGTTCTTTTCAAAATTCAATTTTGAATCTATGACTGTCCCAAGATATTTTAAGCCTTCTACACAATCCACCACCTGGTCTTTAATGGTCGTAGTGTAATAACATGAAGCATGAGTTCTAAAATCTATAATCATGTCCTTGTCCATGTGAGATGCTCTCACCCGTCTCCAAGTACGTTTACAGCGTCTAATAAACGCCTGAACGGAGGGAACTCTGTCTCTTGAGAGGAGAAAAGGAGAGGTTGGTTGGTACCCCAGACAACAGTGAAATGGCGACAGACCGGTAGCGGAGGACGGGAGAGAATTGTGAGCATATTCTGCCCAGGGTAATTGCTTGACCCACGAAGAGGGATTTCGAAACGCCAGGCTGCGCAAAAGTCGACCGACTATCTGGTTAGTGCGTTCAGCCTGCCCGTTGGTTTGAGGGTGGAAACCAGACGAGAGGCTGACAGACGCACCAATCAGACGACAAAATTCCTTCCAGAACTGGGACGCGAATTGAGGTCCCCTGTCAAATACGACATCAGAGGGAAGCCCGTGATTCTTGAAAACGTGAGATACCAGTACTTGAGCTGTCTTCTTGGCAGAGGGGATTTTAGGAAGCGGTATAAAGTGAGCGGACTTTGAAAAACGGTCTACCACGGTTAGAATTACAGTATTACCAGCCGAGGAGGGGAGGGACCAAGTCGCGCTCGCCAGTAACCCCATTCTTCTACTGGCAAGCGTTGGCTCTTACGGGGCAGCTCGAAACAAAGTGGTTGGCAGCTCCGCAGTACATGCAGAGCCGATTCACGAGGCGGCGTTCTCTCTCCTTTGCAGAGATACGCAAACCGCCGAGCTGCATTGGCTCTGGAGCAGAAATGGAGTTGGGAGGAGAAATCGCTGCAGCCGAAGAAGAGAAGGTGGAGTCAGCGCCTCTGACGCGGCGGCGGAGATCAAATCGTTTCTCCACCCGGATAGCGAGATCAATGAGTGGATCGAGATCCGTCGGCAGCTCGCGGGCAATGACTTCATCCTTGACATGAGCGCTAAGTCCCTCCAGAAAGCGAGCCGCAAGAGCTGTCTCGTTCCAGCCGCAGGTGGTCGAGAGAGTACGGAACTCAATGGAGTAATCTACCACAGATCGTCTTCCCTGGCGGAGTGAAGAAAGTAAGCGGGAAGCCTCCTCACCATGGGCTGAACGGTCGAATACCCGCAACATCTCATCCTTGAAGGTGTCGAAGTGCATGGTATACTCAGCCTCAGCTTCCCACGCAGCAGCTCCCCAATTGCGGGCACGCCCAGTCAGAAGTGAAATGATGTAGGCTACCCTGGCTCGCTCACGGGCATAGGTGACTGGTTGGAGGGAAAAAACGACCTCACATTGCGTGAGGAACAAGCGACATTGAGTGGGCTTTCCACTATAGCACGGGGGATTATTGACACGCGGCTCCGGTGCGTCAGGCGACCTTGGAGAAGGCGGTGGATTTCTCTTGAGCAACTGAACTTGGGTGGATAAATCAGATAGCTGAACAGCCAGCGTCTCGACCACGCGACGAGTTGCGGTAAGTTCCTCATCGTGTCTTCCTAACATAGCACGTGTGAATGGTTCTGTCGTTCGCTGGATCCATCAGTTGGCCGGATTATTCTGTAGTAAGGAAGAGATAGGATCCAAATGCAAATGAAAGTTTAGAGTTTATTGAGAGAGCAGTGATAAAAAGTCTCTTCAAACAGGAACACAGGTAACTGCAGGTTATGCAGAAATAAATAGTCTCTTCAAACAGGAACACAGGTAGCTGCAGGTTATGCAGAAAAGTCTTTAGAAAAGATAACAGGATGGACTCAAAAGAAGGTCCCCAATAAACGGGTCAGCAGCTCTCTCGCAACTCTCACTCATTCGTGGCTGGAATGCAGCAGATAATCAGGGAGACCGGCTAGTAGACCTCAGACCTCTCGTCTCCACGTGCTGAGCGACAGCACTGCATGTAAAACAGCTCAGGGTGTTCGTCGACAGCGGAAGGGCTGGACACAGTATAGAAGAGAAGATTAATAGACAGTGAAATGGCTTTAGCTGACCTGAACCTGACTGTTGACAGGACTGAGACACGACAAGACTAGACGGATACAGCAGGGTTTGTAAATAGCCACCAGCATCATACTCTAACGAAATAATCCGGCAAATGGCAAGAAAACAGGGAACATTAAATAGCAAGCAGGCTAGAGGAGAGAACAGGTGAAATGAGTCAGCGAGATAACAGCTAATGAGAATCAGCTGAAGAGGGAAAAAGGGAAAGAGCGAGGTAATGACCAGCAGAGGGGGGAAAAGGAAAGGAAAAGCCAAAGAGAAGAACCAGACTCATGACAGTCCTTTGTTTTGGTTATGTTTAAAAGACTTATCACACCAGGTGAAAAACTCCTCAATAATAGGGCCATGTCCAGACTCATTGTCGTGTAGCAGTTAACGGTACTTAAAATTACTGTATCATCTGCAAATTTCAATATAGTCCTATTTGTGTGCTTACTTTGGCACATATAAGTGAATAGAATATAAAGTAAGGGTGAGAGAAATCAGCACTGCGGTGAGCCAGAGGATGAATATAATAAATCTGATAAAATGCCATTTACTTCTACCGTCTGTGTTTGGTTTGTCAAAAAATCCAATATCCAACCCACCAAATTGTGGCTCAACTCAAAATGCTCTATCAGTCTCATGGCTGACATGTGGATAGTATGTGAGGTTGGATAGTATTAAAATCTGAGGAAGTGTCAATAAACAACAGACTAGCATGAGTATTACTCACTTCTAAGTGCATAAAAGATTGAGTAGAAAAATTGTCCTCAACTCCTCTGTGCCCTATAAGCAAACTGTATAGGGTCAAGAGCTTTCTTGGTTTGCCTTACAATGTCTTCACAAGCTTTTCAAGAAGATTTTATTACAAGAGAAGTGAGGACAACTGGCCTGAGGTCATTTAAAGCCTTGGGACTAATACTTTTAGGGACTGGGATAATAACAGCCCTTTTCTATAGGTTAAGGACACGTTGTAGGTATACAGACATATTGAAGTATCATAAAATATAGAGCATAATTTCCTTGTGTAGCAGATCTGTATTTATTGGCCCTGGAAACACATGGGACGATTTGCATGTTATACACAATATTAACTGGAAAGAGTGAAGAAAACAAGTGTGTCTTTCTTGTCTCGCCAGCGTCCATTTGCGATCTCAGGCTGACGTAACTCACTTTGTATAAATGTTTAACATTATGTAGTAGCCTACACATTAAAGTAATAACAGTCAATTACTGTTGTTAAAGGAAAAATAAAGAAAGTAATAAAAAGGCTGGATGTGTATTCTTCAAACATATCAGTAATAACGTAAGAATAATGTTTGTACGAATCAAACAAATATTCCCTCAAAACATCATGCACAGTCATATTATACTCTTTAGAACCGCAAAACCAGCGTAATAGTTGGAAGTAAAACTTTAAAAATTTTCTATTACAGAATATGAAAAATAAAGATAGGATACGTTCAAAAGCTCAATCCAGATATACATTATAGGCCCAAATTACATAAATTAGATCACTTTATACTGGTTAAGTTGAAGAGTTGAACATACCTGGAAACACATGGGACAATTTGATCAGAATACTATCCGTTGCGCAGATCTCTTTCTGTTATACACTGTGCACAAATCACTAGTTAGCTCCACGTGCGTCTCATAAAAATCACAGAAAACGTACTCGGTTACTAACGTAACCTCGGTTCTCTCTAGAAGAGGGAAAGAGTACTGCGTAAGTATCTTACGCTAGGGGAAAATCTCTTTTCTGCGAGATATTGAAGCCAAAAAATTATCCTTTAATTTTGTATTAATGTAAAACGCGTTGCAGCAGTATGCAGGCATAGGCGCCTATTGGCTGCTCTGCGGCAACTGCATCAGCCTATCGAGCGAGGCCTATCGTGACGTCAGATCCAATGAGGGCGCTTCGCGCCCACTGCGTCACATCCCGCCGAAACGGCGTGGCTTAGGCCTATAAAAGAAGGCTTGGAGGCAGCTGATATCTGGTTTTTCATCGCCGAAGCGAACCAGAGCGTGTTGCATGCACGGCAAGATACGCAGTACTCGTTCCCTCTTCTAGAGAGAACCGAGGTTACGTTATTACCCGAGTACGTTTTCTTACGAGAGGTCTCTCGTACTGTGTAAGTATCTTACGCTAGGGGACCCTATGCAAAACGCTGTGCGTGCTGGGATGTAACACTAATAAACCTGAAGCGAAAATTTAGGGTTCACAGTGCATAATCACCAAGGGAACTCACAGAGAGTTCTGGAAAGAGGGGGGGGGGGGACCACTGCATCCCACATTAATTCTTAGACGCAAATGCTTTAACATGACATCATACAGACAGGGCGGGATTCGGCCTGAACTGATGAAAGTCTATCCCGACAACAGCTTGGCCTGTAAGGCGGGAACCTCCAGGTTATAAAACCTTATAAATGTAGACGGGGAGGCCCAGCCTGCCGCCATACATATATCTTGCAAGGCAATCCCGCTAGACCAAGCCCACGAAGAGGCCATGCCCCTCGTGGAGTGCGCTCTGACACCCAACGGGCACTGCAAGCCCTTGGCAGTGTATGCCAGCGCTATAGCATCAACTATCCATCTGGATAGGCTCTGTTTCGATGCAGCTAGTCCCTTGGAACACCCGCTGAACGAAACAAATAGCTGCTCTGTCTAAAAGCAGACAAGCGAGACACATAAGCTCTTAGCGCCCTAACTGGACAAAGAAAGCTTGCGTCCCCTTCCTCGTCAGAGACCGGCAGGGCTGACAGGGAAATGACCTGAGCCCGAAATGGTGTGTTGAGGGATTTTGGAACGTAACCATGCCTAGGTTTGAGTATGACTCTCGAGTCATTTGGCCCAAACTCCATGCACGCCGCGCCCACGGAGAGCGAGTGTAAGTCACCTATGCGCTTCACTGAAGCGAGAGCCAATAAAAACACTGTTTTGAAAGACAAGTGTTTAAAATTAATCGAATGGATAGGCTCGAATGGGTCACCTTTCATGGCCTCCAACACCGTAGAAAGGTCCCACACAGGGACTGAAGGAGGTCTGGGAGGATTCAGCCTCCTAGCTCCCCTAAGGAAGCGGATGACTAAATCATTCCTTCCTATTGACTGACCAAGCGATGTTTTAGAAAACGCTGCTATAGCCGCCACATAGACTTTGAGCGTGGAAGAGGTCCTTATCCAGTAGCTCTTGTAGGAAGGAGAGAACCTCCGCCATCCCACAATCTAGGGGTGAAATGCCCCGAGCTCTGCACCAGCCGAAAAACACAGACCACTTTGAGGAATAAAGCGGTCGAGTAGACGGAGCTCTAGCCTGAGTGATAGTATTTAACACTCCCTCTGGGAGGTCAGCGGGTACCCGTTGATAGTCCACACATGAAGGGACCACAGCTCCGGGTGAGGATGCCAAATCGAACCCCTGGCCTGAGAGAGGAGGTCCCTCCTCACTGGCTCTGGCCACGGGGCAGTGTCCGCTAGCTGCATCAGAACTGGGAACCACGGTTGGTTCTTCCAGAGCGGCGCTACGAGCAGCACTGAGCATCCCTCTTCCCTGATCCGTTCTATCACCTGAGGCAGGAGAGAGACGGGGGGAAAAGCATAGAGCGGGCAGCACGGCCACGTTTGGGCCAGCGCGTTCCTGCTCTTGGAGAAAAATTCCGGACAGTGAGCGTTTTCGTGAGACGCGAACGGGTCCACTTTCGCTCTGCCGAACCTCTCCCACAACAGTTTGACTGTGTGTGGGTGTAGAGACCATTCGCCCGCTGAAACGTTGTTCCTGGACAGCCTGTCTGGCCCCAAATTCTGCAGCCCTGGCACGTGCACCGCTCTCAGCGAGCACAGGTTGTGCTGAGCCCATACTAGAAGGCGTTCCGCCAATCTGTATAAGTTTCGGGATCTAAGACCACCCTGGTGATTTATGTAGGACACCACCGACATGTTGTCCGAGCGGACCAAGACGTGGTGACCCTTTATTTGGGGACGAAAACGCATCAGCGCATTGTCCACTGCCAACATTTCCAGGCAGTTTATATGTTGAAGCTTCTCCCGTTCTGACCATTGGCAGAAGAACGGTCTGCCCTTGAGCAGCGCTCCTCATCCCGAGGTGGAGGCGTCTGTTGACACAACTTTCACCCTCGAGGAAGTCCCCAGGCTTACACCTGATTGGTACCAGTCGTTCGCTTTCCAAGGTTTCAGAGCTAAGATGCATGTCTGATCGACCTTGAGATGAAGCAGACCGGACGCCCACGCTCGGCGCGGTACTCGCGCTTTTAGCCAGAACTGCAGAGGGCGCATGCGGAGCATGCCCAGCTGGAGAACTGATGATGCTGAGGCCATGAGACCCAGCATCTTCTGAAATTTCTTGAGTGGGACGGTCGTGCCACAGCGGAAAAAGCTCGCTGCGCGCTGAATGTCCAGCGCGCGCTGTGGTGACAGTCACGCTATCATAGACCGCGAGTCCAGTTCTGTGCCCAGAAAGGATTTTATCTGACTGGGGATCAGGGAACTCTTCGCCCAATTGACTCTTAGACCTAGATTCTCAAGGTGTTCGAGTAAAACGGTCCTGTGCTCTATGAGCTCTTAGTGTGATTGAGCTAGAATCAGCCAATCGTCCAAGTAGTTCAACACTCGCATGCCCCGGAGTCTGAGGGGTGCGAGCGCTGCGTCCATGCACATCGTAAATGTACGGGGTGCTAGGGACAAACCGAACGGTAGGACTATGTACTGATATGCCTGGCCCTCAAAGACGAATCTCAAGTATCGCCTGTGACGTGACGCTATCTGTATTTGAAAATATCTATCGACATACAGATCTATCGACATAAACCAGTCTCCTCAGTGAACCTGCGAGTGGATTTTTCTGGTTGTGAGCATTTTGAAGCGGCGTCTCGCCAATGCTTTGTTCAGTTGTCTTGGATCTAGTATGGGTCTGAGACCCCCGTCTTTCTTCGGTACCAGGAAGTATCTGCTGTACAGCCCCCCTTAGCTTTGAGCTTGAGATAAAGGCTCTATTGCCCCTTTGTTCAACAGTTTCGATATTTCGGCTTGAAGTAGGTGTGCTACTTCTGTATTCACGGTGGTTTCGACGCACACCGCCACACGGCGAGGGCGTCGACAGAACTGTAGCGAATAGCCTCTTTTTATAATGTCCAGCACCCATTCCAAAACCCTGGGAAGTGCTGCCCATGCATCTGCATGGGTGGCTAGGGGTTGAATGCGAAGCGTGCTCTGGTCGCTTGGCAACAGAGGCGCTTCGGTGCGCTGTAACATAGGCGTTATGCTCATGACATTTGAGGCGGGGAGCGCGCTGATCACAGTGGACAGATTGCCCGCGCTCGACCCCGCTGCGGTGTTTAACCGAGTGAGGGAGGGCTCGGCAAGTCCCGTGGGACTTGTCATGTCTGTGAGTGAATGCGGGCGCGGGAGAGCGGGCACATTTACTGCATTGAGCGCACTGTCTGCCCGAGCAGAGTGAATGCTCACCGGTTACGTTTTTACAGAAACCGTGAGACATGCAGAACATAGTGTTTGTGGGCAGTGGGCACGTTTACTATGTTGGATGCGTAATCGACCTGAGTCGATTTTGTGAGCGCGGACCCTGTGTGAAGGGCTGTGCTTGTGTGTAGGGATGGGCACTGGGCAGTGGACATTTTTTTTCTACACTTATAACACCATCGGCCGTGGCCGGGACACCAGAAAATACACTCTTTATGGGATTTATCTGGGTAGCCGTAAAAACGGCATTTGAGTGCAGGCAAGCGGGCAGCTGTTCCGGCTTGTACACTGCAGAATACACTGGAACAGTCACATTTCTTGGAACTGAACGAGCGATGAGCTTCGGTGAAAGTCCGACCGCGGCGGGACTCGAACACCGACGCTTTCCTAGGCGTGCTAGGATGACTTCGGGGCTTCGGGCTTCACCGCAATCCTAGGCCGTGGCCCACACGGAGTGGGGCGGAGGCTAGTCGAGCGAGAGCGGGGCCTCGAGCTACGGTCCTGTCGGCGCTGCGATGAGGCGGCAGGGGGCGGAGGCTGCGGCTGTGAGCTCCGAGCAGGTGGTTTCGCACGGCCCGCTGCGGAACTGGAGTGTTTCGGTAAGAAGTGCTTAAAGGCCTGTGACGCTTTCTGCACCTCGGCGAATCTCTCCACGAAGTCGTTGACAAAGGATCCGAAGAGGCCAGCAGAAGAAAGCGGGGCGTCGAGGAACGCGGTGCGCTCAGACTCAGACATCTCTGAGAGCATCAGCCATAAGTGTCTCTCAGCAGCGGTGAGAGATACCATGCTCCGTCCAATGGCCTGTGCAGCAGACTTAGTAGCGCGAAGAGCGAGGTCAGACCTCGCTGAGCACGGCGCTTTTTACGGCGTGGAAGTGCAGGCTCGGAGAAAGCTGCCAGGCGAGTCCTCAGAGTCACCATAGGCAGTAGCTCGCAGTGAGGGCAGCCGCCGTCAGCGAGCGCGAGCACTGCGTGATCTTCACCCAGGCAGGAAACGCAGATAACATGGCGGTCCCCGTCGCTGAGTGGGGCTCTGCACGAGCCGCATGAAGGCATCTTGAAAAAGACGCAAGCTCTTTTAGAGTGTGTCGCGCCGGCGAACACACACACACAGAACAGAGAGTGAAAAAGGATATAGGCGCCGGATAGTGCAGCGGGAACGGCAGTAGAAGGCGGCGTGGCCAGCGGCTTCAGATGATGGCTCGTCTCGCTGAAAAGGCTTCTTCAGACGGCGCGCGGCTTCTCTCTTGGGATCCAATGATGCGTGAGCTTCGCTGAAGAGATGGAAAATCAGATATCAGCTGCCTCCGAGCCTTCTTTGATAGGCCTAAGCCACGCCCGTTTCGGGATCTCATTGGATCTGACGTCACGATAGGCTTCGCTCGATAGGCTGATGCAGTTGCCGCAGAGCAGCCAATAGGCGCGCGAGCTGTCTCGCCTATGCCTGCATACTGCTGCAACGCATTTTACATTAATACAAAATTAAAGGATAATTTTTTTACTTCAATATCTCGCGGAAAAGAGATTTTCCCCTAGCGTAAGATACTTATGCAGTACGAGAGACCTCTCGTAAGAGAACTCACAATACGCAACATACATGTGTATAATCAATTCAGTAACGCATTGTGCTTATTATTCAATAAACTTTAACCGAATGAGCACTTTTAGACATACCAATATTAACTGGAAAGAGTGAAGAAAACAAGTGCATCTAGCCTCGCCAGCATCCATTTGCGATCTGAGGCTGACGTAACAGGCTCTATGCACGATCGCTTCCGCGTTTTGTCTCAGCCCACCCAGTTACAGCCGGTGCTGCGTTGGAAGCCACACTCAAAAAAATGATTTTAGCTCTTTGTTCAATTTCATTAATTAAAATGAGCATATACAACACAACCCTTCATAGAAATGATTCCAGCTTAATTTCATTAAATGTAATCAATGTAATTTTTTAAAAATTTGGTTTACCAAATTTTTTTTAATTGAGTCAACATGAATATTTTGCGTTCGTCTTAACCAGATGTCACTCAAAAAAAGAATTTTGGCCTCTTGTTAAAATAATTAATTACAATAAGCAAAAGTAACACGATTGTTTAATATTGTCACAACTTTATTTAATTGTGTTCAATCAACCTAATTCATTTGTGTGAAAACTACATGAATCATTGTTGTTGACATCTAACTGGGCAGTGGATCTGTAGTTCCCAGCATGCTTTGCAAGGGACTGCATTAAGAGGGTCAATTTAGGGAAAAAGTGTTATTTTATGTGTTTTTCAGTAAATGGAAAGATGTTGTTAGTTAATGTTAGTGTTTAATGTTCAGTTATGTTATAAACTTAGAGGACTTTCTGTACTGTTTTTGAATTTTGTGGTTACCATTTTGCAGAAGAGTGGCGACTGTGTTTAGGCTGTGGGCTCAGTATTATGCTTTATGTGCATTAAACCTCGTGTTCAGGCTGTGGGCACTAAGTATACACTGTGTAAACCTTGCTCACAGACCTGCACAAGTAATAATTCAATTGAATACTAGTAGTGTCTATCATTAGAAGTGACCATAGAGTCAAATTAACTAAAGTTATAATGTTGGTTATTTAAGGCAGGACAAAAACTAAATGTAGTTAACCTGACAAAACTTTATCTAGCAGGAATGACTAAATTAATTTAAATTCATACAACAAGATAACAACAAATTATTTCAAACTATTTTGATTTTGTTGGAAAAATGTAATTTAATTTCGTGGAAAACCTTTCCTTAATTTAATTAAGTTCGTTCAACAGATTATTTTTTTGAGTGCATTTTTGCATTAGGTGGAGATAATGCCAAATTACACTCGCTGTTTACAAGAACTTCCAGCGGTTAACGTAAATTGTTAACAATATTGTGAGGCAGTTAGCTGTCACACCTAAGAGTAAGAAAGAGAAGGGCTTTAAATTATATATTTCGAGCTACATCGACAACTACTCAACTGAGGGTGAGTATTCTCTCACATCATGCAAAATCCGACTAGCGAATCGGTTTCTAAAATCGTTGTCTCCGTTTCTGAGAAAATTAATTTTATGAAAGTTTTGCCGCTAGTACGCTTTGCTATAGAATGCGCTATGCGGAAGTAAAGACACAGGCTGAGATTCTACCGGAAATACATCAGTAGCGTTCGTGCATAGAGCGTACTCACCATAGACAGTATATAAACTGGACACAGCGACCCCATTGGATTCAACGGAGACAAGTGAAGTCAATTAGAAGCACTCACTTCCTGATGGTCGAGCGAACTGCGCAGACTCAAACTGAGTTTGACGACATAGGTGTGACGTGAGCAACCCGTCTGTCTTCTTGTAGCTGTGCCAAGAGAAATCTCAATCATTCCCTTCCGAATCTTGCAGAGACGGAGATCGTGAGTTGGAGGTGTTCATGAGCTAGGAGTAGGAGAAACTTTTGCTAGGTATTCTGATTAATTATTTTGTCATTTTGCCTCCACGTCCCCCCGATTGCCCGCAAGCTTCTCCTCCTGTCCATACGGTAATTTCTCTACTGTGCGACAGTCGCTTGGTTATGACGCAATTGTTAGCCTATTTTTATAAAAACTGCTTCTACAGGGCCATAACGTAAGATACAAGGTAATGGAGCCTTTTATACATTTTTGTGTTTATTTAGAAATAAATAATGGACAAATGGAGTCTTTAAACGCCTCGGATGTAAAGTTATTCGCTGTCAAAGTGACGCCAAAATGAATGGGAGTCAATAGAATGCTAACAGCAGGTGATGGTCTGCTAATCAATGGCGGCGCCCGGGGAAGCTTCAATTTCCGGCTGAAAGATTTACCCCTTGGTACTCACGCACTATCTAAAGGCATAGCGCGCAACACTGATAAGTGCCCCACTTAACGAAACACCTTAATTGATATTTCCTAACCACAATAACATTGCATTACTCGTACAATTATTTAATACAAAATGAAACCGAAAGTCTTTTACTTAATAAGAAAATAGTTTTATATAAAAATAATATACAATTAATATTTCTCTCTTCCCAACTTGCTACACTTGCACAATATTTCAAAAGTTTGCCACGAATATTGTCTGGACCAGGACTCATTTAACTTTAGAGATAGAAAAGATTTTTCAGCTGCTCTCTGCTCCAGGACAAGATGATTATCTTTAAATTTACATCTCAATTCCTTAAAGACACACTATGTAGAAATTGTGTTTTTGTCAAACAGCGACCCCTAGAGTCGCTGTGAAATACTTGCACTGTCGTTTTATCTAATTTTGTTTGACGAGCACTTCGTAGAGAAAGAGTTTTTAGCCAGACAAAATCCCCTTGCCTTTACTGATAGTTACTTGTATGAAAGATACAGATTTTCCGCGGAAGGAGTGTCTTATCTTTGCGAACTTCTTGAGCCGCACATAAAGAATTTAACACGTCGAATTCATGCACTTACTGTACCGCAAATGATATTGCGTTGTGTTGTTTTGCATGAGATTGTGCTGACTTGCACGGTGCTAGGGGGCTAGGGGAAAACACGGTTTGTCGAACCATTCGCAAGGTGGTCCTCGCTCTGCAGGAGTACATGAATAGTTTGATTAATAGTGTTCCCCGGACATTTATCGACCATGTCCATAAAAGAGGGCTTTTATAAAATTGCCGGTAAGATATTGATAGGGTGACATCACATGAACATTTTTTTTTTCTTTTCAAAAAGCAAATTTCACAAATGTACTATACAATATAATACATGTTAAGAATTATTTTAAATCTTTTTTATTATTCTTCTGTTAATCTTATGATAGGATTCCCAAGTCATTGCAACATGTATGCAGTCTATTGCTCCAATCTCCACTGCTCTAGGGAACATGAGGCAGATTATGTTAATAGGAAGTCCTATCACAGCCTTAATGTTCAGGTAGAGATGATGTGAATATGTGAGATGATTATTTTCTGTGAGATGAATCTTTAAATTAATAGTAACATTAACAGATATAACAATGATCTACTAAACATTTCATCTGCAGACGACTTGTGGTCATGAACGTATGATCACAAGTTTGGATGCCAAATGGCCTGGCTCCAGTGCTTGTCTCACAAATTTTCTGTGAGTCTGTGTTGTGTGAGCGCTTTGAGGAAAGCTAAAAGTTAAATTTGGTACAGTACAAAACACTGTTAATTTGAACTGAGATAGGTCTCAAACTGTTTTATTGGTTTTGTGGGATGGGAGGGAGAAAGAGAGCAAGAGAAAGTTGCATTAATAAATATTCATACTAAAGTGTTACTTCAACTTAGTTCACATACTGAGATCAGTTTTATCCAGCTGTTTGATCTCCAATTTTTTTTTTGTTGTTGTTTTTTTTGGAGCCTCCTCAGCTCACAGTCCAGCTCCTTTAGTGTGCAGTCTAGTTCAAGACTCCTTTAGTGTGCAGTCTAGTTCAAGACTCCTTTACTGTGCGTTCACACCGGACGCGAATAGCGCGTCAAATTCGCGCCTGCCGCGTCCATTTATACTCTTGACCACTTTGTGTGCATTCGTGCGTCAAGAGCGAAATTGATGCGCGTAAAATCAAAAGTTTGAAGAGAAATTTACGCGCGTCAGAGGCGAAAGTTTCGAAACCTGTTGGCGGCCATCTTTTTTTAGATGTTTATCGTTCATTAGCATTAATCGAGAGAATCACCGCTCGTATATGCTCTGGAGAGCAGAAACAGCTGCGTAGGGGACATCGTCGCTGTACTCGGGTCCACCAAACCCTCCGGAGGGTTTCAGGAGTTTCACAATTTGCTCCAGGAGGTAGGTTTGGTGGACCTAACGGTGAGGACGCTGACTAGGACAGCGTAGGCCGTATAAGCCTCGGCCTCGAGTGGTCGCTGCCTGACGAGCCCGCGGTGTACAGCCCGGCGCGAGGTTCACCCTCGCCCGCACCTAATCTGTGATTTATTTTTGTTTTGATAATAAATGGAGCCAGCCTTCAAAAGTGAAACCTGTCCTGTGATTTTTTTGTTTTGTTTGTTTTTATACACTAAATTGTGTTTGTTGTCTTTACATTAGATTATGTTTCATATAATCTAGAATAGATATGGAATAAATAGCATTCAATACAAAATGAGTAGGCCTATCTCTCATATATTGAAATTGAGTTTTATGTTTTTATTTGCTTTATTGGGCATTTTAGTCATATTACAAAATAATTTATTGAGGCCAAACATAAAATAACATTATAAACTGTCACTTCGACACGTGACAGCAGCATGCAAGTAGGCTCCTGATTGCTTAACGCGGCGCGAATTGACGCAGAAGTTCAGATTTTTCAACTCGGGCGGCAGACGCGAATTCGCGTCAAACGCGTGAATGCACAAATAGCACTAATAAAATCATTCGCGCGTAAAGCCGCTTGTCCACCAGCGTCTCGATTTCTGACGCGACGCCAAAGCCCATTCATTTCCTATGGAACTACGTCAGGCAGCAAAAACGCCCCCGCAAAGCATGATGGGTCGCGTCGCGTCGATTTGGTCAACTGCGGCGCTGCAAAAAAGTATCTCGGTGGATACTTTATGCAAATGAGAGCGTCAAAACGCGGGGCAGCAGCCAATGGAAACTCGGCGGCGAGAATTTGTGTATGGCCGTTGCTATGGTTTCATATTTAAAGTACACACCAGAGCCATAGAGGCTCTGGTACACACAAACCCCGGCCCCAAGCAGCGAAAACGTCACAGGCGTCGCGTCGGAACAAAAATTGATCAGACGCTGGTGGACAAGCGGCTTAACGCGCCAGACGCCCAATTCGCGTCATTCGCGCGTCAAGTCAAACTTGACGCGTTATGAGGCGAATTCATGTCTACCGCGCCGCGCTAAACGCCTCATTCGCGCCGCAGGAATTTTTTACGCGCGTAACGCGTCTTTGCATTGACTTAACATTGAAATCACTCGCGCCTGACGCGCTATTCGCGTCCGGTGTGAACGCACCATTAGTGTGCAGTCTAGTTCAAGTCTCCTTTAGTGTGCAGTCTAGTTCAAGTCTCCTTTAGTGTGCAGTCTGGTTCAAGTCTCCTTAAGTGTGCAGTCTAGTTCAAGTCTCCTTAAGTGTGCAGTCTAGTTCAAGACTCCTTTAGTGTGCAGTCTAGTTCAAGACTCCTTTATGGCTCGTTTCCACTGAGCGGTACGGAACGGTACGCATTTATTTGCGTTTCCACTATCAAAAGTTGTGAATGGTACCAAAAGTACCATTTTTAGGTTTTTTTTTAGGTACCCTTTCATTGGGGTACCTAGCACAGTGGAACGGTACTAAAAGGTGGAGCTAGACTCACTACAGGACGTTGATTGGTTGACAGGGAATCGTCACTTGCGCGTGCTACAAGGGGAATGACAACATAAGAAGCGTCATTTTTTAATATACAGTTTAATATAATACTACTGTTACTGTATCACGAAATGTAATTTTAAGAGTTTTTCAGGCGAGAATGTAGTTGTTTAAAGCTCAAATCTGTGGTTTATTTATAAAGATGATTTTTTTTTTTTTTCCGGTTGTGAGATCCATGCGGTCAGCGGGCGCTCAGCGCTCATGTTTCCCGGCTGGATGAGCCTTTCCTCGGCTAACGTTAGTTCTTCTGACGTTCGCCGCTGACGGTAGTGGTTAAACATGAGATATAATTCGTCTTGTGTAACGTTAGACCTAACGGGTGATCGTTCCCTGTCAATCGTTTTGGCTGAGGGCTAAGTTTAGTTTCATATTAACGTTATAGGATATTTGTATTTAACTTTAACGTTACTGTTGTAATGTTAGACTAGAGCGCTGCATTTGGATATTTGACTGAATTGTTTGCTTTATTTCTTATTGTATAGCTTCTTGTACCTTTAACTTAAACTTTTATATTGGCTATTATTGATAAAACTGAAATTTTACAAAAAGAAATATGGTTTCTTGTCATTTTTTTATTACAAGATTATCACTGATGTTTATTGCAACATTTGTACAAATGCATATATTGCCTGAATATTTATTTATTTTATTTAAACGAAAAGAGGTAACGTTAGGGTTGTGTTTTAAATTTCGTTGTTATAAATAGAATAACGTATAACGTGCAGTGAATAATCAATATGCGTTGCGCATGAACCACATTTGTGTCCCTATAATGTTTAATTTATTTAAGTGAAAAGAAAAGAGGCAGAGTGGTGTTTTATAACATATTTCGTTTTATTTTTGTTTAAAATGTACAGAATAACAGAGATAACCGGATTAGCAGAGCGAGCTGAGTGACGCTTTTAAGAACGCGCTGTACCATTTGCATGTAGGAGTCGCATATGGCAAGTAGGCTACAAACTTTGCATACTTGATATTGAGAAAAGCCTAATGTCGGCGCTTGTCTTCTTGTGACAAACATGTCGAGGAGCAAGAACAAGATCTGCTGTATGTCATCCATTGTAGTTTACTATGTTCTTCTTCGCGCGAAAATGACGTCGATCGAAACACCACGCCTATCAAGTAAGGGTACTGTTGGCAGTGGAAACGCTAGCCAGATCATGGTTAACAGACCCGAATCGTACCGTACTGTCCCGTACCGTACCGTACTGCTCAGTGGAAACGAGGCATTAGTGTGCAGTCTAGTTCAAGACTCCTTTAGTGTGCAGTCTAGTTCAAGTCTCCTTTAGTGTGCAGTCTAGTTCAAGTCTCCTTAAGTGTGCAGTCTAGTTCAAGTCTCCTTAAGTGTGCAGTCTAGTTCAAGTCTCCTTTAGTGTGCAGTCTAGTTCAAGTCTCCTTTAGTGTGCAGTCTAGTTCAAGTCTCCTTTAGTGTGCAGTCTAGTTCAAGACTCCTTTAGTGTGCAGTCTAGTTCAAGTCTCCTTTAGTGTGCAGTCTAGTTCAAGACTCCTTTAGTGTGCAGTCTAGTTCAAGACTCCTTTAGTGTGCAGTCTAGTTCAAGACTCCTTTAGTGTGCATTCTAGTTCAAGACTCCTTTTGTACAGGGCCCTGACTGAGTCTGTTTCCACCTGAAACATAATTCCACCACAAACATTATCATTACAAGTTTTCTGGAGGCTCATCAAATCACAAAAAGTTCCTTGACTTCCTACAAACACAGGACTGACTGTAATTTATGTCAAGGGTTTTAAATCCTTACACATTTCTTCTGAAGCCCATTGAGGTAGAGGCCTCAGTTTCTGGGGCAGGTTGTGAAAAATCCTACAATAAAAGAGATGTGTAAGGGCCAGTCACTTTTTTATGGCACGCATTCAAATGTTTGCCATAATAAAAATCCCAGTGCATTCACATCAGCAACTGTCTGAGAACACACAGACAGTGTCTTAATTTCCTCCACCCTAATAAATAAAAATAGGCCAATGTAAAGCATAACTGTTGTAAAGCCGGTTATGTTTGGTGTTCTGTCTGCTGCATACTCTGTGTGGGAGACTGTGTGCATGTGTGCTGGCTTCAACAGGGACACTGTATTTCCCTCTACTGCAGAACATACAGTCAGCCATATTTAAAACTTAAAAGTAGTAATGTATTGCACACGTACCCAGTGTTACTTGCTTAGAGGAGCCAGCACCAGGGGCAGATTGTACGGCACCTGTAATCCCATCCATAATCGGCTGTCCCTTATTGCCTACTCAGAGCCAACTCCTCCGCCACAGTGTATTCTGGTTTTCTGAATTTAACTCTTTATTTCACCACTTTGAATTATATTTTTATATTTTGTCTTTATCTGCTGCCAAGAACATTTGGAGTTGGGGTTGCATCTAAAAGTTTAAAAATCAATGAATATTAATCTTTCTTAGTACATACATGCACATTTTTTATATATTATAAAAATAGGCTATAGGCTATATTACACATATAGGCAACACATACATATATACATACATCATTTTACATAAATATAGAACGTATTTGTTTAACTTACACATTAACAATCAGCAATCTTTCTCCAACAGTCTTCTCTTGCTTTGGCAGCAGAGACCGTATTGTTTCGAGCTTGAAATACATATTTAAATTAATCGTAATTCTGAATGATTATCTCTTGCTCCTCCGCGGACAAATATATTGCTCTCGCTCTACCCGCGATTGGTTGTTCAGTGTCGACGTCACTCTTTTATGTGCACGCGCGCATGGAGTAATCATAGCTTAAGGATCAAAGCCTGAGTTGACAGAGAAAGTTGATGAGCTGCATCAGGGCCGTGCACAGACCTTTTGAGTGGCATGTGCTGAAACTGAAAAAGGGCACCCCCCTGCCTTTTTTTATTTTTTTTAAGCCTACATAAAAGGAAGAAATGGTCACATCTTCATGACAAATTCAATAACACAAAATAATAGTCTCAAAAGCTTTAGATTTATTCACGATTAATAACAACCATAATAATAATATAGATAATATAGATAAACAGGGTAAGCTATTCTGTTTGGTTTTATAAGCTAAGTATTATTTGGTTAACATGATTATGTATGACATTGAGAAGAGGGGAAGGTAGAGCAATGAGTCAAGTATTTTTGACAAACTATTTTGAAATATAATTTAAGTAATTATGTCCAACTCAATTCCAGATTATAAGAAACTATAGCCATACCGTTATAGCATATCCAACATGTATCCGCTGGCAATGAATTAAATCATAAATTACATTCTGCATGATAAAATATAAAGATTTCACAGTGATCTTCTGTAATGGTTTTTTTAGTTACTACTACAACATTACTGTAGTAAAACCATGTTATAGCCTACTACATTTTATACATGTGAGGATGAGAGTATAGAATAGCCTACTATTGATTTAAAAATTAGCTAGATAGCGAATACATGCATATTAACAGCCGTGAATTAACCATAATTTAATATTATCACCATAACATGATTAGCCTAAATGTTAATAAATTAAGTGTATCAGCAATCATAAAGCAAATAAGACATTTCTTAGAAATATATGTTACCTAGGTGACGAGGATCACTCGTCGCTTTGTGTAAGTTCCAGTACGAAACAGCGCGGGGGCGCACCTGTTATGATTTTCCGATGGTACAAACAAATTATATGTTGTTGTATTACTTATCAGTATATAGTTTTTGACCAGCGAATGTGTGCAAATGTGCATTTTTTTGTCCGTCATTAAAACGGCGCCGGCGACTCACATTACATTTTCATCAACAGGTTACAAGTGTGTTGTAGCTATTATGCGGGGCGCTCAGTTTTTCCTGTTGTAAAATACATTTGGCCAAATCATCTTTTATAAAAGATGAAATGCTACTGTGTGCACACTACAGGCTATTTAAGTGTAGGATATGCATTGGCTATGACTAGATGGCAAATGCTAGCCTAGACCTCTCTCTCAGGCGATATGTCCCACATGTAAATGGTAAATGGTAAGACATCAAATAAATAAAATATGAGCCTTTATAGACATAGTGTTTAGTAGTACTTATTAAAACAACAAGATATTTATTCACCAACAAGATTTATTTATTTAAAAAATAAAATAAAAATAAAAACACCACCAAAAAAAGGGCACTTCGGAGTGTAAGGGCAAAAAGGGCATGTGCTCTGCACAGGTTGAGCCCTACCTGTGCACGTGCCTGAGCTGCATCATGGTACCAATAAAGCCTGATTGCATCGGTTTGGTTTTGTCAACTCAAAACTAATCCTGTAACCCCGAGTTTGTTCAGCTACCTTCATGGTACAGGCCCCCGGATTGCAGCTGTTCTGCATAGTTTAGCTTCAACCCTAATCAAACACACCTGCATGTCTTCAGGATTACTAAAGCTACTTGAAGGGAAGGTGAGTTGGGTCGGAGCAAAACTCTGCAGGACAGCAGCACTCAGGACTGACCATCCGTGAGCCTGTGATATGTCTCAGCTACGTAAACATTATAACTGATCTGTTGATGGCTGTAACAATAAACATAAGAGTCTCCCTAAACTCTCATTAATGAAGGGTATGTGTCCAAGTAAATTCATATACCAGTATGTGAAATTCATTTGACTCCAGATTACTTTGCACATGAGGGTGAGTAAAACACAGGATTTACACAAAAGTTGATTCTGAAAGATGGATCGATACCAACTTTTCATGATCCAATTTCATATGTATATTGTGATGTTTACCAGTTGCCTTTCTGAATGTGTTTCATTAGCAAATCTCCAATGTAAAATCAACATCATAGTGTAACGTTGATTCAACAAAATTACCATTGATTATTTTTGTTAATTAAGTTGGCTTGAGAAAGCCAACTTACTGAAATCCTATTTAAACTTATTATTATTATTCTTTTTATGAGCGGAAAAATTTACAACTCTAACTCCTCCTAGAGCTTTAACTCTACATACTCCAAACTCGTCACAGACACTCAGACTGTTCTGACTCGGTGTGCTATATCTTTTCAGACTGATTTGAATTTTAGTTTTCTTAAAAATTAATATTAAAAATCATAAAAATCCCATAGACTTACATTGCAGAGTGCTCAAATTGAGCCAAGACTACGGTGGCCCATTAGTGCACAACCCAAAAACTCAAATCTAAACTCCCTGAAGCCCTAGACTCAATTAAACTACCATTCTAAATCTATCTATCTATCTATCTATCTATCTATCTATCTATCTATCTATCTATCTATCTATCTATCTATCTATCTATCTTCAAACCTTTTCTATCTATCTATCTCTTTATTTCTTACTAATCTATCTATCTTTCTAACTAACTTATCTATCTTTCTTTCTTTTTAACTAATCTATCCATCTTTCTAACTAATTTATCTATCTATCTTTCTTTCTTTCTTTCTTTCTTTTTAACTAATCTATCTATCTTTATAACTTATCTTTCTTTCTAACTAATCTATCTATCTTTCTAACTTACCTTTTTTCTTTTTCTTTCTTTTTAACTAATCTATCTGTCTTTCTAACTAACTTATCTATCTTTCTTTCTTTTTAACTAATCTATCTATCTTTCTAACTAACTTATCTGTCTTTTTTCTTTTTAACTAATCTATCTTTCTAACTTATCTTTCTTTCTAAGTAATCTATCTATCTTTCTAACTTATCTTTCTTTCTTTCTTTTTAACTAATCTATCTCTTTCTAACTTATCTATCTTTCTTTCTTTCTGACTAATCTATCTATCTATCTATCTATCTATCTATCTATCTATCTATCTATCTATCTATCTATCTATCTATCTATCTATCTATCTTTCTAACTAACTAATCTATCTTTCTAACTAACTTTATCTATCTTTCTTTCTTTCTTTCTAACTAATCTATTTTTCTAACTAACTTATATTTCTTTCTTTCTTACTAATCTATCTATCTTTCTAACTAACTTATCTATCTTTCTTTCTTTTTAACTAATCTATCTTTCTAACTAACTTATCTATCTTTCTTTCTTTTTAACTAATCTATCTTTCTAACTAACTTATCTATCTTTCTTTCTTTTTTAACTAATCTATCTTTCTAACTAACTTATCTATCTTTCTTTCTTTTTAACTAATCTATCTATCTTTTTAACTTATCTTTCTTTCTTTATTTTTAACTAATCTGTCTAACTAACTTATCTATCTTTCTTTATTTCTTACTAATCTATCTTTCTCACTAATCTATCTATCTATCTATCTATCTATCTATCTATCTATCTATCTATCTATCTATCTATCTATCTATCTATCTATCTATCTATCTATCTATCTTCAAACCTCTTCTTTCTATCAATCTATCTATCTATCTATCTATCTATCTATCTATCTATCTATCTATCTATCTATCTATCTATCTATCTATCTATCTATCTATCTATCTATCTATCTTCAAACCTTTTCTATCTATCTAATCGTTCTTTCTTTTCTTTCATTCTTTCTTTCTACATTTTCTTTCTTTCATTCTTTCTTTCTACATTTTCTTTCTTTCTTTCTTTCTAATCTTTTTCTTTCTTTCTTTCTTTCTTTCTTTCTTTCTTTCTTTCTTTCTCTTTCTTTCTTTCTTTTTAACTAATCTTTTTCTTTCTTTCTTTCTTTCTTTCTTTCTTTCTTTCTTTTTAACTAATACTTCTTTCTTTATTTCTTTCTAATCTTTTTCTTTCTTTCTTTCTTTCTTTCTTTCTCTTTTTCTTTCTTTCTTTCTTTCTTTCTTTCTTTCTTTCTTTCTTTCTTTCTTTCTTTCTTTCTTTCTTTCTACCTAATCTCTTTCTTTCTTTCTTTCTTTCTTTCTTTCTTTCTTTCTTTCTTTTTAACTAATCTTTTTCTTTCTTTCTTTCTCTTTTTTCTTTCTTTCTTTCTTTCTTTCTTTCTTTCTTTCTTTCTTTCTTTCTTTCTTTCTTTCTTTCTAACTAATCCATCTTTCTTTATTTCTTTCTTTCTTTTTAACTAATCCATCTTTCTTTCTTTCTTTTTAACTAATCCTTCTTTCTTTCTTTCTTTCTTTCTTTCTTTCTTTCTTTTGAACTAATCCATCTTTCTTTCTTTCTTTCTTTTTAACTAATCTTTTTCTTTCTTTCTTTCTTTCTTTCTTTCTCTTTCTTTCTTTCTTTCATTCTTTTTAAATAATCGATCTTTCTTTCTTTCTTTCTTTCTTTTTAACTAATCCATCTTTCTTTCTTTTTAACTAATCCTAATCCATCTTTTTCTTTCTTTCTTTTTAACTAATCCATCTTTCTTTTTAACTAATCCATCTTTCTTTCTTTCTTTCTTTCTTTCTTTCTTTCTTTCTTTCTTTCTTTCTTTCTTTCTTTCTTTTTAACTAATCCATCTTTCTTTCTTTCTTTCTTTCTTTCTAACTAATCTGTCTAATCTATCTTTCTAACTAATCTATCTTTCTTTTTCTAACTAATCCATCTTTCTTTCTTTCTTTCTTTTTAACTAATCTTTCTTTCTTTCTTTCTTTCTTTTTAACTAATCCATCTTTCTTTCTTTCTAACTAATCCATCTTTCTTTCTTTCTTTCTTTCTTTTTAACTAATCCTTCTTTCTTTCTTTCTTTCTTTTTAACTAATCCATCTTTCTTGCTTTCTTTCTTTCTTTTTAACTAATCCATCTTTCTTTCTTTCTTTCTTTCTTTCTTTCTTTCTTTCTTTCTTTCTTTCTTTCTTTCTTTTTAACTAATCCATCTTTCTTTCTTTTTAACTAATCCATCTTTCTTTCTTTCTTTTTAACTAATCCATCTTTCTTTCTTTTTAACTAATCCATCTTTCTTTCTTTCTTTCTTTCTTTCTTTCTTTCTTTCTTTCTTTCTTTCTTTTTAACTAATCCATCTTTCTTTCTTTCTTTCTTTCTTTCTAACTAATCTGTCTAATCTATCTTTCTTTCTAACTAATCTATCTTTCTTTTTCTAACTAATCCATCTTTCTTTCTTTCTTTCTTTCTTTCTTTCTTTTTAACTAATCTTTCTTTCTTTCTTTTTAACTAATCCATCTTTCTTTCTTTCTTTTTAACTAATCCATCTTTCTTTCTTTCTTTTTAACTAATCCATCTTTCTTTCTTTTTAACTAATCCACATTTCTTTCTTTCTTTCTTTCTAACTAATCTGTCTAATCTATCTTTCTTTCTAACTAATCTATCTTTCTTTTTCTAACTAATCCATCTTTTTTCTTTCTTTTTCTTTCTTTCTTTTTAACTAATCTTTCTTTCTTTCAATCTATCAATCTTTTTCATTTCTCTCTTACTAATCTATCTTTCTTTCTAACTAATCAGTCTTTCTTTCTTTCATTCTAACTAATCAGTCTTTCTTTCATTCATTCTAACTAATCAGTCTCTTTCTTTCTTTTTAACTAATCCTTCTTTCTTTCTTTCTTTCTTTCTTTCTTTCTTTCTTTCTTTCTTTTTAACTAATCCATCTTTCTTTCTTTTTAACTAATCCATCTTTCTTTCTTTTTAACTAATCCATCTTTTTTTCTTTTTTTCTTTTTAACTAATCCATCTTTTTCTTTCTTTCTTTCTTTTTAACTAATCCATCTTTCTTTCTTTCTTTCTTTCTTTCTTTCTTTCTTTCTTTCTTTTTAACTAATCCATCTTTCTTTCTTTCTTTTTAACTAATCTTTCTTTCTTTTCTTTCTTTCTTTCTTTCTTTCTTTCTTTCTTTCTTTCTTTCTAACTAATCAGTCTTTCTTTCTTTCTAACTAATCTTTCTTTCTTTCTAACTAATCTTTCTTTCTAATCTATTTTTCTAACTAATCTATCTTTCTTTCTCTTTCTTTCTAACTAATCTTTCTTTCTTTATTTCTAACTAATCTTTCTTTTTCTTTCTAACTAATCTTTTTTTCTTTCTTTCTAACTATTCTTTCTTTCAAACTAATATATAAATCAAAATTTAAACTACTTTAAACTACTTAAAACTTCTAACTACTTTAAACTTATTCAAACTCTCTGGTCCGGCTTTCTCAAGCCAACTTAAAGTTTGTCTCAACAAACTTTTTTTTCTAGTTTCAATATTGATTCAGCATCAGTGATGTAGAATCTATCATAGTGTAATGTTGATTCAATAGCATTACCATTGATTTGTGGTTGAAATCTTAACATTGCTTCACCTTTAACTGAGGGTGCAACAGTGATACTAAAGCAACATCACTTTGTAACGTTAATTCAATGTAATTACTTAAATAAAAACTTCAGTATACCCTTGGTTCTAATCAAGACACCTTCACCGTTGGACCCAGAAAAAGAAACTTTTAACGGTCTAAATTGTCTCAAATAAGGTTTGAATAGCCTACTTCTCACTGATTAGACAACTCATTTTAATTCAAATGGCTCTCAGGATTCTCCTCCTGATTCTCATTAGGCTCTTTTCTTCAGAGCTAACATCCGAGGATATCTAGGGCATATTCTCGGGCTTGTGCGTCGAGGCTCTAGGGAGCAACATACTCTCTAGAACGAGAGGAGTAACGTTAGCTCGACCTGAACATGTCAGTGTCAGCAAGCATGTCGTTCATCTCTGTGAGTGCTCTCTCAAGAGTGAACCTGACCACAGTCTCCAAAACAGAGACCTATAGCGCCTTTACAGGGCTATGGGGAGCGGACGCCACAGCAGAATGACTCTTGGAGAAGAGGAGGCCTGCCACACCCACACTCAATGTGGTCCTTGTTGACCTTGTAATCATTTATAAATTCTAAGAAATATGCATTACTTACATGCTTGCAGCAGTGTGTGTTGTGTCTGTGTACGTAGCATGGTTAACAGTGGTTAAAGGGATCATATAATGTCATTTTTGTACAAGCTAATATGATTCTTTAGGGTCTAAATTAAAAGTTTGTAATATACTTTAATAAAAAATTCTCATTAGTATTGTAAGAAAACACTCATTTTACCTGGTCAAAAACAGCTCTGTTTTCAGCACGCGTTTCAGTGCAAGTGTCTTTAAATGATAATGAGCTTTGCTCACCCCGCCCCTCTGTTCTGTGCGTACACCGTTTAAAATAATAATACAAAAACCATAACGCTTTGTTCATTATAAACGTGGGATTATGAATTATATTGAGAATGTCGTACATAGAAAACATGCCGTAATGTACCCTGAGTGTAAAAATAGCCACATTCATCGTGAAGCGTGCAAGCTATTTGCAAAGATTAATATAAAGATTAATATAAAGGTAAATAAAACGTTACACTCACTTCTTCTTCTGGAGGTTCAGCAGGAACACGAATAGTTGATACTGATCCTTTTTTCTGGAGCAGCTTCTTAGCAAAAACAGCTTTATACTGACCCTCGTTTGTAAAGCAGTCTGGTGAAATGATTTGCGCATACATGACAGCATTGACGTTGATCGTGGGAATATTCCCTTCGAAAACAAACTCAGCCACTGCGTCTTCAGCTGTACGGATTTAGAAACATCATCAATATGACTGCTGTGTTCGTTATTACACCCAAGAACAGAACACCACAATCGTTAGACACCATTCTACTCAGCACTACAGCTATCAACAATAAACGCGCGTCGGCGCGTGCTATGATTGACAGCTCGCTCACGAGGGTGCGAGGGCGGGTCTGTGCTGTCAATCAGCCATCATGGGAGGGGCGTCGATTTTGTGACGTCACAATATCGAACAGCTTGATTTGAGACAGGAGGAAACATATAAGAAGATTTAAAAAAAAAAAACACTGGATGGATTTTTATCATTTTATGATGGTTGTGTACAGGCACTGCCAACACACATTTCAGTACAATCAACTTGTAAAAGTGCATGTACCATTATATGACCCCTTTAACTAAGAAAATTAATAATGACATTTCATGAAAAAAAGTTTGTCAACCCCTGACCTACAAAATGGAACTTTTAACAGTCACTCTAAATTGTCTCAACTCGTTTGAATACTTCTTACTGATCAGACAACTCATTTTTATACAAATGGCTCATTCAGGTCAAACTTACACAGCAATTACAGTGAGGAAAATAAGTATTTGAACACCCTGCTATTTTGCAAGTTCTCCCACTTGGAAATCATGGAGGGGTCTGAAATTGTCATCGTAGGTGCATGTCCACTGTGAGAGACATAATCTAAAAAAAAAAAAAAATCCAGAAATCACAATATATGATTTTTTTAACTATTTATTTGTGTGATACCGCTGCAAATAAGTATTTGAACACCTGTCTATCAGCTAGAATTCTGACCCTCAAAGACCTGTTAATCTGCCTTTAAAATGTCCATCTCCACTCCATTTATTATCCTAAATTAGATGCACCTGTTTGAGGTCGTTAGCTGCATAAAGACACCGGTCCACCCCATACAATCAGTAAGAATCCAACTACTATAATGGCCAAGACCAAAGAGCTGTCCAAAGACACTAGAGACAAAATTGTACACCTCCACAAGGCTGGAAAGGGCTACGGGGAAATTGCCAAGCAGCTTGGTGAAAAAAGGTCCACTGTTGGAGCAATCATTAGAAAATGGAAGAAGCTAAACATGACTGTCAATCTCCCTCAGACTGGGGCTCCATGCAAGATCTCACCTTGTGGGGTCTCAATGATCCTAAGAAAGGTGAGAAATCAGCCCAGAACTACACGGGAGGATCTGGTCAATGACCTGAAAAGAGCTGGGACCACTGTTTCCAAGGTTACTGTTGGTAATACACTAAGACGTCATGGTTTGAAGTCATGGGAGAAAGTCATGTGGTCAGATGAGACCAAAATAGAACTTTTTGGTCATAATTCCACTAAACGTGTTTGGAGGAAGAAGAATGATGAGTACCATCCCAAGAACACCATCCCTACTGTGAAGCATGGGGGTGGTAGCATCATGCTTTTGGGGGGGGGGGGGGGGGGGTTCTGCACATGGGACAGGGCGACTGCACTGTATTAAGGAGAAGATGACCGGGGCCATGTATTGCGAGATTTTGGGGAACAACCTCCTTCCCTCAGTTAGAGCATTGAAGATGGGTCGAGGCTGGGTCTTCCAACATGACAATGACCCGAAGCACACAGCCAGGATAACCAAGGAGTGGCTCTGTAAGAAGCATATCAAGTTTCTGGCGTGGCCTAGCCAGTCTCCAGACCTAAACCCAATAGAGAATCTTTGGAGGGACCTCAAACTCCGTGTTTCTCAGCGACAGCCCAGAAACCTGACTGATCTAGAGAAGATCTGTGTGGAGGAGTGGGCCAAAATCCCTCCTGCAGTGTGTGCAAACCTGGTGAAAAACTACAGGAAACGTTTGACCTCTGTAATTGCAAACAAAGGCTACTGTACCAAATATTAACATTGATTTTCTCAGGTGTTCAAATACTTATTTGCAGCTGTATCATACAAATAAATAGTTAAAAAATCATACATTGTGATTTCTGGATTTTTTTTTTTTTAGATTATGTCTCTCACAGTGGACATGCACCTACGATGACAATTTCAGATCCCTCCATGATTTCTAAGTGGGAGAACTTGCAAAATAGCAGGGTGTTCAAATACTTATTTTCCTCACTGTATATGAGATTTTTTTTTTTATAGACTTTTAAACAACAGTATTACTAATAGCTGGAAAGTAAACTTCATAACGCTCAAATAATCTTTTCAGGTTGTAGTCTTCTGATCTCTTCTCTACTTCCTACAGTTAATGGTACAGTTGTGTAACTTCATCATGTTTTGTAATATTTTATTTAGGCTCAGTAAGTGTGATCTAACAGAGAAAAGCTGTTCAGCTCTGGCTTCAGTTCTCAGTTCAGACTCCAGCATTCTGAAGGATCTTGACCTGAGCAATAATAATCTGCAGGATTCAGGAGTGAAGCTGCTCTCTGATGGACTGAAAAATAACTGTAAACTGGAGAAACTCAGGTCAGATGATTTCTAACATATTAAATGTTTTGTTTGCATCTATATCCTATTTTTTCTATTCTCTAATTTGTACAAGAAAGAAACGATAATTCAAGAACCATTTCCTTTAGGGCTTAAAATTGTTCTGGTAATTTTAAGAATAACTAGTTAATAAGCTGAATGTTATATTTTCATTTCTGTTGTAGACTTTCAAACTGTGGTATCACAGAAGAAGGTTATAAAGCTCTGGCTTCAGCTCTGAGATCAAACCCTTCACACCTGATAGAGCTGGATCTCACAGGAAATGATCCTGGACAATCAGGAGTGAAGGAGCTTGATGATTTACTACAGGATCAGAAGTGTCAACTCAAGACACTGGGGTGAGTTTTTTTTTTAAATAAATGTGCAGTAGTTTTAATGCCCCAATACTGAGGGGATGTTTGCCAATCATGACTGTGACAAGCACAAATACATTCACTACTGGTACGCACCAGGCTGTCAGTAGCACTACCTCCTACGGCCACTGCCCAAGTTTCAAGTTTTAATGAGGGAGCACCTTTGTGATTTCACACAAAGGACTTAGAGAGGGGTTCCTTTATGGCCCAGATCCAAATGGCTCTAGCCTGCTACTTTTCAGGGGGACCAACGTCAACCCCCATACCAGGGAGGCTATCATGCATTATCAGCTGAAGCCAACAACCTGCTTTCTTTGAAGAATGAACCTGACCACAATCTCTAACCAGAGACAGATAGCGCCTCCGCAGGGCTATGGGGATCGGAGGCCTCAGCAGGATGACTCTTGAAGAAGAGGAGGCCTGCCACACTCACTCCAGTGTGGTCTCTAGTGTTTTCTCTTACAATGTGGGAAACAGCTAATCTCAGATATACACAATACAGAGCTCAGGGAGCGAAGGGCCTACAAAACAACTCTCTGTTATGAGAGAGAGGCCTCTTATTTAACTCAATCTGCAAAGACACAGCTGTTTGCATGGAGCTCTGAGGCATGGAGGCCTCAGCAGGATGATTCTAGAAGAAGAGGAGGCCTGCCACATGGAAAGCATCTAAGCTTAGATAGCCAACGCAGAGCTCAGGGAGCGAAGGGCCTAAAGAAAAACTCTCTGTTATGAGAGAGAGGCCTCTTCTCTAACTCTACCTGCAAAGACGAATCTGTTTGCATGGAGCTTTGGGGAATGGAGGCCTCAGCATGATGACTCTCTGATTAGAGGAAGCCTACGACACCCATATAGCTTAGCAGTGAGGTCACAGGTGACATATTCAGCATGATGACCCTTAAAATAAAGGGGAGTACTAAAGTCTGTATATGGGACAGCCTTGTCGTTTGAGGGAGGCTTTAACTGGAAGCCGGTCACCTTGACACGTCCTGCTTGCCCAGAATATAGAGGCCATAAACCCTGTGAAGGCCTGATTTGATTCAACCAGGGGTGAAGTACTCTGCGTAGTGACCCTCTTAAACGAGGGAAGTACTACCTAGGCTTACCCGACGGCTATCAGTGAAACAAGGCACTCTGTAGAAATACCCTCTAAACAGAGGGGAGTACTATCTATGCTTCTTTGGAGACAACATAAAGTCCTGTAGGGCTTTGTCACACAATGCTCACTTCAGGGCCCTTGGGAGCTGCTATCACAACGTTATTAGAAGGTTTTACACCCGCTCAACCTGAGGCACTTACTGTACAGGAGGCCCAGAGAAGGCCAACAACTCACAAAAGTGCATACAGCTCTGAAAGGAGGTTCATGAACCAGACTGCTTACATAAACCACTGGTGACATAGCTAGCTTAGCCTTCTTCAGGGGAGGTGCTGGCGTCTGCATTTAGAGCAGCCTGATTCTCAGGAGGCTCCTCTCTTCAGAGCTAACATCCAAGGATATCTAGGGCATATCCTCGGGCTTGTGCATATAGGCTCTTGGGAGCAACATACTCTTCAAAATGACTCTCTAGAATGAGAGGAGTAACGTTAGCTCGACTTGAGACTCAAAATACCAACTCTCAGCGTCTGACAGTGCATCCTCTCCCAGCAGCTCACCCTCGTCAGCCGCTGAGGGCCGCAAGAGATTTACACCTCTCGCAAACTCCTCAGCAAGCTCCATCTGAGATCCCCACTATCTCAGTCTCCTCTCCACCTCTTCCCTAGAGAAAAGAGACAGACGAGAGCGGAGCGTTTTCACTAATAAAACGCTCACATTTCGTGCGCGCGGACCCCTCAAAGACCGAGCATGCAAGCTCCTCACCCAGACAGTAGAGGACATGAGTGTCACCAGATGTCTGAAATCTTTTACACGGGTCAGCACACTTCCTGAAGTGCTTGTAAAAAGCCATGATATTCTCTTCACAGTACCAGCAACACAGTCCCTGAAAAGGGAAACGAAAAGAGGATGACGTGTTCTCTAGGCGCCCTTTTATACTTCCTGGTCGCACTAGTAGTGAAGTCATGGCTGTCGCCGGCCAATACGATTGCCATGATAACACAGTACTTCAGTCACCAGTCACATTGAGGCGTTCTCCAAAGCGTCTCAGGACACAGTGCGAGTTCCCTTTTGAAAGGGAACTAAAGGCTCTTTGAAAAACTTGTGCAAATACATTATATGGCTCGTAATGTCAATGTACTTCCTCTATCTCCAGGTTTTTAAGTCCTCCTGCAGATGAAGCCTGTCAGTATGTGAGAGGAATTGTGGGTAAAAACCCGTTACTCCTGAGAGAGCTGAATCTGAGTAAACGTGAACTAGAAGACACACGAGTGAATCAGATCGCTGCTCTACTGCAGGATAAACACTGTAAACTCAACACACTGACGTGAGTATTTTACTTGGTCTAATACTTTACATGTAAAGTATCTATAAAATAACATTGTCATTGATCATAAAGAAAGTTTTAAGATTAACTGGAAAGTGTTTCCTTTTTCTCTTCTCTTCAGGCTGAATAATAACAGTATTACAGCAGAAGGTTGTGCTGCTCTGACTATAGCGTTTAATTCAAACTCTTCAAACCTGATAGAGCTGGATCTGAGTGAGAATAAACTAGGAAACTCTGGAATAAAGAAGATCTGTCCTCTGTTGGAAAATACACAATGCAGATTAGAGAAACTGAAGTGTGTATTTTTATTAATCCACATATCAATATGATAATATGTATTATAGTCTTGAAAATTATGAAGATTATTAAGGCTAAAATATTAGTTGCAGTATTATTAAATATTGTACTAAGCACTGTAAGTATGAATTAATATGTAAATCTGTATTAATGAGAAATTCAGTTTAATAAGTTTATTTTAAGTTATTATTGGTTCAATTTTATTATTTTAATATGAAAATTTGAAATTTAGTTTGCTTGTTTTTTTAGTGTAGAACATGCACAATTTTTGTTCTGTTCTGATAAATTGTAGAATAACTGAATAATCGTCTGAATGTTACATTTTCCTTTCTGTTCTAGACTCTCAGACTGCAGTATCAGTGAAGAAGGTTATAAAGCTCTGGCTTCAGCTCTGAGATCAAACCATTCACACCTGATAGAGCTGGATCTCAGAGGAAATGATCCTGGACAATCAGGAGTGAAGGAGCTCAGTGATTTACTACAGGATGAACGCTGTACATTAAAGACCATCAGGTGATAAACTGGAGACAATTATCATAACTATGATTTTAACCAGATATTACACAACACTATACATTAATACTACACTGGACTAGAGGTGCAAAATATATCAGTTGTCTGATCACTGGGACAATAGAATTTCCACTATTATTTCCATTAATAAGTAGTTTTGTTATATTTGTGTTCAGCATATCATTTCTGATAATGATTCAGTGTATTTGTCTGGCGGTGTCATGTGTGTTTGGACAAATTATCATATCACATTATCATTTTCTGTTAGTATTAGATTTGGGCATGTTTTAATTTTGTTCAACTACTGTAATTATAGATATACCGTTATGTGTGAAGAAGTAATAAATTAAAACAATGAAAATATATTTCTGTATTTTCTCTTACTGGTGTTTGCTTATACATAAAAATGGCATATTGTTTGTTTAGCGTTCTGTAAAATTGGAATATTATCTGATTTGTAATTCTACTTCCTGTAGGTTTTTGAAAAGTGATGATGCACAGGAAGCGTGTGACTATCTCACTAAAGTTCTGGGTAAAAGTCCATTAATACTGACAGAACTGGATCTGAGTGAAGATAAATTAGGAGATCTGGATGGAGAGAAGCTCTCTGCTCTTCTGATGGACTCTTATAGCAAAGTGGAGAAAATCAAGTGAGTCAACATGATTTATACATTATAACTTCTCTGTTAATTGATTATAAAAGACAGATATGAAGACCTGCTGATCTGATGTGTGTTGAATATTTGCTGAAGTACAATCAGAATAATAATAAATGCTGTTTCTGTGTTCAGGCTGAATAATTGTGAGCTGACAGAGAAAAGCTGTTCAGTTCTAGCTACTGTTCTCTCCTCTAAAACCATCCTGAAAGAGCTGAACCTGAACAACAGCCGTCTGCTGGACTCTGGAGTCAAAGAGATCTGTGAGGGACTGAAGAATCCTGTGTGTGAGCTGAAGATACTCAAGTGAGTACATTTCACTATATTTTAAGGATGTTTGATAACTTTTATGTGCTGATCTAATACTAATATTTTCTTAGTGCTAGGTGCACATTTGAACTACATTAAAGATATTAAAATCAACCCAATGTTTATAATTAATTATACAAGTGGTCTGTCTGAATATTCAAATCTGATTGGAAGTTGTGCAATAAAACAGTTTAATTCACACGTTCAGGTCAGGTTCGTTCTATATTAATGCACTGTTTTCATTTAAGCACACAAACATGCATCACTCGCACACAGAGGGCCCTATCATACACCGGCGCAATGTGGCACCAGGCGAAACGCAAGTGTTTTTTGTTTCAGCGCCGCATTGTTTTAAAAGCAAATGCATTTGCACATTTGCACTTGGTCTGAAAACAAGATGTGTTCAGGCGCGTTGGGCGCAACAACTGAACGACCATCTGACTTCTCAAAGTCTCACTGCCATAGTGATGTGATTGATCTGCAGGCAAATTTTCCATAGCTCCTGACGTTACTGGAGTAGCTTAATAATTTAATAAAAATCAAGGTAGCTACTAACATCACATCTTTTATGCATCGTCGGCGACTATGTGATGCAAGATTAAAGTTAACTTAACTTTGCATGCTAAATAAGAAAATATAGGCCTGGTTTCAAAAAACAGGGCTTATATTAAGCCGTGATTAGGCCTTAGTTCAATTAGGGCATTGTAGTTTTTATAAACATAAATTAGAAAAAACATTACTGGTGTACATATTGAGACAAAACAATGGCACTGACATATTTTAAGATATCAATTAAAACAGCTCAAACATGCATTTTAGTCTGAGACTAGGTTTAAGCCTTGTCTGAGAACCCAGGGTATAGTGTTCTTGGGTTTTTGTTTTCATTCCGAAATGCAAGTGACATTATGGAGGATTCTGCTCTATACAACTCTATTTTGAGTTTGAACAAAATCACAAACCTAAAGATGAATTTCATTTTGAGTGCGATAATAACACCAAACACAAACTTAAATCAACAAAGAATGCTTCAAGAAGAAGAAAAAGTTGAACAACATTTTGGTCCAGTCAGGGCCCAGACCTATATCAGATCAATAACTTGTTGAATGACTTGAGGAGACCTATAGACAGGAGATCCCTCTGAAATTTGATTAGCTCTTAACAAACTACCTGGAGCTAACCAATGAAACGCTAATCTGATCTATATAATTTAAAAGGTCCAGATTCTCAGCTTTTCAGTGGTATCACATTTGTCTCGTTGGACATTCAGGGGCTCGGTAGTAAGCGTGGTTTCATCATCAAGTTCTGCAGCATTGATTCATCAAGGAAACACATTCATTTTGTTCCTCGGAGTCAAACAGCAAGGTTTTGCTGAAGTTTTGGTCTTTTGAACCACCAAATTAGCAAAAAAGTAAAAGTAGTTGCATGCGTGCATATTTGTGTGCATGAAAACAAACTATTAACAGATTTGCATAAGAGCGCTCTCTGACAAAGCACAGCAAAACATATGACACTTTGGCATGACACAAACCAAAACTAAGGATAAATTTAAGTCAGAGGGCTAAAATCAGGGTATAATATGGCCATTCATTTCTAAATTAATACAGTTTTCGATGTAAAAAACAAACAAAAAATGCACCACAGGAAACATTCTCTGAGACATATTTTAGCGATCTAAGTGCATGGTCTAAAGCGCACGGCGCAAGTGCACTTAGTGCGTGTCCGAATCCACTGTTGCTAGTTTAACGGCGGGAAAAATGGTCGGCGCGGGTTGGTCTAAAAGGGTTGTCCCTATTCTCTTAAAAGGTAGGCTACTTATTATGCCCCTTTTAATAAGATGTAAAATAAGTCTCTGATGTCCCCAGAGTGTGTATGTGAAGTTTTATTCAATGTGGCACCAGCCGCCACAAGTGTTTTTGTTAGTTTCAGCCGACGCAGTTATCATTTCCGCGTCCTTCGCTGCGTTCTTTAAAAAGCAAATGCATTTGCGCCGCATTTGCGCCCATTTATGTCTGTATTGGTGACAACATTGCAAAAACTCATCAAAGACAACATGCCTGGATCAGTTGGCTCACACACTGGCTGTGATGCAGGACCCTAAAATAGTGGGACTTGGTAGCACCACCCATAAAATCTAGTGTGGCAGCACTCATTTTGTCTACTAATGAGGCACTTTGGGACAACGTGTGATGCCCCAATGTCAAGTACAGATGCACTGATGAGCTACTGTCCCATGTGTACAATTTTACAATTTTTCTAATTTTTTACCCCCCACATGCTTGTGGCTTTTACACTCCTCTCAGAGCGAAGCTTCGTCTAACCAGTTAGTGATGGAACTAACTGAATAGTACAAGTCATGTGCATTCTTGCCAACCTCTATGGCATAGCTTTAGGCTTGTGCAAGCTTGATGGCAGGTTTAGTTGGCTCAGCCTTCTTTGCCAGAGGTATGTCGGAAAAATTTGTGACGGCTACCATTGGTACCTGGTTGAATTTTTTTACCAGCTGCACAGGAAGACTACCTTAAACTCATTCTCATCATGTGGGGACAGGCTCAGGATCCAGGTCACCTCCAAAAGCCTCTGGTGTCTTGTCACAATTGAATGTCTTGGGTATCTCTCCAAGATTTGTGCTGCAGGGTCGGCTTGTGCATTTTTATGAATTTATCTCCCTTGCCAGCAAGTGTGCGCTGCAGTGCAAGGGGATTCCTTGTAACTGCTTAGCTATTTATCTTCCAGCTAAATAGAAAAATAGAAATAGTAAATAGAACACTAGTTACAGACAAAACCATGGTTATCTGGTTAAGTAGAAGACTGCATGCCCTCCTCCCCAACCTACATATAATGTTGTACATTTTAATGCATTAATGTGGTACACATTCAGAGAGAAAAATTAAGAGCTCCAACCCCTTTTCAGTTACTAAATTGAAAAATGTAAAATATGTCTTTACATTGACGTATACCTGGAGTTTAAAGCTGACTCAGTCGTCTTTTTAGTTGTGATAGTATTTAATAGTGTATTAATATTTGTCATTAATTACAAACAGGTGTTTTTAGTTAGCCAAACAATTTAAATATAATAATAATAATAAAGACAGAAGTATGCTACTATTTTAATACATTTGCACTGTAAAAATAAAACATATAAATGGAGCTTCACAGTACAGTAGTAAAATGTATCTTTAAAATTGATTTCTTCACTTGCAAGAGCTAAACTGTCAAGCTTTTCATTTTAGCATGTAGATCTGTATATTCCTTTTAAAGTTTATAAACATGTTACAAATACTTCCTTCTTCAAATGTAGTGAAATACTGTAGTGTAATGTAGTGATTTACTCATTGCTGCAAACAATTACTCATATCTGGTAAGGTATTCAGATCTAGTGTGATTTTGTCATATTTGCGCTTTCAGACTTTTGTCCCGTAATTAATTAATCATAACTACTGTATAAAGTAAAATTTAATATGAAATTTAATTTTTTTTCTGTAGACTTTCAGACTGCAGTATCACAGAAGAAGGTTATAAAGCTCTGGCTTCAGCTCTGAGATCAAACCCTTCACACCTGATAGAGCTGGATCTCAGAGGAAATGATCCTGGACAATCAGGAGTGAAGGAGCTCAGTGATTTACTACAGGATCAGAACTGTCAACTCAAGACACTGAGGTGAGTGCTATTAAAACAACACTCAATAGTCTTAATCCCGTTTTTGCAAAAAGAGAATTCAACTGTCAAAAACACATTTATAAATTAGATTTTGAAAAGACTAAAGGCCCTTTCACAAGATTATGAAAATACCCAAATGAAATGGCATGTAATGTACTTGCTCTGTTTCCAGGTTTTTGAGTCATGCTGCAGATGAAGCCTGTCAGTATGTGAGAGGAATTGTGGGTAAAAACTTGTTACTTCTAAGAGAACTGAATCTGAGTGAACATGAACTAGGAGACACACGAGTGAATCAGATCGCTGCTCTACTGCAGGATAAACACTGTAAACTCAACACACTGGAGTGAGTGGAACTTTTCTAACATTTTTATTGGACATTTAAATGATCTTAAATCGGGTGAACCCTACAGATCTCACAAGCACTAATCTTCAGTGATCATTAAATATTGGCATCAAGTATTTTGTGTTTGTAAATTCTCCTTCTTCTGTTCATCATTTTAGGCTGCGTAAGTGTGGTCTAACAGAGGAAAGCTGTTCAGCTCTCGCTACAGTCCTGAGATCAAACTCCAGTCTGAAAGAGCTTGACATCAGCAACAATAATCTGCAGGATTCAGGAGTGAAGAAACTCCAGAACGGATTAGGAAATACAAACTGCACACTGGAGAAACTCAGGTGAGTTCAATAAACCATTATTTTATTTTACTAATCACATTTTTAGTTTTTCAAATTTAAAATATTACTGTTGTAAATAAAAGGAAAGGAAAATACATGCTTCTGTTGTTACGTAGTCAAACCACTGGAGGCAAGCTTGTGAGGACCCAAATGCAAACTTTACTTTTCAAAACATAAACAAACATAAAACAAAGGCAAGGCATGAGACAAGAACAATGGCAGAAAATAGTCAGAAACATACAATACTAGACAAAGACACAGGGCAAACATGAGGGCTTAAATACACAAGACTAACGACCAGACAAGGGACACCTGTGAACAATAATCAGACGATTAACCAAAGACACGACACATGGCAGGATCACATGACAAACGGAATCACATGACAAGAACCAGGAACAAAAAACAAAACCCAAACCGTGACATATGTCAGATGTGATTTTTATTTATTGATTTTCTGATTAAAATAAAATAAAATAAAGTGCATTTGACCGTTTTTCATGTAAATCATTTTTCATGTATTTTTTTGAGTGGTAATAAATGTCCTTTCTGTAGACTTTCAGACTGCAGTATCAGTGAAGAAGGTTATAAAGCTCTGGCTTCAGCTCTGAGATCAAACCCTTCACACCTGATAGAGCTGGATCTCAGAGGAAATGATCCTGGACAATCAGGAGTGAAGGAGCTCGATGATTTACTACAGGATCAGAAGTGTCAACTCAAGACACTGAGGTGAGTGCTATTAAAACAACACTCAATAGTCTTAATCCCGTTTTTGCCAAAAGAGAATTCAACTGTCAAAAACACATTTATAAATAGGATTTTGAAAAGACTAAAGGCTCTTTCACAAGATTATGAAAATACCCAAATGAAATGGCATGTAATATACTTACTCTGTTTCCAGGTTTTTGGGTCATATTGCGGATGAAGCCTGTCAGTATGTGAGAGGAATTGTGGGTAAAAACTCGTTACTCCTGAGAGAGCTGAATCTGAGTGAACATGAACTAGGAGACACACGAGTGAATCAGATCGCTGCTCTACTGCAGGATAAACACTGTAAACTTAACACACTGATGTGAGTTGAACTTTTCTAACATTTTTATTGGACATTTAAATGATCTTAAATCGGGTGAACCCTACAGAACTCACAAGCACTAATCTTCAGTGATCATGTTGGCATCAAGTTCTTTGTGTTTGTAAATTCTCCCTCTTCTGTTCATCATTTTAGGCTGAGTAAGTGTGGTCTAACAGAGGAAAGCTGTTCAGCTCTCGCTACAGTCCTGAGATCAAACTCCAGTCTGAAAGAGCTTGACATCAGCAACAATAATCTGCAGGATTCAGGAGTGAAGAAACTCCAGAACGGATTAGAAAATACAAACTGTACACTGGAGAAACTCAGGTGAGTTCAATGAACCATTATTTTATTTTACTAATCACATTTTTAATTTTTCAAATTTAAAATATTACTGTTGTAAATAAAAGGAAAGGAAAATACATGCTTCTGTCAGATGTGATTTGTTTTATTGATTCTCTGATTAAAATAAAATAAAATAAAGTGCATTTGACCGTTTTTCATGTAAATCATTTTTCATGTATTTTTTTGAGTGGTAATAAATGTCTTTTCTCTAGACTTTCAGACTGCAGTATCACAGAAGAAGGTTATAAAGCTCTGGCTTCAGCTCTGAGATCAAACCCTTCACACCTGATAGAGCTGGATCTCAGAGGAAATGATCCTGGACAATCAGGAGTGAAGGAGCTCAGTGATTTATTACAGGATCAGAACTGTCAACTCAAGACACTGAGGTGAGTGCTATTAAAACAACACTCAATAGTCTTAATCCAGTTTTTGCCAAAAGAGAATTCAACTGTCAAACACACATTTATAAATAAGATTTTGAAAAGACTAAAGGCCCTTTCACAAGATTATGAAAATACCCAAATGAAATGGCATGTAATGTACTTACTCTGTTTCCAGGTTTTTGGGTCATATTGCGGATGAAGCCTGTCAGTATGTGAAAGGAATTGTGGGTAAAAACCCGTTACTCCTGAGAGAGCTGAATCTGAGTGAACATGAACTAGGAGAGACACGAGTGAATCAGATCACTGCTCTACTGCAGGATAAACACTGTAAACTCAACACACTGGAGTGAGTGGAACTTTTCTAACATTTTTATTGGACATTTAAATGATCTTAAATCGAGTGAACCCTACAGATCTCACAAGCACTAATCTTCAGTGATCACTAAATGTTGGCATCAAGTACTTTGTGTTTGTAAATTCTCCCTCTTCTCTTCATCATTTTAGGCTGAGTAAGTGTGGTCTAACAGAGGAAAGCTGTTCAGCTCTCGCTACAGTCCTGAGATCAAACTCCAGTCTGAAAGAGCTTGACATCAGCAACAATAATCTGCAGGATTCAGGAGTGAAGAAACTCCAGAACGGATTAGAAAATACAAACTGTACACTGGAGAAACTCAGGTGAGTTCAATGAAACATTATTTTATTTTACTAATCACATTTTTAATTTTTCTAATTAAAAATGTTACTGTTGTAAATAAAAGGAAAGGAAAATGCATGCTTCTGTCAGATGTGATTTTTATTTATTGATTCTCTGATTAAAATTAAATGAAATTAAATAAAGTGCATTTGACCGTTTTTCATGCAAATGATTTTTCGTGTATTTTTTTGAGTGGTAATAAATGTCTTTTCTCTAGACTTTCAGACTGCAGTATCACAGAAGAAGGTTATAAAGCTCTGGCTTCAGCTCTGAGATCAAACCCTTCACACCTGATAGAGCTGGATCTCAGAGGAAATGATCCTGGACAATCAGGAGTGAAGGAGCTCAGTGATTTACTACAGGATCAGAACTGTCAACTCAAGACACTGAGGTGAGTGCTATTAAAACAACACTCAATAGTCTTAATCCCGTTTTTGCCAAAAGAGAATTCAACTGTCAAAAACACATTTATAAATAAGATTTTGAAAAGACTAAAGGCCCTTTCACAAGATTATTGTTGGGAACTTTTTTATTCTTCAAAGAAGAGACCAGGAGACGTTGGGATCGCGTTCAAACAGAAGTTCTTCTTTATTGAGAACTTCGCTGTACGTGCTGCAGATCTTCCAACAGTCTAAATTCTAATTCAGTATTCATGATAGTTATACACATTCAAAAAGGGGAGGGATTACATAGAGGTGGAGACTCTGAATAAAGCATACAAAATTAGGGAGGTTTGATTCTATCAAGTGAAAAACCAGTTTGGCAGGTTATCTGGCTTGCTCAAGAGAAACAGGCCTTAATCAGCATAACACTATCATTCAAATGATCCAATCAGCCTGACAGTATCACCCATAACTTCACATGATCACAGAGACAAAAGCACAGCTGTATATTGAGCTTAATGGTCAGGAAATGCATAAAGACAAAGGGTGAGGGTGAGAGGTTCAGCCATTGACTCATTTAGAGAACAGGACTGGCAGGACTCTCTTGATATAAACTGACCCTACTTAAAATCAAAGTCTTAACTTTTAATGTTGAAACATAAATTAAACATTTAATAAATTTGTAATACAACATTATGAAGATACTCAAATGAAATGACATGTAATGTACTTTGTTTCCAGGTTTTTGGGTCATATTGCGGATGAAGCCTGTCAGTATGTGAAAGGAATTGTGGGTAAAAACTTGTTACTCCTGAGAGAGCTGAATCTGAGTGAACATGAACTAGAAGAGACACGAGTGAATCAGATCGCTGCTCTACTGAAGGATAAACACTGTAAACTCAACACACTGGAGTGAGTTGAACTTTTCTAACATTTTTATTGGACATTTAAATGATCTTAAATCGGGTGAACCCTACAGATCTCACAAGCACTAATCTTCAGTGATCACTAAATGTTGGAATCAGGTACTTTGTGTTTGTAATTTCTCCCTCTTCTGTTCATCATTTTAGGCTGCGTAAGTGTGGTCTAACAGAGGAAAGCTGTTCAGCTCTCGCTACAGTCCTGAGATCAAACTCCAGTCTGAAAGAGCTTGACATCAGCAACAATAATCTGCAGGATTCAGGAGTGAAGAAACTCCAGAACGGATTAGGAAATACAAACTGCACACTGGAGAAACTCAGGTGAGTTCAATGAACTATTATTTTATTTTACTAATCACATTTTTAATTTTTCAAATTTTAAAATATTACTGTTGTAAATAAAAGGAAAGGAAAATACATGTTTCTGTATTTTTTTTAATTGATTCTCTGAATAAAACAAAATAAAATAAATAAAGTGCATTTGACCGTTTTTCATGTAAATAATTTTTCGTGTATTTCTTTTGAGTGATAATAAATGTCTTTTCTCTAGACTTTCAGACTGCAGTATCACAGAAGAAGGTTATAAAGCTCTGGCTTCAGCTCTGAGATCAAACCCTTCACACCTGATAGAGCTGGATCTCAGAGGAAATGATCCTGGACAATCAGGAGTGAAGGAGCTCAGTGATTTATTACAGGATCAGAACTGTCAACTCAAGACACTGAGGTGAGTGCTATTAAAACAACACTCAATAATCTTAATCCCGTTTTTGCCAAAAGAGAATTCAACTGTCAAAAACACATTTATAAATAAGATTTTGAAAAGACTAAAGGTCCTTTCACAAGATTATGAAAATACCCAAATGAAATGGCTTGTAATGTACTTACTCTGTTTCCAGGTTTTTGGGTCGTATTGCGGATGAAGCCTGTAAATATCTAACTAAAATTCTTCACAATAAAAACCCGTTACTCCTGAGAGAGCTGAATCTGAGTGGACATGAACTAGGAGACACACGAGTGAATCAGATTGCTGCTCTACTGAAGGATAAACACTGTAAACTCAACACACTGATGTGAGTATTGTGTTCATATGTTATTGTAGATTTAAAGCATTTTAAAGACAGTTGGTGACAAAAACATGTTGGAACCAAGTTCTTTGTGTTTGTAAATTCTCCCTCTTCTGTTCATCATTTTAGGCTGAGTAAGTGTGGTCTAACAGAGGAAAGCTGTTCAGCTCTCGCTACAGTCCTGAGATCAAACTCCAGTCTGAAAGAGCTTGACATCAGCAACAATAATCTGCAGGATTCAGGAGTGAAGAAACTCCAGAACGGATTAGAAAATACAAACTGCACACTGGAGAAACTCAGGTGAGTTCAATGAACCATTATTTTATTTTCACATTTTAAATTTTTCAAATGTAAAATATTACTGTTGTAAATAAAAGGAAAGGAAAATACATGCTTCTGTCAGATGTGATTTTTTATTTATTTATTGATTCTCTGATTAAAAGAAAAGAAAATAATTAAAGTGCATTTGACCGTTTTTCATTTAAATCATTTTTCGTGTATTTCTTTGGAGTGTTAATAAATATTTTTTCTCTAGACTTTTAGACTGCAGTATCACAGAAGAAGGTTATAAAGCTCTGGCTTCAGCTCTGAGATCAAACCCTTCACACCTGATAGAGCTGGATCTCAGAGGAAATGATCCTGGACAATCAGGAGTGAAGGAGCTCAGTGATTTACTACAGGATCAGAAGTGTCAACTCAAGACACTGAGGTGAGACGTGATGAAATAATACAACAAAAATGATAAGCAGCCAAATTATTTACAGAATTATTCATTAACCCTCTAGGGTTGACAATCGCGCCGGCGCGTTTTGCTGGATTTTCTTCACATAGCAGCAAAATAGACTTAAAATACTCATTTATGGTCATACTGATAAAAGAAATATGGAAAAATTAACTGTAAAATGTCTACTTTTGTATTTGTCCACTTACAATCCAAACAAAACTTTTGTGCTTTTGTAAAATAAAGAAAATAAATGGTGTGCTTTTTGCCTCTCCATATCCATGACCTTTTTTTCTGGAGCACATCTGGTGTCTACTTTTAAATAATATAATTCAAAACGAAAACAAATATTCTCAGTTTATGTAATCTTTATGAAAAGAGAGAGATGTCAGTCGTTCTCATGGCAGTTCATTATCTGTTAATGTGAAAACGCCTACGGGGGGAGCGTGCTATTGAAATGCAAATGATCTGAGGCGATCCCCGCAAATCTATCAACGCCCACATCAACTCCATAAAACACAATCAAGTTTAATCAGATTCATGTACTTCACGTCATCTTGAGATGCTGTGAAGAAAAATAATAGCATTATAATAATCGTGGAAAAATGTACCTCAGAAGAAGAGCTGGTTTCAGTTTCGTTTAGAGGATCCAGCTGAGGATTTTGAATAGTAAGTTCCTTATTCTTAAATTATTTATTCTAATTGTGATATGGAATAATGTCTGTAAACCACAAAAAGGCTTAAAACATATTTAAAGTTTAAATATGAATCCTCTGTTATGCGTTTGAATCTGTGTGAATGAATGGCACAGATGCGCACTTTTTTTTTTTTTTACTACACGCAATTACATTAGTAAACATGCTATTTTTAAATGAACACATCGACTAGTTTAGCTTTTCCCAAACAAATGTTTGGAAATATAAACAAAAGTTTAATATGTCAATATAAGTCTTCTCATTAAATTATTTATTTTTGTGTTTCATTAATGACAAATTTGGGGAGAGGAAACATATTCCAAAACTTTCTGAAAATACAGTATGAGAATAACTGCACAATTACTAGAAATGCAGACCTGCCAACCTGTACGCATTTTGCGTAGCGGATACGCATTTTGACTTCAAAGTACGCTGGTACGATTTGTTACTCTAAACTACGCAAAAACCTGGTGACGCCTCTGTGCACGCGCAGTCCTCAAATCAAGCAACAGCAAAAGAAGAAGAGTTCGACCAATCATAGCGCTGGATTCATTCCCCAAATAGCAAGCGAGGATGATTGACAGATGCGTAAAGCCTATTATTAAAGGTCCCATTCCATGGATTATTTTTATTATTTTATCATGTTTCCAGGGGTGCCCTTATAATGTTAGTATGTTTTTTAGATCAAAATTTGTTATAATTTAGAAATAAAAGGCATATTTCCTAGCCTGATTTCATTCCCTGGTTTGAACACTCTGTTTGAAGGGGCGTGTCTGCTGTGAGACTTCAGTGTAAACGCCCTCTGCTGTGATTTGCTGACATGCTTGCATATAAAAATATCTGGCATTACATGTGGAACTATCTGGAAAACTTTTACTATTATACGTTTTTACTATTACAACTATCGGGATTAACGAATCGTGAGAAGTTTTTTAAGTATTTAGATCTATTTCAATCACATAAAAAATTGCAGTGAGCGTTGAGCAGATGACAGCCTGTTGATCGCGTGAAAAAAGATCTTATCATTGCAACGCAGTTTCTGCACTCACTAATGATTTCACCAATGCAAACATGAGGCATATAAATACAATAAGAGCTTCGTTGTGCAGTGTAACAGCGTCATTTATTTCATAACGAGTTTTGGCAAGTGTCCAGATAAACTCGCGCTGTGTGATTGATTGACAGCTTGGACGATTGGAAAGGGATTGTTCTTTGATCGCTTTCTGTATATTAATCACAGTTTAAGTAAGATTATTTTCATCCTACTAAGAGAAACGATGTGAAGTTGATCGCTACTTCCATATTAAATCACTACTTACCGCTTGCTGGAATATAGTTGAAATTGCCCTTCGTCAGTATGAAACGCTGAGAGAAGCCTGCTTGATATTATCCCAGGTTAGAAAAACAGTCCGTGGTGAAATGGACCGAGCAAACTAACAACTTCGAATTAAACTTTTGTGGTATCCGATTATAGATAAACATCAACCGTCTGTTGACATTTCGCCATCAATACGCCTGTGTTCCTGTGGGCGGAGCTTAGTCTAAACACGGTTCTGGTGATGTCACTAATGAAGGTAGTAGAGGGGTGTAGTCCAATCCAGCCGTTTTTTGTAGTCAACTTCTGTTAAATAAAATATCTCGCTTGGCATTGAACTTTGAGCGTTATAATTTTACAGATATTATTTATACTCTAACAACAACATTACACACTAACTAAACTTTGAAACATGGAATCGCCTGCAACGGGACCTTTAAAAAGAGACTGAAAATCGACACCAATAAAAAATCACTGTAGTCACTGTACATCTGACTCCTGAAGGTAAACGGCCTGGGCTGGGCTCGATGTGGAAAGTTGAAATATTGTATTGAGTTAACCTAATCTTATGGATTCGATGATCACACGGATCTTATGGATTATCTTATGGATTTGCACAAGGATAAAAATATGATTGAAAACAAACTTAGCTCAGCACTTCTAAATGTTAGTATGTGGATGGCTGATAACAGATTATCACTTCACTTAGGGAAAACTGAATCCATATTGTTTGGAACAAAGATAAAGTTAAAGAAAGCCTCCAGTTTTAAGGTCCTAGCTGGAGATATTGTAATTACTGCCAAGGAATCAATCAGTTATCTTGGATGTATGTTAGATTGCAATTTATCTGGAGTAGGTCAGGCCCATAAGGTAATTACTAAAGTAAATCAGAGAGTCCGTTTTTTGGCCAGAATATCAAAGTTTTTGGATGAAAAAACAAAGCTAATTCTTGCAGGAGCTTTAATCAGCCATATTTTGATTATGCGTGTGGATCATGGTACAATGGTGTCACAGGGAACCTGAAACATAGGCTTCAGACGTCTCAAAATAAATTAATAAGGCTTATTTTAGACCTTCCCATAAGAACTCATCTGGAATCTGCCCACTTTGAAAGAGTGGGAGGGTTGGAAGTTGAGGATCGCGTGTCTCAGATGCAGCTGGGTATGGTACATAAAATTGTTAATGGAGATGTTCCCAAATATTTTAGAAATTATTTTAAAAGAGTAAGTGAAGGTCACAGTTACTCCACTAGGGGTAGCTCAACAGATTTTGTACCCCCCAGATTTAATACTAATCTGGGCAAACAGTCTTTTCTTTATGCTGGAACTATCCTTTGGAATCGGTTACCTGGTACACTAAAGACAGTACGAAGCATAGGCAGTTTTAAACAGGGTTTGAAAGTATGGCTTAGATGCCAATCATAGTTTTTATTATATTATAGTCTATTTTTATTGTACATTTTTCTGTATAATATGAATGAATTTGTTTAATGTATGAAAAATGATTGATGTGTGAATTGCTGCAACTTCAGGGTATCCGTGGGGTCTTGAAAAGTATTAAAAGGTGATAAATCAATTTTGGGAAAATTAAGACCCTTAAAAAGTATTAAAAAGTCTTATCACGGCTTTATAAAGTCTTAAATTTTGAAAGTATTTTTTCTGAATTAGCTGTCCAACAGTTTGAGTCCCAAAAACATCGTAAAAGTGTGTGAATTTAGTAATTTTTATTAAAAAAACGAACAGGTAGCCTACATCAAAAACTAGGCTATTGTGGGTGTGTTCGTAAATTGCCTCTGAGAGCACCAGAGCGGGCAGGCGGGCGGAAGTTCAAAAGCACAATGTACGCTCTGGCGTTCCCAGTGCGTATTACAACGCACCGAAATGTTTTAAGAGAAGGTTGGTGAACGCATGAACAGAATGCAATAATATCTGTCTGCAGAGCCACAGAGCCACAGTTTTACCCCGCGCATGCGCAGTTTCATCACAACAGTTTTACCCGCTGAGTACGTTTACGTTACATTAACCCATACAATTTGTATTATGCATTTCCTTAACATGTATTTGCTAATCAAACACTTTATATGAACAAACTACTAATCTATAAAACACAATCGGTCTTCTGACCTTTTACTATTGTGTTGATATGCGCGAGGGAGAGAGAGCAATACAGCGCTCGTGTTGGAAGGTGGTGAGAGTGCGCGCGCGCGCGGCCGGGGCTCTCTCTGTTTGTTCTATGCGCCCTGTCCACTGATCTAAATAATTAGTTGTCACGAGTCACGACGACTTATTTGTTATCTCATTTTAATAAATCGTGGACACGTTGAACTAATTCCCTCCCTCATTTTGATTTAACGAATTACAACGTGGCCAAAAACAGTTTGATACTATTAATTAGTGAATGCTAAAACCTATTTTTGTGAATTGGTGAATATTCAGGTGAATTATTTCATGGCCACGAATTAATAATGATTATTAAACTGTTTTTCTTACCTGTGAAGATAGCTCTTCTGTGAAGGCAGACTGTTCTCGTACAGCTTTTTATTCCTTTTTATTGTGAATTGGTGAATATTCAGGTGAATTGTTTCGTGGCCACGAATTAATAATACCTCAGCACGTTTTACAAATTTACAACGTGGCCACAATATAGTAAAACGAGGGAACAAATTAGTATAACCTGCTGAGGTATTATTAATTTGTGGCCACGCTTGAAGTGGCGGTGAGGTATTAAAAAATATTGAGAAGGTCTTGAAAAAGTCTTGAAAAGGTATTTAAATTAACTTCAAGATTCCTGCTTATACCCTGAACTTGTCCTTTCCCCATGCCCTTATAGGGACCACAATGGAAATAAGTCTTTGGGCTTTATTGTGTTATCCCTGACTATTTATGTATTTTAATATATGACACAGAGTACTGTTTTCATATTTTTATATTTAAGTGGTCAAATAAAATCAATCAATCAATCTTAAAATACTCCGTTCTTCATGGTCACTCAGAAAAGAGAAAGACATCATTCAGCCATGCAAATAATAAAATGCTCAAGAAAGGCTGAACAATAAATCTTAACTTGAAATCGCTATGGCTTAGTGTGTCATGATAGAATAAACAGGAAGCAATCGCAGATACTCAAAGTGATATTTATTCTCCAAAGTACACACAACAGAAAGAACAGGAAGGCGGCGATTCAGACTCAGGCAGGGACTTGATGGTCTGTGGTGCGCTGGTGCTGTGATAGTGGTGAATCCCAATCCCGGTGCTGGAGTGCGGTGAACCCAAGGATGACGAACACAACGGCAGGAAGACAAGGCAAGGCGAACACAGACACGGCAACTCCACGGGGAAACAGACACGGTAGGTCACAGGACATCAACAAACAATCCGACACTGGAACAGAGAATGGTGTGAGTATATATAGGAACGGAAATGAATCGCAGCTGTGAACAGTGATTGATGATGATGATGATCAGCTGGAGCGCTGACGGACACGTGAGCGGGACAACGCCCACTCACACATAAACAACAATGACACGAGACAAGAAGAAAACAATGCATTCAACAACCGTGACAGTACCCCCTCCTCTAGGAACGCCTCACGGCGTTCCCAGACTCCCTTACCTGTCGATTGTAATCATCGATAAGAGAGTGATCCAGGATGTCACGAGCCGGAACCCAACTTCTCTCCTCCGGACCGTAACCCTCCCAGTCCACCAGGTACTGGAATCCGCGTCCCCTCCGCCTAGAGTCCAGAATGCGACGTACCGAATAGGTTGGTTCCCCGTCTACGAGACGCGGCGGTGGGGGAACCGGGGCCGGCGGATTAATACGGGAAAAAAAAACGGGTTTGATTTTGGACACATGGAATACCGGATGAATTCTCCTGTACACTGGAGGGAGTTTGAGGCGGACTGCCACCGGACTAACAATTTTGGTGACAGAAAACGGGCCAATGAATTTAGGAGCCAATTTATTGGATACGGAGCGGAATGTTCTTAGTAGAAAGCCACACTTTGGAACCGACGACGTATACGGGAGGCCTAGACCGGTGGCGATCGGCTTTGGCCTTGGTGCGCGCCCGCACACGGAGGAGAGTCTCACGGGCTCTTGTCCATGTGTGGTGACACCTCTGGGCGAAGGCGTGAGCAGAGGGGACCGCGACTTCGGATTCCAGACTGGGAAAAACTGGTGGCTGGTATCCTATACTACACTCAAAAGGAGATAGGCCCGTAGCAGACACTGGCAACGAATTGTGGGCGTACTCCACCATAGGCAGTTGTTGACTCCAGGAGGAAGGATTCCTGGCAGCCGTACATCGCAAAGTTCTCTCCAGGTCTTGGTTGGCTCTCTCAGTTTGGCCATTGCTCTGGGGGTGAAACCCAGAAGACAGACTGACCGTCGCCCCCAGCAACCTACAAAACTCTCGCCAAAATTTGGACACAAATTGGGGACCCCTGTCGGAAACCACGTCTGTCGGGAGGCCATGTAACCGAAAGACGTGATTAACGACTACAACCGCTGTCTCCTTGGCTGAAGGTAATTTGGGCAAGGGAACAAAGTGGGCTGCCTTCGAGAATCGGTCCACCACGGTTAAAACTACCGTGTTACCCTGGGAGGGTGGGAGGGCGGTAACAAAATCTAGTGCGATATGGGACCAGGGTCTCGAAGGCACCGACAGCGGTTGGAGTAACCCATCTGGGGGTCGATTGGACGACTTGCCAATAGCACAAACTGAGCAAGCCAAAACAAAATCGTGAACATCGCGAGCCATAAGCGGCCACCAGAATCGTTGTTTGACCAAATAAAGGGTGCGACTAACTCCTGGATGACAGGCTAGACTAGAACAATGACCCCACCGAATAACGTCTGGACGTAGTTCCTCCGGCACAAATAAGCGGTTCGATGGGCACCGGATCGGAGGCGTTACCCCTTCTAGAGCCTTCTTGACTCTCGCTTCGACCTCCCAAGTGAGCGTAGAGATAATTAGGGTCTCAGGAAAAATACGCTCGGGAGTAGGTGCGTGTTCGGATCTATCAAAAATACGCGATAAAGAATCGGGTTTGACGTTTTTGGAACCCGGACGATACGAGAGGGTAAAATCAAAACGGCCGAAAAAAAGTGCCCACCGAGCCTGCCTGGAGTTCAACCTCTTGGCGGATCTAATGTACTCCAGATTCTTATGATCCGTCCAGACGATAAAGGGTTCCCCGGACCCCTCTAACCAATGACGCCATTCTTCCAAGGCTAGCTTGACCGCCAACAACTCCCTTTTGCCAATGTCGTAATTTTGTTCAGCAGGTGATAAACGATGAGATAAAAACGCGCATGGATGCATCTTGTTGTCTGAAGGTGAGCGTTGAGAAAGAACTGCGCCTACCCCCACCTCTGACGCGTCGACCTCCACCACAAACTGACGTGAGGAATCAGGGGCGATTAAAATGGGAGCCGAAACAAAGCGGCTCTTGAGGTTGGAAAAAGCAGTCTCGGCTGCTTCCGACCACCTGAACGCAGTTCTGGGGGAGGTCAAGGCAGTCAGAGGTGCGGCTAGTTGGCTAAAGTTGCGAATAAAACGCCGGTAGAAATTGGCGAACCCCAGAAACCTCTGTAGGGCCTTACGGGAATCTGGGTTTGGCCACTCTACCACAGCCTTAACTTTGTCAGGATCCATACGCATACCCTCAGCTGACACGATGTGTCCTAAGAAAGGGACCGACTGTGCATGAAAAGCGCATTTCTCCGCCTTGACAAAAAGCCCATTCTCTAGCAACCTTTGGAGTACCCGTCGGACGTGCTGCACGTGTTCCTGGAGAGACGAGGAAAAGATCAGAATGTCATCCAGGTAAACATAAATAAACTGATCGATCATGTCTCGCAGCACGTCATTGACGAGCGCTTGGAAGACTGCGGGACTGTTGGACAAACCGAAAGGCATGACCAAGTATTCAAAGTGCCCCCTAGGGGTGTTGAAGGCAGTCTTCCATTCATCCCCCTTCCTGATACGGACCAAATGATAAGCATTACGTAAGTCCAGTTTTGTGAAGATGGATGCTCCCTGCAACCTCTCGAAGGCTGAAGACATCAACGGCAAAGGATAAGTATTCTTTACCGTGATGTTGTTCAGCCCCCGGTAATCAATACAAGGTCGCAGCGATCCATCCTTCTTCCCCACAAAAAAGAACCCCGCCCCCGCTGGAGATGAGGAAGGTTGGATGAACCCGGATGCTAGAGAATCAGAAATATATTTCTCCATAGCCTCCCTCTCCGGAACCGAGAGTGAATAAATCTTGCCTTTAGGCGGAGACTTACCTGACAGTAAATCTATAGCATAGTCGTAGGGACGGTGCGGAGGAAGAGAAGCAGCCCTTTACTTACTGAACACTTCCCTCAGGTCACGGTACTCCACGGGCACGTTTGATAAATCCACTGCTTCCTCCTGCAACACAGGAACAGAGACAACAGAACAGGCAGACACAAGACAAGACTTATGACACTCAGCGCTCCAGGCTGATATGGATCTTTGTTTCCAGTCAATGCGGGGGTTGTGTTGATTGAGCCAGGGGTGACCCAGGACAATGGGTGTGTGATGTGAGTCCGTGATGAAAAATGATATCGTCTCTGCATGATTCCCTGAGGTGATGCGCGTGATGTTCTCGGTGGCCTGGGAGATGGTAGGTAGTGACTGTCCATTGAGTGCATGTACGGTGATTCTCTGGGGAAGTGTTCTGAGTGGGACTTGAAACTGCAGTGCAAAGGTGCGATCCATGAAATTACCTTCAGCCCCGGAGTCCACCAGTGCGGTGCAGTGATGATCGTGACCAGACCATCTAAGTCTTCCCGGGAGGATGGTGGACGTAGATGAGGACTTTTCGGCGGAGATCCCACCCGATAGTAGCCTCATGCTTACTATCGGGCTTGGCCTTTTACCGGGCAGTTGTTAGCGAAATGTCCCGCGCCCCCGCAGTACAGGCAAAGGCCAAGGGATCTCCGCCTCTCCCTCTCCTCCCGGGAAAGCCGAGCTCGACCCACCTGCATGGGCTCGGGATCGGAGGGACCGGCCGCGTCCATGCCGCTGGACCATTGATGTTCCACCCCCCCACGAGGCAGGCTGGGTGGAGCGCGTGGTCCGACCCGGGCTAATCGGGCGTCCACCCTCAGAGCCAGGTCGATGAGTCCGTTCAGTGAGGGGGGCAGGTCCAGGGCGTAGATCTCCCTCTGGACGCGGTCGGCCAGCCCATGCAGGAACCTATCCCACTGCGCTTCCTCGTTCCAGCGACACTCGGCCGCCAGGGTCTTGAACTCGATGGCATAATCCGAAACAGATCGTTCTCGCTGACGTAGTTCAGACAAGACCCTGGCAGCCTCTCTCCCCGCAACCGCGCGGTCAAAAACTCTTCTCATCTCCAGAGAGAGCTCCTGGAACGAGGAACAGCATGGTTCTTGGTTCTCCCACACCGCCGTCCCCCATAGTGCCGCTCTCCCAGTCAGTAACGTGAGGACAAACGCCACTTTAGATTCCTCTCTCTCAAAGGCTCTGGGCTGGAGAGCAAAATGCATGCTGCATCGAGTCAAAAACGGCCGGCAAAAGTTAGGCTCACCAGAGTATGGCTCAGGAGTCGGGAGGCGTGGCTCGGACTGGGAGGCGGGCATCGGTGGTGTGGGAGGGACGGGCGGTGCGGCTGGCGCAGCGGGAGGTTGCAGCTGTTGAAAACGCTGGGTCAGCTCGGACACCTGCGTGATGAGAGCCTGAATCGCGCGCGCCGCTTCTCCTTGATGGCGGTCCTGAGCGTCCATCCTTTGAATACTTGCACGAACAAAGTCGTCCATCGTTGCTGCGGCGCCACCTGCTGCTTCCATGGAACGGTCGGATTGTTCTGTCATGATAGAATAAACAGGAAGCAATCGCAGATACTGCAAAGTGATATTTATTCTCCAAAGTACACACAACAGAAAGAACAGGAAGGCGGAGATTCAGACTCAGGCAGGGACTTGATGGTCTGTGGTGCGCTGGTAGTGTTGCTTTCGTCAACGACAATTATGACGAAATATTGTCGTCAACGAACCGTTATCACCTGACGAAAACGAGACGAGACTAGACGTAAATGCATGGTCATGTGACGATGACTAAAATACATGTATAATGCAATATCGTTGACGAATAAAAACGAGACTAAATGTGGTTTAAAAAATAAAAACTATGCTAAAATGTCTCTTCATTTTCGTTGACCAAAACGAGACGAGACGAAATGTAACGTCACGACGAATGAGAGAGTTGTGCGTGAACCCATAGCTTTGTCGGCTTTAAATTCTGGATTGCGATCTGGTCACCCGATTATCAGCGAATTTAACCATATATTACTCCATTAGTTATTCTATTAAAATGTCTCATTGATATATTTGACACATTCATAATCATTACTTTTGCTGGTTCTTTGTGACAGCTGTTATGTGCGTTATTGGCAGCGTCTCTTGTTACATGAACACGTCACCGCATCAGCGCCAGAACATGGAGATTTTATTTTAGAGTAGATATAATCGCACAACCTATTCGATATTTTATAATTAAATAAACTAATCGAATATCCAAAAATCGTGACTCATCCCTGCATGGAATCTCTTGTTTCTTTTCCCAAATCTTCACTCACGTCACGTCTCACCCATTTTCTAAAGGTATTATAAACGTTTCTTGGTTCGCTTTTAATTAGGCCTATTATATTCGTATTCTTTACTGTGGTAAAGTAGAAAAACGCTGTAGGACAGATAGCCTACATTTGTACTTGCATGTCAAATTCTTTTTAACACAGTTTGTGCTTGTTATATTAGACATTGGGCGCGAGTTTAGTTGTAAAGCGCGTTTGACACGTGTGGGTGATTTTTAGTTTCACTTTCTCTGGCAGCGCAATCTCAAACACAGCCTAAATATCTCGCCCTTGTGGAGGATAAAATTCGCTCTTCAAACCAATTTACATCAAGTAGAAAACACTAAGATATCATAAAGAGATCGATATCTTCGTGTTTTCCTGCTCGTGTCCCACATCCCTCTCAAAGCGCAGAGTGTATCACGCGTCTTTGTGTGGAAATATAAAACGAGTTTTTTTTTTTAATAACCCCCCAACCACCGCCGGTAGTTGGTCCATTACCGCGGTGGTAAAAAAACCTGCCACCGTCACAGCCCTAAATATAGGCCTACTAAATAGCCTATAATAAGATAGCCTTGTTTGAAATTCTATATTGACTGGGTTAAATAGAATCGCATTACTAAAAAGAGACTAAAATACAATTTTCATTGACTAAAACTAGACTAAAATGTCATCAGTTTTCGTCGACTAAAACTAGACTAAAATGTCATCAGTTTTCGTTGACTAAAACTAGACTAAAATGTCATCAGTTTTCGTCGACTAAAACTTGACTAGACTAAAAAGAATATGAATGTGACTAAAACTAATAAAAACTAAAATGACAGCCTGACACAAAGACTAGACTAAAACTAAAATTAAAACAGGCCGCCAAAAACAACACTATGCGCTGGTGCTGTGATAGTGGTGAATCCCAATCCCGGTGCTGGAGTGCGGTGAACCCAAGGATGACGAACACAATGGCAGGAAGACAAGGCAAGGCGAACACAGACACGGCAACTCCACGGGGAAACAGACACGGTAGGTCACAGGACATCAACAAACAATCCGACACTGGAACAGAGAATGGTGTGAGTATATATAGGAACGGAAATGAATCGCAGCTGTGAACAGTGATTGATGATGATGATCAGCTGGAGCGCTGACGGACACGTGAGCGGGACAACGCCCACTCACACATAAACAACAATGACACGAGACAAGAAGAAAACAATGCATTCAACAACCGTGACATAGTGATTATGAAAGTGATGCGATTTGTGGATTACGGATAAGCGCGAGTCTGGAGAAACAGGCGTTTATTAATTAATTCTCAGTGCTTATAAACGTAGCCTTCATGTGTTACGTTTGTGTTAATAATAACTAAAGTACCTAATTATGTTACATATTTATTTTGTATGAAAACTAGCATGTTAGTTATGGATTAAAAAGTACCGTTGTATCAGTGCTGCGCGAGCTCTCTCTCACAAACGGACGCGCGCACACAGAGAGAGAAGATAATTGTAAAATTTAATTTGACGGGCTAAGTTTAAATTTTGTTCTTGCTTGTGTTTTTTTTGTTTTTTTTGTTTTTTCCGTCAAAATGCCAAAAAGCATTTTGTATTATCCATCCTTGTTTTTAAAATTCGTTAAATGATGGACGTTTTACTGTTAACAGCCCTCATATGTCGGATTCGTCTATTACCGGTATACTTGATATTCTTTTTAGAATCAGTGATTCGTTATGCTATTATTGGACTCATGTCTAATCATTGTCAACAGTTTTCTATAAATATGTTTGTATTGGGTAACATTTATTCAGCTAATGCGTGTCCTGTTTAAAATGCGCAATGTTCAAATGCAAAGACAGCACGTCACAAATAGAAGCCCTTTTCCCTGTGGTATTTAGTATCATATTTGGATATTGGAATAATAAATTAAGTAGCCTATCTTAATTGTAAATTTTTTTTTTAGATTACATTAGTAAGCCGCCACAACAGCACCCCCCCCCCCCCCCCCCCCTCGGTACGCAAAAACTAATTTCAAGGTTGGCAAGTATGGAGATGTGAACCTTGGATATTATACAATTAGCATTGATAAGAAAATTGTGGAGAAAGACACCTTTCTTTCAAGATGTTTCCAAATCTAACTTTGTTCTGTAATTCTGTAGAATGGCCCATTATAGCCGATATTGAACTGGATTTGTTTCCAGGTATGACTATGTACTCAAAATGTGCTTTTGACTTTTATTCATATTTGGATTATATTGTTAACTATATTCTAAATAAACTACTATTTTTATATATATATATATATATATATATATATATATATATATATATATATATATATATTAGTGCTGTCAAACGATTAAAATACTTAATCGCGATTAATCGCATTAATGTCATAGTTAACTCGCAGTTAATCGCAATTAATCGCACTGTTGTACATTTATCGTCTTAGCAACTAAGAATAACGAAGCAAGACGTTGCTTCGATTTAGACGTTTAATGAAAAAAACAAAAAACAAGAGTAAATACAGCGTGTGCTTGTTCAGCAAATCATTAACAAGATTACTGTTGCCAAAAATTCCCAGAACCATCAACAAAACTTCACGTGACTTTTACCATTGCTCAATGCATCTTGGGAAATGAAGTCAATTCACAAATCATAATGACACATAGTTTGTTTTTAACCACATATGAACTGTTAATCTTAGTGTTGTGTATTAACTGTCGGTATTAATGTTAACTTATTCATTTTAACTTATTAATCTTAACTTTCATAACTATTCTTTTAAATAGTCTTCTAACAAATAAATTCTCAACACGCACATTTTTATCTATTCTAAATGTCCCTTGATTTCTTTTTGTTAAGGGGGTCGCACACTGGACAAGAAGCGCGTCGCGTCTAAAACAACTCAAGTTATCGCACACCGGACGTGCACTTTCTCAGTTTATGGCCAGCAATATTGTTATGTTTAAGGACATAATGAAATTAAGATAATGTCTTTGTTATGATTGTACTGTACAATTAAATACAATTGTTGCTAAGTCTGCAGTCTGAACACTTTACCTCAGAGCGTCCATTAACTGAATGAATTGAGAATATCTCCTGAAAATCCGATAACATCAGCAGTTTTCATCCACGCAGCTGATTTCTGTAAATGAATTTAAAACGAAATGTATATTGCAGCACAGGGTGAAGTCAGTATATACATTAATGGCGACAAATACATGTAAATTTAATATAAAACTACGTAAATGGCCCTCTGTGGCGCGGCAGGATTTTGAACAACACACATGTTGCCTTTCCAAACAAGAAATGTCCTTCAAAATTTGAATCAATGTATTGTTTTATGTGAATGAGTTGGTAGGATGATTTTCACATTATTTTCAAGCAAAAACTCTAGGTGACAACATCCATTAGTCAAAAGTCTTGTGGACACATATTTAGTATGTGTTTTGTGGCCTTTTTTTTCAGAGACTTAATTTTTTTGTTTTTTCAATAATCATGCATAAATGTTATTCTCTCAAAAATACAAAAATACAAACATGTACATACATGTTGCTCACATATTATGGTAGCCCTGTTTGTGCTAAATAGAGTGTAATAACACTTTTGCCATTAATATATTTATAAGCAAGTGAAAAAAGCACAAATGTCAGGGCATATCAAAACATCTCAAGGGCCCCAAAAACAGGTTGAGCCCCCAAGGGTTAATACAATCCATTGCAAAGTAAATTGAACATAATACATTTAACACTGTTTTCAATTGCAATCAGATGCTATTAATAAAGGTTTAGTCAAGAATTTAATTGAATCCTGCTTTATCTTCCCTTCTCCAGGTTTTTAAATTCTGCTGCAGAGAAAGCCTGTCAGTCTGTAAACAGAGTTCTGGGTGAAAATCTGTTACTCCTGAGAGAACTGAATCTGAGTGAATGTGAACTAGGACCCTCAGGATTGAAGGAACTTGCTGCTGTACTGCAGGATAAACACTGTAAACTCAACACATTGATGTAAGTTTTATTATCATTGCAATAATTTTTTTTTATTATAATTGTGAACTTGCTCATTGTGTTATGTATATTTGCAATGTCATCATCACCATCATGTGTACATAAAACTCCTAACTATGTTTACTCTTTATTTAGTCTGAATAACAGCGATATAACAGATGAAGATTGTCATGTTCTGACTGAAGCTTTAAATTCAAACCCGTCAAATCTGACAGAGCTGAATCTGAGTGGGACTGAACTGAGAGACTCAGGAATGAAGATCTACTCTGTGCTGTTCAATAATAAACAGTGTCAACTGAAAAAGCTGAAGTAAGTTATTAAAAAAAAATCAGTTATAATGCAAATCTGATATTCGTGGATAAAAGTAGCGATTACTAAAGCTAAAAGCCTGTATAATTTTATGCATGTATACACCATTTTAATTTGTTGCTTTGTTCTGTCTTCTACAGGTTAAACTGCAGCAGTATTACAGCAGAAGGTTGTTCTGTTTTGGCATCAGCATTTAATTCAAACCCTTCAAACCTGAAAGAGCTGGAACTGAGTGAGAATAAACTAGGAAACTCTGGAGTAACAGAAATCTCCACTCTACTGGGAACTTCACAGTGTACACTGCAGATACTCAGGTTTGAATTTAAGCATGGGCAGAAATCTTATGTCAGTCATGTCACTTACAGAAATAAAAAATAAATGCATAAAAAAAATAGTCACACCTGTGGCTTTTTGAGTACTGAGAATTATGAATATGATAATCCTGAAAAATAAATATTGTTTTTATTGAATTAGTTAATTGTTTGACTTATAAGACTTAATCAATTGCTTTTTAGACTTTCAGACTGCAGTATCACAGAAGAAGGTTATAAAGCTCTGGCTTCAGCTCTGAGATCAAACCCTTCACACCTGATAGAGCTGGATCTCAGAGGAAATGATCCTGGACAATCAGGAGTGAAGGAGCTCAGTGATTTACTACAGGATCAGAACTGTCAACTCAAGACACTGAGGTGAGACGTGATGAAAAAAATAAATAATAATGTACAGATTAGGGCTGCACCCTAGTAATCAATGAGAAGAGGCTTAGTTGACCAAAATTGTATTAGTTGGTAAGTTGCAGAAGAAGAAAAAAAACTCCACAGGAAGTGGCAAGTCACGCAGTCCACGACAGATGGATAATTATTGGCTGGTCCTTATGGCAATTACAGTTGGGCAGGAAATCCAAATGCTCGCCTATCATTCACCGACCGCAAATATGTCTCATCACATTTTTATCACATTAACTATTAGCAGCTTTATATTACAGCTCGCTCAAATACTAACGTAGAAAAATGTGTGATATTGTTTGGTGCATATTCATATGTTTGTGCAGAGTGTGGAAGTTGAATAGTAGTGTGCTGCATGACAGTTAACATGGAGGTGCTGGTGCAATCACTTGCATTTAACTTAAGATACTCTGTCACTTTTGGTCATACAGGTAAGATTAATACATCATTCAAAACTGTATAGGGGCTTATTTTATTTGTGCATGCTCAAAATAAAAACAAAATGTTGTGCTTTTATAAATAATGAAAACAAACAGGATGCGCTGTCTGCTGACTCAGTCCCTGTGAACTTGAGCGTGTCAAAAAATAGAATGAAACTCAGTGTATACTTGCATCACAGACATGAGAAATATATTCATAGAAAGCTTGAAATGACTATTTTGAAATGAACCAATTCAACTGGAAAAAAATATTCTCAGATTATGTAATCCATACGCATATAGGTTCGTCCACTACTGCAGAGGTGACGAGTCAGCTGAAAACACAGTAAACACTAGTTTATCAATGAATGATTGGGCTGTCTCCTTGCTGTTTTTCACGACACATTCATAATCATTACTTTTGCCAGTGCGTTTTGGCAAGTTTTCTTTTTTTTTTTGCCTATACAGTATTATCACGGATCTCTGAGGGAAGACTCAAAGAGTGTTCAGGGATTAAATAATAAAACAGCAGACTAGACAAGATAGTGAGGAAGAGGAGGGCATAACAGTCCAAACACTAGGCAGGGAACGGGGCACGAGGACAGGTAAGCAGGAAGAGCAACCACTGTAACTAGCTCAAGATGACGGTAGCCTGGAGAGCAGTTCTGGCAGGGCAGAATAAGACCAGAGGATACCAGCGACGGCCAGGCAGGAACCCCGAGTACAACGGCCAATGCACTCCAGTATCTCAGGCTCTACACCAGGCTTGCTGTTATGCAAGAAGAGTAAACAGCTAGGGAAGGTCTGCTTGCAGGACAGGACAGGATCTAAAGACACAGTGAAAATACAAGACAGACAGGGCCGATGGCAGAACAAAAGCACTGCAAAATTAATTAACTTGTACAAATAACACTATAGATTTAGCAACAAGAAAAGTACTAAGAAAGTACACAGAGGCACAATGTTTAACGAATCTGCAAAACATGACGGAAAGAGCACACATTATAAAGGAAGCAGACAACACAAGGAACAGGTGAACACACTCATACAAACGAGGAGCTGAGAACACGAGGAAAGGGTGAGCACACTCAAGGCTTGTTCGACTTCATGCAGCTCTGCGCAGACCGATCGGCGGCTGATTTAAACCAGTGCATGCCGGTTAGAAATTTTGTCCGACTTGATACAGTGCCGACACCACGTGACTGTGACGTATGCCATCAAAGTACCGCGAGAGCGATTCGAGAGTAGCCGGAGAACTCAGCCAGCGCAGCTTCTCAAGAGCGGCTGCACTGGGCTGCAGGAGGGCTGATGACGACACAGCTGTTCCACGATTGGCCGGATTCACTGCATGACAACGATCACATGTGTTTCGTGTTTATTCAAACACCTTTAGTTCCTCTAAAGCTCTCAAATCAGTTTTCTATAACAGTAAACACTCTTTTCATGTCGTTGCGATGTTATATTGTGTCATGTTTATCAAATTAAAACTGATTAAAAAACGTAGACTCCACTTCATTGATAGTAGCTTATGTTGAACTTTATTCTTGTTCAAACAGACACTGTATGAAGCAGTACATAAAGTATTGAATGAAAATGTGTCTGAAACATCTATTATTTGGCAAATATTGCATTTATTTCACTTCAGCTGTGGTAAAGTATGCAAACACCACGTGAGCGGTCACCACGGGAACCAGAAAGTGTCCGACTTCACGTCTCCGTTTGCAGCTCCTCCCCGCCTGCACGCGGCTACTCTCGCCGATCGGTTACATCCAGCCGCAGCCGATGTGGAACACACCTTCAGACAAACTAGGACTAATCAATGACTAAACAAGAGGGTGTGGTAATTGGAAACAAGGAGGCAGGAACACAGGAGCACATGGCCAACACAAACAAAGACACATTAAACAAAGACGAGACTGACAGAACTGCCAGAGGAGAACCCTGACAATTATAGGCTATAATTATTAAGGCTCATAATTATGTGTCATATGGTTTATTAATTATTAGTCAACTATTTGCTTAAATTAAAGACTACCCCCCAGTTTGACAGACAAGGCTTAAGTTAGTCCTAGACTAAATTGCATGTTTGAGCTGTTTTAACTGAAAGCAACTTGCGCTGACATATCTTAAAATATGTCAGTGCCATTATTTTGTCTCAAGCTGCACACCAGTAATGTTTTCTTTCTAGGAGAACTTTTTAAAAGCTACTTAAATGCCCTAATTGAACTAAGGCCTAATCTTGGCTTAGTCTAAGCCCTGTCTGTGAAACCAGGCCTACTAGTTGACTAGAAAAATCATTAGTCGAGGGCATCCCTAGTGCAGATGAATTATTAATATAAATATTACTTGACTAAATGATCTGTTGCATCAAAGTAAATTCAAGACAATCAGATGCTATTTTCATGAGATCAAGTTTAGTTTTGAACTGAATTGAATCCTGCTTTATCTTCCCTGCTGCAGGTTTTTGAGTCCTCCTGCAGATGAAGCCTGTCAGTATGTGAGAGGAATTGTGGGTAAAAACCCGTTGCTCCTGAGAGAACTGAATCTGAGTGAACGTGAACTAAGAGACACACGAGTGAATCAGATTGCTGCTCTACTGCAGGATAAACACTGTAAACTCAACACACTGATGTGAGTAATTTACAGTTTACTGTCATTGCTGTTCTTTAATGGGTTTGCAGAATAAGAACCATTATTCTTTATTATTGTTGTTGTGGCAGAAATAAACTAAAGAATGTTTCCTGTCTTTGTTTTGTTTCTCTTCAGGCTGAATAATAACAGTATTACAGCAGAAGGTTGTGCTGCTCTGACTTCAGCATTTAATTCAAACCCTTCAAACCTGATAGAGCTGGATCTGAGTGAGAATAAACTAGGAAACTCTGGAATGAAGAAGATCTGTGTTCTGTTGGCAAATACACAATGCAGTCTGGAAAAGCTGAAGTGTGTATTTATATCATTGCACAATTCTATATACATTTATAATGTTTGATTAGATAAAATGATGAAAATGAAGGCTATAATTTGACCCTTTTCACCTCAGTTTTACTGTGACAGCCTAATGTCCTGCCTAACATCTCCTTTTGTGTGTAACTGAAGAAATTGATTTTGAAACAATATGTGGTTGAATAAATCAATTATTTTGGACAGTTGATTCAATTAATACATTTATTATCAAGGTTTTGGTTAATGTATATATACAGTAGAGATCATTTTGGAGAAAAGCAAACATGTTTAGACATTTTAGTTTGTCAGAATTATTTGTAAAGCTCAGTACTTGTATGATGAACTATCTCTCAACAAAGAATACATAATATTGTTTTGTTTTTTCAGACTTTCAGACTGCAGTATCACAGAAGAAGGTTATACAGCTCTGGTTTCAACTCTGAGATCAAACCCTTCACACCTGATAGAGCTGGATCTCAGAGGAAATGATCCTGGACGATCTGGAGTGAAGGAGCTCAGTGATTTATTACAGGATGTGCACTATAGATTGAAAACCATCAGGTTAAGAAATTTAATTGTACTTTAACTTTCTGCAACCATAATGAAATGCTACATCAGTAATCATTTGGGAAGACATGTCTTCTTTTGATTCATTGTTTAATTAATCACATCACAAAATTTGGAAGATTATGATTGTTTGGAACATTGTATTACATTGTCTTAACAAAACACAAAGATGTAATTCTTGTGTTTTTCTGAGAAGTACTTCCCACATGAATTCTGAATAGACTTTAAACAGTTACTGAACAATCTGCATAATGTTGCATTTTTAAATGGGCTACATTTATTTTGTGTGTAGATAATTTCCGACAGCACTTCACAAGCTAATGTTGCTAGTGGCTGCATGTGGAAAAAACTTAGCAAACTCAGCTTTATGGTCCACCAATGACCGATGCAAGCCGTACACAGTTTTAATGTTTCCTTAAAGTGTTTGAACTGGAAGTTGTTGTGTGAACTTTAGTATAGTTTAAGTCAAGTCAAGTCACCTTTATTTATATAGCGCTTTTTTCTATACAGATTGTTTCAAAGCAGCTTTACAGACATAACAGGAAACTAATGCAGCAAAGTTTGTTTCCAGAAGAAATTAGTGTCACAGTCCAGCTTAAGTAAGCTCAGTGATGATTCATTTTTGTTGTAAAAAAAAAAAAGTTATTAATTTAGTTAGCAAAGAAAGGCGAAAAAGGTGACAGTGGCAAGGAGCCAAAACTCCATCAGGTGACAGAATGGAGAAAAAAAAATACAGGTCTCCTCTGGCCAATGAACGAACAGTTTATAAGTTACGATTCAGGCAGCATTACAAGTCAGAAGTCAGATTGGAACATTCAAAATATTATCCAGTTCCAGCTGGTTGAAGATCGCAGTAATCTTGCGCATATGGAGATGAGTTTGTTGAGGATCAGTGCCGATGACTGTCGTCTCGATGAGGCCTTCACAGGGGAGAGTCTAGTTGACATAATCTCTGCTGACACTTCAGGGATGCGTTGTGGTCGTGTCTAGGCGCAGGTCCACCATCTAAATTGGATACAGCCTGGGTCCGGCAGATTATACCGGTAGTTAACATTAGCGTAGATGCCATTCTCATTCTCGAGTACATTGGGTGTTATGGGAAGTGTTCCCGGTTCCGACTGACCTAATATATGCAGCCTAATGATCATTTAACTGAAGTCAGCATCACCTTGGTTAACTTGACAAAAACCCAATAAGGTTTTTTTCTTAGGCTTTTGGATTAAATAAGGTCTGTGACTAATAAAAGCTTAATCATAAAAATCTTCACAAATTAAGAATTTTGATGCGTAAATACAATCTGCAGAAGTCAAATGATAAATGTAGGCTATAAACTAACTACACCATGGCCACTCTACATGCATGACTTCAATGACACCATCACTAAGCTTCCTACAAGTCTAACAACTATAATAGTTTGCAAGAGTGCATTTAACGAGGCTGTGAAAATGGACTAGTGAGTAGATGCGTTTACATGTTCGGCTGATGATGTTTAATTTCCCAACAATCTCTGTAGTTCCATTTAGCCACTTGTCAGCAATTGCTTTTTACAAGACAAGTAAAAGCTTTAGTAAATATCTTGAAATAATGTCTGTGGTAAACACAACCTTAAGCATGTAAGCAAAAACCCATTCAAAACCCATCAACTTCAGGACAATGGAACTGAGAGTGCTAAAATGCTAACTCGTTTCTAGGTTCTACAATATATGTATATAGTACAACAACAGAAACTGAAACCTCTAAAACATGCTTCTTCGGGCAGAATCCATTATAAAATGCTTGCAGTCTGTATTTCACACAGCACAATATGAAACTTCTTGGGCTGCTCTGAAGCCAAATACACAGTTACAGTGATTTGCTGAAATCTGGGTTTTCTCTGCTTTAGCTCTGTTTTGGACTGACTGTTTGAATGCTTTCACTTAGTTGATTCTTGAAATACTAAAAAATCTCCAGGAGTTTACTGGTTTAAAATGATCTGATCGTAAACAAAGCAGCAGAAACAAAACAATGTCTAATGTCCAGAAATTTGTCCAAATAATTCTCTTCTATTTCCTGTAGGTTTTTGAAAAGTGCTGCTGCACAGGAAGTGTGTGAGTATCTCACTAAAGTTCTGGGTAAAAGTCCATTAATACTGACAGAACTGGATCTGAGTGAAGATATATTAGGAGATCTGGATGGAGAGAAGCTCTCTGCTCTTTTGATGGACTCTCATAGCAAAGTGAAGAAAATCAAGTGAGTCAACATAATATATACATTATAACTTCTTTGTTAATTGATTGTAAATGACTGTCAGTCACGTGTCAGCAGATATGAAGAGCTGTTTGTATGGTGTGTGGTGAATATGTGCGTAATAATAAATAATGCTGTTTCTGTGTTCAGGCTGAATAATTGTGATCAGACAGAGAAAAGCTGTTCAGTTCTAGCTACTGTTCTCTCCTCTAAAACCATCCTGAAAGAGCTGAACCTGAACAACAGCCGTCTGCTGAACTCAGGAGTCAAAGAGATCTGTGAAAGACTGAAGAATCCTGTGTGTGAACTAGAGATACTTGAGTGAGTACATTTCACCATCAGCTACATTCAACACCACAGAAATCACAGGAATTTGACACACTGGATGTTCTGTTCCCCATGTCTTTTCTCTTTTGTCAATTATTATTATTATTATTATTATTATTATTATTATTATATATATATATATATATATATATATATATATATATATATATATGTATATATTTTTTTGCAAAAGCCTGTATTCAACTTTGAGATTTGATTTAATTTACTATTATAAATATAAATATTTGTATATAAAATCTGCCAGATGTACAAATTTCAGTGTTCTTTGCTGGATTTAATTTACAATGCATTATTATTGTCCACAGAAAGGTGGCCTAAAGAAAAAGTTATGGACAACTTGCACTAGTACTTCCATGTTCTGCTCATTAAAGGCTCAAGCATTTCTTTTCAGTGCATTTATGTTACAGTCATTCATGAGGACCGATTTTTTACTGTTTAGGGATGTCAAACAACGAATAATGTTTTGACTTTATTAATAATCATCGCCACCTTTCTCCCCTCTAGCGACAGCCCTGCCCTGAGGTGAAATATTTTCGTATGTTTACTAGGGCTGGTCCGAATACCATTTTTTGAGCTTCGAAGCTTCGGTAGTAATGAACATCGAATATTCGAAGCTTCGGAGAGAGGGGGCTGAACATATTCTTCTCTCTAATAAAGGCAGGAATCTCTATGTGTCTGTCTGTCCGTTTGCATTTTGATTATTTCGACAACCGTTCATCCAATCGACTTCACAAGGGAGTGCAGTGACGCATTTGGTGCAATATAGATAGATACGCGAGACGCAACACGTTCAGAATTAATAAACTTTTAGTAAACTACAGAACAGCGCGAGCAGGAAGCGGCACACTTCACGCGGGCAGGGCTTTATGCTCCAAGAACGGACACTGCACTAGTGATATAAAACGCACACACACAGGTCTGTTAAATTAAGCAATACTTTTAAGGTAGTCTAATATTTTTCTGACTACCAAATTACTGACACAGTAAAGGGTAGATTTAAATAAAGAAAATCGAAATTTAAATAAAGAAAATCGAAATTTAAATAAAGAAAAAACAAAATTTAAATAAAGAAAAATGAAATTTAAATAAAGAAAAACTAAATCTATTATTCTATTTTCCACAATGTCAAAGCAATGCAGCTTAACCTGCAAAACACAAGCTCAGGCATGCCGGCCTTATTCAAGCGCGAATGAGAACCGTTTCGCGGGGATCCCAGGTGTGCAAAAAAAACAAAAAACGAATATTCGAATGTCAAATTTTCAAATCGATTACCAACCCACCGAACGAATGTTCGAATATTCGGGTCCAGCCCTAATGTTTACAAGCCACTGCTTCCTCAAATCAGCTTGGACTAAATTAAAACAGGTTCCATTGAGCTGGGACAATTGTGTACAATTGTGTGGATCTGTATCTTAACTCTGAATTTACTGCATGGTGGCTGTGTGTAAAACAGTGATTATGTTGATGCTATAAGGCATAGAATCATTGCAGGATTTTAGCGTCTGATTTATTTGTTTAGGGCTGGAACACCATACATTTTGGTCAACTTCTCATGGTAGTCTTTTTCCTACAATTAATGGTATTATGTATCTTCATTATTGATGTTGTTCAATTATTATTATCAGGCTCAGCAATTGTGATCTAACAGAAGAAAGCTGTTCAACTCTGGCTTCAGTTCTCAGTTCAGACTCCAGCATTCTGAAGGATCTTGACCTGAGTAATAATAATCTGCAGGATTCAGGAGTGAAGCTGCTCTCTGATGGACTGAAAAATAACTGTAAACTGGAGAAACTCAGGTGAGATGATGTGCAACACTGGGCCTTTAGTTTGTTTGCATATTTAGTCATCAGTTTCTGGCTGAAACTAAGTTTAGTTTGCATATTATTTGTACAAATAACAAAATACAGAGTAACATGCTTATTTGAAAAAAATAACTCTGATAGTTTGTTTTGAATTTAAAAAGTAATACATTATTTTATTCACTGCATGAAAAAAGTAATCTGACTTACAAGTAAACTTTCATTTCTGGAATTTCTATAATAATGAATTAATCACGTAACATTTTCATTCCTGTTCTAGACTTTCAGACTGCAGTATCACAGAAGAAGGTTATAAAGCTCTGGCTTCAGCTCTGAGATCAAACCCTTCACACCTGATAGAGCTGGATCTCAGAGGAAATGATCCTGGACAATCAGGAGTGAAGGAGCTCGATGATTTACTACAGGATCAGAACTGTCAACTCAAGACCCTGAGGTGAGACATGATGAAATAATATAACATAAATGACATACAGGTGAATTTTATGCCTCTTTTCCACCGTCTAGCCAAACCGTTCTCCTTGCTTAAGTTTGATTGACAGGCTATCTGACCAATCATAATCCGCCATTTTGTCCGACAAAGCTGTCAGGAGAGTTAATAGATTAACATCCGTGGATTTTAACTTGAAAAACAAAGTGTACTGACGGCTTTCCGCAGTTGAAACAACATTCTTTCAGATGTTCATTCATGTTTATTTGATGCTATAAAATAACTAGAAGGAAGAGATGATTGGTTCACGAGCAGCTTTAACTGAGGCGCTACAGCGATCTGTCAGAAACATTAACGGTATTTATTGTTTAAATTTCTTTAAAAATGACTAAATTTGAAAGATGAGACTTTATTTTATTTTAAAAGTATCCGTCTCTGTCCTGTCTGTCTGCACGTTGTCAGTGTCCTCTCTGCTCCGCGATGTATTTTTCACTGGGTGAGAACATGATGTGTGGCGAGAGAGTGGCATGCCATGATGTGTGGCGAGAGAGTTGCTATTTCATTGTTGGATACAGCAACAGTATACAGTAACTAAAGGGGGCGAACTCTTTAGTTATTGGCTGACGGTTGTCTTTGCGAACCGTCAATTCTGAGTGCCGACGTCACTACCCACATTCTACCTGCATGGTTCAGCACAGTTAGCCAATCGTGCTGAGTACTCCAGCCTGAGGACAGTTTTTAATTGTGCTGTGCCAAACCAGGATCAAGTGGAAATATTGCTGGAACGGTTTCTTATTGTTCTTAGAACAGTTTGGCCCAAAAGTGGAAAAGTGTCTGTAAATTCAGTAATGCAGTAAACTGCATAATCTTTGTTGTTGTCAAAGTTAACAAGGATTAACATTAGACTATTAATAAAAAAAAAATACTATGGTTTGTTAAAAACTGAATTAATTCCTGCTTTATCTTCCCTTCTGCAGGTTTTTGAGTCATGATGCAGATGAAGCCTGTGAGTATGTGAGAGGAATTGTGGGTAAAAACCCGTTACTCCAGAGAGAGCTGAATCTGAGTGAACGTGAACTAGGAGACACAGGAGTGAATCAGATCGCTGCTCTACTGCAGGATAAACACTGTAAACTCAACACACTGATGTGAGTATTTTAAATTGTTTTATACTCTATACAGCATCTTTAAAACAATATACTATTTAATATTACATTTTCAAAATATTGACATTGTAGATTAATCTAAGATTAACTGAGCCATCATATAGATCAGTGGCCGCTTGCCTAAAGTGCTTAGACTAGCCTTACAAATTAGTCATCTCATTTTTCTCTTTAAGACTGATAATCTCTTTAAGACAGTTACATAAAAAGGCAGATTGGTCTAATTCTGAAAATTATGACTGATTAGCTGTAGCTAATTGCTGGTTAACCAGACTAGTTTTAAGACACAGTTTTACCTTAGCAGCTATTTTCATGCAACTGGCCACAGGGCCACAACAAAAACACTTTCATTGGGCCCTATTTTAAGGATCTAAGCACATGGTCTAAAGAGCACGGCGCAAGTGCACTTAGGGCATGTCCAGATCCACTGCACGCAAGCAGACCATCTACGGGACAAGCCAGATTCCACCATATCTTTATGTACACAATATTAATCTTTTACATTGTAATCCTTTTATTTTTAATATTTGGCACGTTTGTTTGCTGCTGCGCGTCCCTGTGTGTGTAATAAGCAGAAGCACAGTGTACATTGGTTGTGGACCCGCCTATTGGCGCACATTACTAATGCTCTCTTTAAATAACAAAATAAATACTGGGCCACTGACTTTAGAACAGGTTTCAGTTGGTCAATGGCGCAGTCTATTTCTGTTCCTCAAAATAGCAACGTGCCAACAATGCGCCTGAACACACCTTGTTTTCAGACCAACAGCCCATGGGCGCACAGATGTGCACAAATGCATTTGCTATTTAAACAATGTGGGGCAGGACGTAAAAATGATAACTGCATCGGGCAGAAACTGGCAAAAAACACTTGCTTAACTCCTGCCGCTGCATTGCACCGGGTGTATGATAGGGCCCATAGAGTGCACAGAAACGTGATGTATTCTAGTAGGTTAGACCAGTGCGAGTGTGCATTTAGAGTTGTTTTATATATATTTATCTATATTTGGTCTATTAAAGTGCATTTAGATTTCCCCAAAATTCAAGATAAGGGCGCAAAAATGCCGCTGTATGTCTGAATGAATCGGTTGAATTGCAATGACTCGCTCATTAACAGTGAATTGCTGCCACCTACTAGCTGTTTTAATTCACAATTTAAAGTACCTTTTCATTTTCATTAACAATTTCAAATATCATTATTCAGCGTTTTATGTTTAAAGGGCACCTATTATGCAAAATTCACTTTTACATGGTGTTTGAACATAAATGTGTGTTGGCAGTGTGTGTACACAACCAACCTATAATGATAAAAATCCACCCAGTGCTTTTTTAAAAATCTTCATAAATCATAAGCACTGTCTCAGAACAAGCCGTTCTCAGATTCTGGGCAATGTGACGTCACTTTGCACAGGCCCCGCCCGCGACTGTTGATTGACACTGCAGTTTGAGCATAGACACGCCCTGAGTGAGCTGGACAGACACAGTCCACCAGTGTTTCGACGCCGGAGCAGCTGTAGACAAGAATGTCTCCTAAGCAATTGAGTTTTTTTGTTGTTGGATGTAAGAATGAACATAGCAGTCTTCATTTACTTTCATTGTTACTCGAGGATGGATCAGTACAACTGTTCGTGATCCAGTCTCCGGAGCGACAGGCCTAACGTTACTGATCACGGCAGAAATGAAAGTGAGATCGTGCACTTTATGACAGCTCATCGAGTCGTTTTTCCAGTTTATTAAAGGGGGGGTGAAATGCTCATTTTCACTCAGTCTCCTGTTAATCTTGAGTACCTATAGAGTAGTATTGCATCCTTCATATCTCCAAAAAGTCTTTAGTTTTATTATATTTATAAAAGAAAGATAGGCTGTAACGAGTCTTTCCGGAAAAACCCGAGCGGCTGGAGGCAGGCCGTGTGGGCGGAGTTAAAGCTGTGCTAACGCGCTGAGCTAACAACACACAGAGACATTTGAAGCAGACAAGCAGTTTTACTCACCGCCTGCGGTTCCAACCACAACCGCGAACCTTTATCATTGTGACTGCTCGATCCTTAAGCATTAGACGATCTGCAAATCCGTCGATCTGGGCTTTGTTTATAAAACAATCATCGTCGAAATGCAGGGAACAAACAGTCTTACACAACTCCGTTGATGATGCTCTGAAAATACAAACTTCATCCACTGGTCCCTTAACGCTGGGTTTTTTGGGAATCTGTGCAGGGTTGTCTTGCCCTGGCAACCAAAAACACACTTCTTTGGTGACATTGACTTCCCTAAAGCCGAGCAGAGCGCTTTGATGGCGAACTGCTTTCGCTCTCTTGCTCTGGTCTACGGTTGCGCGTCTACGGTTGCACGCGCGTGCCCGCGGTCTTCCGGCAGCAGAAGTGCCCTTAGGACCCATATAAGGAAATTCCGCCCCAACTGACGTCACGCAGACCCATACTCGAAAAAAACTTTCCGAAACTTGTGACAAACCGGAAGGACAATTTTTGGCACAGAAATACTCCTTCAAACGTACAATTTAATTTTTGAAACTTTGTCCATGTTTAGCATGGGAATCCAACTCTTTAACAGTGTAAAAAACTCAGTATGCATGAAATAGCATTTCACCCCCCCATTAAGCACCCACTGAAAAGGTGTGTATATATTTGTTTACTGTTGGTTGGTTGTAACGAGTTTTTTGTGTACTTCGCTGTGTATGTCGATGACAATGAAAGGGAGAGAGAGAGAGTTTATAGAAAAGACTTTAACATGCACTGTGTAGCTCTTACAGTGATTTTCTGGAGCAAAACTAACACTTCATCTTTTGTGTGATGTACAATAAACTTCATTGAACTCCTCAGTATATTTTGGTCATTATTCAGACGGGGTTTGCTACAGCAGGCTTGTATTAATAGTGGATAAAAGCAGATGACAAATTAGTTATAACCGTAATTAAACTAAACTATACCTGTTCTATATCCATACAGCAAATAATCTCTGGCTCTGTGGGCATTATTGTCTGACTCCAGGTCAAAATGAACACCGCTACTGAGAGTTTTTGTTTTGATATTATCAGATGAGATTGTCCTGGCTCTTAGTGCAAGCTCGTGAGGCTCCGCCCCCTGGGCCGGCAGCAGCAGTTAATTTGCATTTAAAGGGATACACACTAAAACGGTGCGTTTTTCTGAGCCCCAAAATATGACAATTTAAACATGCTGTAAAAAATTATCTGTTGGGTATTTTGAGCTAAAACTTCACATACACACTCTGGGGACATCAGAGACTTATTTTACATCTTGTGAAAAGGGGCATAATAGGTGCCCTTGAAAACATCAAAATATTATTTATGCATTTGTAACTGCAGGTTAAATGTATTCATGTCCCACTGAGTTTTATTAAAGGGCACCTATTATGCCCTCTGTATTGATAATATCAAAACAAAAACTCTCAGTAGCGGTGTTCATTTCGACCCGGAGTCGGACAATAATGCCCACAGAGACAGAGAATTTTTGCTGTATGGAGATTTAACAGGTATAGTTTAGTTTAATTAAAGTTATTTTGGTCATCTGCTTTTATCCACTATTAATACAAGCCTGCTGTAGCAAACCCCGTCCGAATGATGACCAAAATATACTGAGGAGTTTAATTAAGTTTAATGTACAGCACACAAAAGATGAAGTGTTAGTTTTACTCCAGAAAATCACTGTAAGAGCTGAATAAACACAGTATAAGAAAAGTCTTGTCCATAAACTCTCTCTCTCTCCCTTTCATTATAATGGAACATACACAGCAAAGTACACAAAACACTGGTTACAACTAACAGTAAACAAATATATACACACCTTTTCAGTGGGCGCTTAATAAACTGGTAAACTTTATATCCGTAAAACGACTCGATGAGCTGTCATAAAGTGTGTGCTCTCACTTAAATATCTGCCGTGATCAGTAACGTTAGGCCTGTCGCTCCGGAGACCTTAAGCTGGATCACGAACAGTTGTACTGATCCATCCTCGAGTAACAATGAGAGTAAATGAAGACTGCTATGTTCATTCTCACATCCAACAACAAAAAACCTCAATTGCTTAGGAGACATTATTGTCTACAGCTGCTCCGGCGTCGAAACACCGGTGGACTGTGTCTGTCCAGCTCACTCAGGGCGCGTCTATGCTCAAACTGCAGTGTCAATCAACAGTCGTGGGCGGGGCCTGTGCAAAGTGACATCACATTGCCTAGAATCTGAGAACGGCTTGTTTTGAGACAGTGTTTATGATTTATGGAGATTTTAAAAAAAGCACTGTGTGGATTTTCATCATTATAGGGTGGTTGTGAACACACTGCCAACACACATTTATGTTCAAACACCATGTAAAAGTGAATTTTGCATATTAGGTGCCCTTTAAACAGTCTGTGTAAATGCATCTAAATGTCACTTCAGATGCAGCTTCTGTGTTTTCTCTGCATTGTAATGAATTTTGTTGATACTGATTTAATTTTCTTGGTAACAGCCATTTTGTCTTATTATTCTAATTGACTTCATTGATTAAATGTAAGAATTTAATGCAAAATAGGATGCACACATTTAATTAGGTTAGAAAAAAATGCTTCATAAAGCTAAAATGCCCATAAAAGGTAAAAATCTATTTAAACATATTTGAAAAGTGATTTCTGTCACTGCTATCAATAAAATCCCAGAAAATATTGAGATTGACCATTTTTTTTGTCAGTATCACACATCCTGAGCGACAAGCTTCAATCCATAGTGATTTTGATATTTAATATCACAGGTTAGTGTATCTGCAGAGCGCAGGGTTAAAGTTAACATGAGTTAGAAAATAGTGAAACATGATTGATAAGTTATTAAAAGTGCAATGAACTGTAAAAATGAAGTACATTCTGTACTCATAAGCTTACAGGTGGCCCCCTGTGTGCACACACATGAAGCATGTCAGCATGCGAGCACCCAATTCAGTTCCCCTGCATAGCCCATTGCACTTGACCATTTTCATCTTTTTTTAAAAAGTTGCCAGCATTTTTGATAATTTTCACCACACTTTCATGGCCCCGAGAAAATTTTGTTGCATGAATATCTGAATAGACAATGTATCCTAAGAAGAAGAAAAAAAATGGACCTTCTGCTTTTATTTAAAAAAAATAAATAAATATTTGTTGTTTTCGGTGACGTGAACTCCATTAAATCTGCATATAGCGCGGGAATTGAAGATCAGATTTATATCTGTTTTACGGAGACACATTTATGTGACCAAGTTTAAATGGAATCGTTTTGATAAATCAAGATATTCGATCAGTAAAAACACAAGAACTGACCAGGTGTAAACAGGCCCAAAGATTACATCTGGATCAGATTCAGAATGATTATCAAAACATAGATTCCCACAATCCATCCATCATTAATATTCAGTACACTCTTGTACAATAGTACAGTATAGTTTTACAATACACACTGTTTGTCAAAATGCCTGACTTGGCAAGTATCCAGGTAAACCTAGTCGGGCGTAAACAGTTGTAAAATCAGATGTAAATCAATATATTGAATCTGTGCATTAGGTGACATTTTTTAATATAGCCTACCTGCTGCTCTCTGTGTCCTTAGTGTTAACCAAACACAATTAACTGACTGAAAAACTCCTGTATCAATATTTATTTCATGCGGACTATGCTGTTTTTTTAATTTTATGATTTGATTAAATTGTTGTAGTATTTCTTTACCTTATTTTTTACATGTAGTATTTCCTACCTGAAAAAAAAATGTCTCTGTTCTGTTGTGTTTGTCTCATTGCTCATGATTTGCTTGGATTTTACACTGATTGTTTACTTAATTGCATAAGAAGTTTTTACTTACATTTTGCTAGTTTTGCTGTGTTATTGAAATGCATGTTCTTTAAGAAAGTAGGCCTACTCTCTTTGACTATGAAAACCCTTCTGTTACTGTAGACGTGTTTTTTGGCAGAAAAAAACCCTGAGGAGACCTTCTTGTCTTGTCTTTTCTTTTCTTTTTTCTCTTCTCTTCAGGCTGAATAATAACAGTATTACAGCAGAAGGTTGTGCTGCTCTGACTTCAGCGTTTAATTCAAACCCTTCAAACCTGATAGAGCTGGATCTGAGTCGAAATAAACTGGGAAACTCTGGAATAAAGAAGATCTGTCCTCTGTTGGAAAATACACAATGCAGATTAGAGAAACTGAAGTGTGTATTAATTTATCTTCATTTCTGCATGATAACAGATTTATAAATGTCCATTTGATTAGATTAACTGAAAAAAAATCCGTTTCAGTTAATCATTTTAATTTCAGTCTGAACACTTTAAATATTTTATGAAATATTTAGAAATGCAAATGAAGCAGGTGTTGTCAATAAGGCATTGGTTGCAGTACTTAACATGTATATGTTTTTGTATGTGTATGTATAGTCTTTCAGGCTGCAGTATCACTGAAGAAGGATATAAAACTTTGACCTCATCTCTGAAATCAAACTCAAACCTGACAGAGCTGAATCTCAGAGGAAATGATCCTGGACGATCAGGAGTGAAGGAGCTCAATGAATTACTGCGGTCTGAAAGCTGTAAATTAAAGAACATCAGGTGAGAAAAGCCTTTGATTTTTCAAAATAAGCCACAGACATAGAGTCAGAGGTGTGCAGGTCAGTAGATGTGACAAATGGCCAATGCAGAATTAGAATGGCATGAAAAGGAATTTACTGAATTGCAATTCAGAAAAACTGGAAATATTTACCAAAACTATGACTTTAACACATTCTACACGTTGCCATATTTTATTGCTTTACTGGATCCATAAGGAGGATGGGAGCTGCAAAAGGCATGACATTCTAACAACATTATTTAAACATTTTTTTATTTATTATTATATTCAAATTAGTTTTTTTTTTCTTTTATCCTTTTTTCTTTTCTTTTCAATTATCAAATCTAAATTTTCTACTTCCTGTAGGTTTTTGAAAAGTGCTGCTGCACAGGAAGCGTGTGACTATCTCGCTGAAGTTCTGGGTAAAAGTCCATTAATACTGACAGAACTGGATCTGAGTGAAGATAAATTAGGAGATCTGGATGGAGAGAAGCTCTCTGCTCTTTTGATGGACACTCATAGTAAAGTGGAGAAAATCAAGTGAGTCGATGTGATTTATACATTATAACTTCTGTTTATTCATTATAAAAGACTGTCAGGCACTTGTGTGAGCAGATATGAAGAGCTGTTGATCTGATGTGTGTTAAATATGTACTGAATAATAAATTATGGTGTTTCTGTGTTCAGGATGAATAATTGTAAGCTGGCAGAGAAAAGCTGTTCAGTTATAGCTACTGTTCTCTCCTCTAAAACCATCCTGAAAGAGCTGAACCTGAACAACAGCCGTCTGCTGGACTCTGGAGTCAAAGAGATCTGTAAGGGACTGAAGAAATCAACACTGAAGATTCTTAAGTGAGTTCAGTTCACCATCAGATACACTCAACACCACATCAATCAGAGATATTATATATTTACTGAATTTGCTTGCCTCCTGAAGAGCAAAAAAATGGAAGAATACTCAGTTGAGTCCAATACTCATTATTAACTATTAGCTTCGAGTTTTGCCTCAACAAACTCCTAATTGCCACAAATTAAGTTTAAAGTTAAGTCAAATTTTGTATAGTTTAGTTTTTATAAACAATATATGATATCAAACATGAATACACAAAAGTGTGTTTTAAGGTGCAATATGTAAGAATTTTAAGTATCTAAATATCCAAAAACCACTTGCACAGTGTTATATATTTCTTTCAATTGTGTGCTTACATTATCCTAAATGTTTCCAAGAATTTGTAAATTCAAAGAAATTCACAATTTTAAATGGTGCCCGTCCCTCGTAACTTGTCGCCTGTCAATGACGTAATATCCCTGTTATCCCTGGTTACCACTCGTACTGCAATAGTAACCATGGCGGCAGACGTGGACAACTGCGTTACATCTAGTGGCGCGCTCACGCTGTTGTTGTTTCGTTCAAACATTATGGACCATGGCAAGCAGACTTTGGGACGAAAGGAGAACTAAAACGAAGATCAATATCGGCGTGGCGTTTTCGAGATGTTGAGAGCTAGCGTCTGCGACTAACTTAGACTTGACAGAGCTTCACGAGTCACGACTTGACAGAGACGCCGCTCTTGCATGTACTTTATTAGACAGCTGAGCAAATGTTCATAAAAATAATCAATGTCATAAAGCTCAACATGATGAAATGTTAGAATATGATCAGTATGTTACCTCACAAGTTTAATTCGTCAAATAAACTGACCTGTGAGTATTATTCAGCACTTGCGGGTAGTTTGGTAGAATGAAATGTCCTCATTCCTTTATATCTGCGGGACTCGCGTGTGGCGCTGATATCTGTCTCTCGTTAGCAATCACCTCCTGCTTCATACCACAGCCACGTTAAAAAACATGAATGTATTCACTCATCCATAAACATTATTAGATCCATCGGCATGACTACAAGTTCCATGATTCTGCTTATTCACTGCGTCATCAACTTACGCCTTTGTTATTGTAAGAGGTTAGCGACCCCTAGCTGTAAAAAATAATTACATATTGTAGCTTTAATGTGGTACAGATCCTTCGTAATGATGTAGATATAGGTTATATGCAACTTTATCAACCTGTTTCTCTTTTTCCTGTACCCCTAATAAAATAACACTGAATAGCATTTCAGTAAGTGAAATAAGTATTTGATCCACAAGCAAAACATGACTTAGTTCTTGGTGGAGAAACCTTTGTTGGCAAGCACAGAGATAAGAAGTTTCTTGTAGTTGGTCATCAGGTTTGCACACATCTCAGGAGGGATTTTGGTCCACTCCTCTTTACAGATGCTTTCAAAATCCTTAAAGTTTCTCGGCTGTCGCTTAGCAACTCAATGGTTCGGGTTCCTCCACAGATTTTCTATACTATGAAAGTCTGTAGACTGGCTAGGCCCCTCCAAGACCTTAATGTGCTTCTTCTTGAGCCACTCCTTTGTTGCCTTGGAGGTATGTTTTGGGTCATTGTCATGCTGGAAGACCCATCCACGACCCATCTTCAGTGTTCTGGCTGAAGGACGGTACATGGCCCTGTCCATCGGCCCCTCAATACAGTGAAGTCGTCCTGTACCCTTACAACAGAAACAGCCCAAAATGTTTCCACCTCCGTGCTTGACTGTAGGGATGGTGCTCTTGGGGTCATAGTCAGCATTTCTCTTCCTCCAAATACAGCGAGTTGAGTTGATGCCAAAGAGCTCAATTTTGGTCTCATCTGACCACAGCACTTTCTCCCAAGCCTTCTCTGAATCATTATATGTTTATTGGCAAACTTCAGATGGGCTTGAACATGTGCCTTCTTGAGCAGGGGGACCTTGCAGGCGCTGAAGGATTTCAGTCCGTTGCCAATGGTTACCAATGGTATGCTGGGTAACTGTAGTCCCAACTGCCTTGAGATCATTAACAAGCTCCTCCCGTGTAGTTCTGGGCTGATCCCTCACCTTTCTCATGTTCATCCTTACCTCATGAGGCGAGATCTTGCATGGATCTACAGACCGAGGGCGATTTGATTTTTCATTTTGTATTTCTTCCATTTCCAAATAATCACACCAACAAAAGTCTCCTTCTCGCTAGTCTTTTTGCTGATGGTCTTGTATCCCATTCCAGCCTTGTGCAGGTCTACAATCTGGTCCCTGACATTTGACAGCTCTTTGGTCTTGCCCATGGTGGTGGAGAGGTTGGAATGGAAGATGCAGATTCTGTGGACAGGTGTCCACTGCGCTAGTAGTACTTTCTTAAAGTGACAGGACTAATCTGTGTTTCACATGGGCACATAACCAATTTGTGGGAGGCAGAATTCTTGTTGGTTGGTTGGAGATCAAATACTTATTTCACTCGATAAAATGCTAATCAATTTACAACCTTTATATAATGTGTTTTTCTGGATTTTTTGCTTGATATTCTGTCTCTATCCATTAAAATAAACCTACCATAAAAATTATAGACCCTTCATTTCTTTGTAAGTGGGCGAACTTACAAAATCAGCAGGGGATCAATTTTCAATGTTAACTGTGTTACATGTAACAGCCTTAATAAAATGTAATTATCTGTTAATATATTAACCATAAAGTGCTAAAACGAAATGTACTGGGAAGTGGAAAGTAGATGTGCAAGTGTACGGTAATGAACATGCACATAATTGTTGTTGTGGGCACTTAAAAATATTTGCAAATGTATTAAAGAGAGTTTCTGTATTATAAATTTAGATTTTTAGAATTAATTTTTAGAATTACCTGGTTAAAATTTGCTGCATTAAAGAGGCATGCTCACTCTGATGTAAACAACCCCAATACGGAGGAGAAGCATAAATGAAAGAAGAAGATGGGCTGAATGAATTAGCAAGTTCACTCTCTGACAGTGGATTGCACTGATGGAACAGCACCTCCGTAAACAAAACTCTGCTTTTTGTTTGACATCTTCCTGACACAGAGAAGGAAGTCAAACAGTATTTAAATGTTTTAATTTTGATACTGTCACATGTCTAGTGGGAAGAAAACTTCGAAACTCAAAAAACTAAAACAGACAAATTGTAAATATTGTATTTGATGAACATTTCTACGTGCGCTGATCATTCTGATTCAGTTTAAGTTATAATTCATCTGATAATTTAATTTGAAACACAATGTTACATTTAATTAAAGTTTCATGTTTTGTAGACTTTCAGACTGCAGTATCACAGAAGAAGGTTATAAAGCTCTGGTTACAGCTCTGAGATCAAACTCTAAACACCTGATAGAGCTGGATCTCAGAGGAAATGATCCTGGACAATCAGGAGTGAAGGAGCTCTATGATGTACAACAGAGTTTGTGGAATCAGCTGAAAAGACTGGGGTGAGTGTTAAGACAATAAAATGCAATAGTTTTTAGCTGAAAGAGAATGAAACCGTCAAAAAGAAATTTATAAAAGCTTTGAAATGACTAAAGGACCTTTAAAATACTATGAAAGAAATCTTCATATGGCAGGTAATATCAATGTACTTCCTCTATCTTCAGCAGTGGTGTAGTCAGGGCCATACGCACATAAACGATATATACTTTTTGCCGAGGGCTTTTTTCGTATTACGACTTCTAAGGATTAATATTTGCATGTACCCACTTGTTTTGTTCTTTCAAAAGTCCATAAGCTGTTGTCATTTTAGCTGCCCCTTTAACTGTGTCCTAAACTGTTGTGTGAACTCACGATTGTTTGTTGTAATTGGTGCATTGGCACTTCTGCCATTTTGCCTGCCCCCCCCCCCCCCCCCCATCATTGACTCACAAGAGAACTCTGTAGTTTTACTACAAAAACAAACAAAAACATGTTATTGTAGTTATTCCATGGTAACCACATATTAACCATGGTTTTGCTACAAAAACTAGTTTAACTATGGTATTATTGTGGTTATACAAATGGTAATCAATACCCCAAAAAACAGTCAATTTTCGTAAGGGAAACTGTCTCAGACTCCCGTCAGTTCCACTCGATGCTTTGAGTGCACCTCTCTCTCTGCATTAAAAACGACATAAGGAAATATGGTGGCCAGGTAAAATGAATAAAAATATATTAGGAAAAGCAGAATAAAAAGCACACCCCAAGTGGTACTGCGGCCACGATGCAAAACGTCTCGGATACGTATGTAACCCTCGTTCCCTGAAGGAGGGAAAGGAAACGTCACTTTGGTGACCGACGAATAGGAATCTCACTAGAGAGGCCAATCTACTTTAAGTGTACCTAAAACGAGCCTATGCACATTGGCATGTGATTATTGAAATCTGCTGCTCTGCCTCGCAGCGGGGGTATATAATGAGCAACAGGTGCATCACATCTTCAGGTTTTCACACTGGAAAAGGGACGCTGCGGAAGCCACATCCTTCCCAGAAGGAGTTATGTGGAGATAGGGTTGTACTACATATGAAAGTTACTAGAGTGACTACAACCTTGTAAGAGATGGGTCCTCCCAAGGGAAAGAGCAACCGTGGAAAAGTACACATATGGGATCCCCTTAGGGTCACACATATGGCACCCAGCCTTGACCCGGTTCACAAGTTTACGGCGGAATATAGGTCTGGCGCAGGACACTCTGCACGTCCGGCTGCCATGGGTGACGGGACTCAACAGGGTCTGTCCATAGGGGACTCTCTGGAGCAATTTTGGGGGAGCATGCCAACATTGAGCCGGGCCTCTCGGTACCCCTACCCGTTTGAGGTGAGAATACAGGAGGATACCGGCTCTACACGTAGACTATAGAATCTAGCCAACGTGTTGAGTGTCGCCCAGCCCGCAGCACTACAAATATCTGTCAGCGAGGCGCCATGTGCCAGCGCCAGCTCGCATCCTGAGCGAGCAAGGCACGTCTTGTGCTTGGTAAGGCACAACTATCAAGTGGCATCAACTAGTTGGCATCAACTATCCAGTGGGCCATCCTCTGCTTGAAGACAGCCTTTCCCTTCTGCTGGCCAGACCAAGAGCTGGTCTGAGGTCCGAAGGCTTTATGTTCTGTCCATGTACAGTCACATAGCGTGGACGGGACAGAGCAAAGCCAGGGCTGGGTCTGTCTCCTCCAGGAGTCGTGATTTTCAGAAATAGCCACTGTCCACTGGTTGAGAATCACTGATATAGTGTATTTTCACACTTAATGTAATTCCAATGCAACATTTTAATTATAGTCTTATAGAACTGTAATGCAGACAACAAAACTAATGCGGAACTACTTCAGCCATGCAGTAGGCTACTTGAGAAATAATCTTTAGACAATTTTTAGAATGCACTGTATTTTTTTTTTTTGTAAGTATTTATTTTAATTAAACATATGTTACCATTTTTTTTAGAACTACAAGACTGGTCCTCAAGTTTTTGGGTCCTGCTGCAGATAAAGCCTGTCAGTATGTGAGTGAAATAGTGGGTGAAAACCCGTTACTCCTGAGAGAGCTGAATCTGAGTGAACGTGAACTAGGAGACACACGAGTGAATCAGATCGCTGCTCTACTGCAGGATAAACACTGTAAACTCAACACACTGATGTGAGTATTTTACATTTAGTATTGTTGATTTAAATTATGTTAAAGACATCTTATACCAAAAACACAATTCTCAGTTATGTTGGAATCAAGTACTTTTGTGTTTGTAAATTCTCCCTCTTCTGTTCATCATTTTAGGCTGCGTAAGTGTGGTCTAACAGAGGAAAGCTGTTCAGCTCTCGCTACAGTCCTGAGATCAAACTCCAGTCTGAAAGAGCTTGACATCAGCAACAATAATCTGCAGGATTCAGGAGTGAAGAAACTCCAGAACGGATTAGAAAATACAAACTGTACACTGGAGAGACTCAGGTCAATTAACCATTGTTTGTTTTAAATATTAAAGTTAAGTTACTATTGTGAATTAAAGAAACAGGAGAAAACATGCCTCTGTCAAATTATTTTATTTACTTATAAGAGAAAAGGCATTTGATTATTTTTATGATATAAATTTTTGAAGTGATATTGTATAACTTTTTTATTCTTTAAATCTCTTTTTCGTAGACTTTCAGACTGCAGTATCACAGAAGAAGGTTATAAAGCTCTGGCTTCAGCTCTGAGATCTTCACACCTGATAGAGCTGGATCTCAGAGGAAATGATCCTGGACAATCAGGAGTGAAGGAGCTCAGTGATTTACTACAGGATCAGAAGTGTTCGCTGAAAACTCTGAGGTGAGACGTGATGAAATAATAAAAAAATATTTTATATGCATATGAATAATTAACAGAAATGCTGTTTCACTAATGGCTTTATAGGTTTTTGAGTCCTGCTGCAGATAAAGCCTGTCAGTATGTGAGAGGAATTGTAGGTAAAAACCCGTTACTCCAGAGAGAACTGAATCTGAGTGAACGTGAACTAAAAGACACAGGAGTGAATCAGATCGCTGCTCTACTGAAGGATAAACACTGTAAACTCAACACACTGATGTGAGTATTTCCCTTGGTTTAATACTTAACATGTTAAATATATTTAACTGGTATGGACTAAAACTATCTGTCGCGGTTGCTGCTAGTAGGAAGCGCACGTGGATGAAGATTCAAGCAAAATAGCCTTTAATCCAGATATAAACCACAGGAGAACTTCTCAGTTACATATGGTAACCCCTCGTTCCCTGAAGGAGGGAACAGAATCGTACATTGTGACGGACTAATAGGAATCTCGTTAGAGTGGCCAATCTACTTTGAGTGTAACTAAATGAGCCAATGAACATTGGCATGCAATGATTTGCATCAGCTGCTCTGCCTCGCAGCACAGGTACATAATGAGCAGCAGGTGCACTGCATCCTCAGCTTTTCGCTGAGGAGGTGAATGTATGAATAAATAAACAGACTGAGGAAAACTAGGTCACAGGACAGAACTAAATACACAATGAAGTAGGGAACACAGAACATACATGTGACACTATCATTGTTCATTAAAAATGTTTTGTGATAAACTGAAGTATGTTTCCTGTCTTTGTTTTCTTTCTCTTCAGGCTGAATAATAACAGTATTACAGCAGAAGGTTGTGCTGCTCTGACATCAGCGTTTAATTCAAACCCTTCAAACCTGATAGAGCTGGATCTGAGTGAGAATAAAATAGGAAACTCTGGAATGAAGAAGATCTGTCCTCTGTTGGAAAATACACAATGCAGATTAGAGAAACTGAAGTTTGTAATAACATTAATCTACATTTCTGCATGCTATATTTAAATTTGATTTATACATGTCCATTTGATTAGATTATCTTAAAAAATGCCAACATTGGTGCTGAAATAATTTTTTTTTACTTCTGATCAATTTTTTGACACATTGTTTAACACACACACACACACACACACACACACACAATATATATATATATATATATATATATATATATATATATATATATATATATATATATATATATAGATAGATAGATAGATAGATAGATAGATAGATCTAACTCTCTCAAAGAAATAATCAAATTATTTTCCAAAGTAAACATTGCAGCTCTGTTTACATAAAAGTACATTTTTAATTATTATAAAGCAATCAAATGAACCAAACACTGGCCAAAAGACACATTCTTAGTGATCACTAAATATAAGTATTAATTCTCTGTCCTGTTCCATCATTTTAGGCTGCGTAAGTGTGGTCTAACAGAGGAAAGCTGTTCAGCTCTCGCTACAGTCCTGAGATCAAACTCCAGTCTGAAAGAGCTTGACATCAGCAACAATAATCTGCAGGATTCAGGAGTGAAGAAACTCCAGAACGGATTAGAAAATACAAACTGTACGCTGGAGAGACTCAGGTAAAAGGGTTAAATTAATCACATAACTGTTTTTAAATTCCCCCTATAGTATGAGTTTTAAAGGATAAAACTATTTCTTTCATTATCAAAGGTATTTGTTTATCAAAGGTAAAATGTTGTCGTTTTTCTTGTGAAATTAATTTCTTCATGCCTTAAAAATGCTTGAATGTAATTCTACACCCTTGCCTCATTTACTAAACATGTATTCATGAATATGCAAATCAGTCCCGCTTCCACACTGTGACACAAGCTCAGACCTACCTGATTCACTTGGTCAACTTTACTGTAGTAAATGTGACACAATGGCAAGTGGAAATACTGGTTTAATTAATCCATATACATTTTATCGAGAAACTGATTCAGAAGAAAAGGAAGACCAAATTACATAGGGTCATCTACTAGTTGATGTATCAGAATGGTAATGTGTTTTATGTATCGCTCTCTGCAATGTCGGTCACATAATAATAATTGCTATGATTTGGCTTTGGCTTGAATACGTTATCAAACAGCTAAGAATGTGTTGTTAATGTTACACAAACCATGTTCCTGTTCACCATCTCAGAGTCAGACAGCTTCCTTCTTAAAATCAGCATCATAACAAACGCTTTGAATACCATTAAAAGTCAGTGGAGAAAGGCATGAAGTTCATCATAACATCTTAATATACATAATTCACCCGCTATATGTCACCGATGTTTCTTATTAACAGAAAAATACAGTGGGATAAACTTGATTTTCACCACAAGGGGTCTTAACCTGGTTCTCTTACGAGAGTTCTCTCGTACTGCGTTCGTAGAACGCTGCGGGAAAAGGTCTCTTTTCACGAAACACTGAAGCAAAATTATCCTTAATTTTCATAAATGTAAAACGCATTGCAGCAGTGCACAGCTATGGCGAGACGGCTCGCTCGCTCATAGGCTGTTCTGCGGCAACTGCATTAGCCTATCGAGCGAGGGCTGATGCAATGTCAGACCAATGAGAGCGCTTCGCGCGCTCCTCGCCACATCCCGCCGAAACGGGTGTGGCAGTCCCCTATAAAAGGAGCTCGAGTAGGCTGATTCAACTGATTTTCATCTCTTCAGCGAAGCGCACGCATCGCTGGATCACGAAGAAGCTAACGCCGTCGAGAACAAGCATCTCAGCGGGACGAGCCCTTGAAGCTGCTGGCCTTCGCCGCCTTCTACAAGCCGTACCTGCTGCGCTTTCCGGCGCTACATATCCTTTTCTGCTCTGTTTGTGTGTGTGTGTATTGTGTTCTCCGAACACTCACCCTCTAAAAGAGCCGCGTCTTTTTCAAGATGCCATCCTGTGGTTCGTGCCGAGCCCCACTCTCCGAGGGAGACCGCCATGTCATCTGCGTCTCCTGCCTGGGTGAGGCTCACGCAGCGCTCGCGCTCGCTGACGGCGGCTGCCCTCACTGCGAGCTTCTGCCGATGGTGACTCTGAGGACTCGCCTCGCGCACTTCTCCGAGCCTGCACGCCCTGCCGCGATGCCGCGCCGTAAAAAGCGCCGCTCGCAACGGGCCCCTGAACCAGTCTCTTCCCGACAAAGCTCGCCGGTTCGCCCGCCTGCTTCGCCAGCTTCCCCCGAAGCACTTCCCAGTACACAGCGACCGCAGTCTGCCGCCGCTTCATCTGAGGGAGCCGCTTCTGAAGCTGAGTCGGTGGAGAAAGATTCCTGCTCTCTGCTAGCATCGGGCAGTGAGGATTGGGCGAGCTCTGCGGATCTCACGCCTCCTGCTTGTAAGCCCTCGGCTAGAGCTAGCATCGAGAGGGAGCTCATGCGGGTACTCGCGCTGGCCGCGGCGAGCCTCGGCCTCGAGTGGTCTGCACCGAAGCTCCCCTCTCGCACCCGGCTGGATGGTAGCTTCCTCCCTGGCGAGCGTACTTCTCCGGAGTCTAAGCCCGCACCCTTTCTTCCTGAGCTTCACGAAGAAGTGGCTAAGGCCTGGAACGCTCCGTTTTCCGCACGGACACGATCCTCGGTTTCGCCGGCTTTCGCTTCCGTGGATGGTGCTCAGGACCGAGGCTACCTCTCTCTTCCGCCGGTGGAACAGGCGATAGCGACCCACCTTTGTCCGCCCTCTGCTGGACGGCGGACTAAACCGGTGTTGCCATCTAAAGCCTGTCGAACTACGTCGACGCTGCTCGCGCGGATCTTCTCCGCCGCTGGGCAGGCTGCATCGGCTCTACACACCATGGCCACGCTACAGATCTTTCAGGGCGATCTCCTCCGTCGACTGGACGAGATAGGACCTGAGGATGTCTGCATCGCGGACCTGAGAAGCGCGTCGGATCTCTCCCTCCGCGCTACAAAGGCTGCAGCACAGGCCGTGGGACGGTGTATGGCTTCCGCTACCGTAGCAGAAAGGCATCTCTGGCTGACGCTCACGGAAATGGGTGACTCAGAGCGCAGCGCGTTCCTCGACGCCCCGCTTTCCCCCGCTGGCCTCTTCGGATCTTCTCTCTCCGAGTTCGTGGAGAGATTTTCCGAAGCCCAGAAAGCGTCTCAGGCTTTTAAGCACTTCTTGCCGAAGCGCTCCAGCTCTACAGCGGCCCGTGAAAAACCGGCCTCACGGAGCTCTCAGCCTCAGCCCCCGCCTTCTGCATCCTCTTCACAGCGACAGCAGCGCAGCTCTCAGCCCCGCTCTCGCTCTACCAGCCGCCGCCCCACACGACGCGGGCCGCGGCCGAGGATCACTTTGAAGCCGGAAGCCCCAAAGAAGTCCTAGCACGCCTAGGAAAGCGCAGGTGTGTAAGCCCCGTTGCGGCCGGGCCCTCACCAAAGCGCACCGCTGTCTCAGTCCCAAGATTTGCGACTGCTTCAGTGTTTTCTGCAGTACACAAGCCCGCACAGCTGCCCGCTTGCCTGCACACAAAAGCCGTTTTTACGGCTACCCAGATAAATCCCGAAAAGAGTGTATTTTCTGGTGTCCCGGCCACGGCCGATGGTGCTATAAACGTAGTGCTGATGCCCACTCCTTTGTGCCCATCCCTACACAAAAGCACAGCCCCGCACACGGGGCCCGCGCTCATAAGATCGACTCAGGTCGATCGCGCTCTAAACATAGTCAAAGTGCCCACTTCCCAGTGCCCACAAACACTATGTCTGGCAGATCACAGTCTCCCCGTAAAAGCGGGATCTGTGCGCGCCCGCGCTGCTCACACAGACAGCGCGACCAAAGCAGTGAACGTGCCCGGTCCCCGCCCACGTCCACCTGCAGGCTACATGAGTCCCATGCGACCTTCTCAGACCTCCCTCGCTCAGTTAAGCACTGTAACGCGGTCGAGGATGAGCGCTATGCCCGCTGTATTAAGCGCGCTCCCCGCCTCATATGTCACAGGCGTAACGCCTATGTTATCGCACCCCGAAGCACCACTGCCGCACTGCGGACAGAGCGAGCTTCGCATTCAGCCCCTGGCCGGCCATGCAGATGCGTGGGCCGCGCTTCCAGGGGTTTCAGACTGGGTGCTAGACATTATAAAGAGAGGCTTCTCGCTACAGTTTTGCCGACGCCCTCCCCGCTTCACAGCGCGCGTCGAAACCACGGTGAATTCAGAAGCAGCACACCTGCTTCGCGCCGAAATATCAAAACTGTTGAGCAAAGGGGCGGTACAGCTTGTACCCCCAGCTCAAAGCGAAAGGGGGCTATACAGCAGATACTTTCTAGTCCCGAAAAAGGACGGAGGTATCAGACCCATTCTGGATCTAAGACAACTAAACAGAGCTTTAGTGAAACGCAGTTTCAAAATGCTCACGACCAGAAAAATCCTCGCGCATATTCGCCGAGAAGACTGGTTTATGTCGATAGATCTGAAAGACGCGTATTTCCAGATACAGATAGCGTCACGTCACAGGCGATTCTTGAGATTCGCCTTCGAGGGTCGGGCATACCAGTACACAGTCCTGCCTTTCGGCTTGTCCCTGGCACCTCGTACGTTTACGAAATGCATGGACGCAGCGCTCGCCCCCCTCAAACTCAGAGGCATGCGAGTGCTGAACTATTTGGACGACTGGCTGATCATAGCTCAATCGCGATCACAGCTCGTGGAGCACAGAACCATGTTACTCGATCACCTCGAGAATCTTGGTATTATGATCAATTGGACAAAGAGCTCCCTGAACCCCAGTCAAACTATCTCGTTTCTGGGTGTCGTTCTGGACTCGCAGTCCATGACGGCGCGGCTGTCAACACAGCGCGCGCTGCACATTCAGCACACAGCGAAAGCCTTTCGCTGCGGTGCGACTACCACGCTCAAAAAGTTTCAGAGGTTGCTGGGTCTTATGGCCTCAGCAGCATCGGTTCTCCAGTTGGGCTTGCTTCGCATGCGCCCTCTGCAGTTCTGGCTAAAAGCGCGAGTGCCTCGCAGAGCGTGGGCACTTGGCCGATTACGCCTCAGAGTCGATCGGGACTGCGTGGCAGCCCTGAGACCTTGGGCGGCGAGCGATTGGTACCGTTCGGGTGTAAGCCTGGGGACTCCCTCGAGGGTGAAAGTGGTGTCTACGGACGCATCCACCTCGGGATGGGGAGCGCTGCTCGAGGGCAGACCGTTCTTTGGCCAGTGGTCAGAACGAGAGAAGCTCCATCACATCAACTGCTTAGAAATGCTAGCAGTTCACAACGCGCTGACGCGCTTTTGTCCCCAAATCAAGGACCAGCACGTCGTAGTCCGCTCGGACAACACGGCCGTGGTGTCCTACATAAATCGCCAGGGCGGTCTCAGATCCAATACTCTGTACAGGCTGGCCAAGCGCCTCCTGACATGGGCTCAGCGCAACTTGCGCTCGCTGAGAGCAGTGCATGTGCCTGGGGTCCACAACCTGGGTCCAGACAGACTGTCCAGGAACAACGTTCCCACGGGCGAATGGTCTCTACACCCACAAATAGTCCAGCTGTTGTGGCAGAGATTCGGCAGGGCGGAGGTGGACCTATTCGCGTCCCCAGAAAACGCTCATTGCCCCGTGTTCTTTTCGAAGAACGACAGCGCGCTGTCTCACATGTGGCCGCACTGCCCGCTATACGCGTTTCCCCCAGTCTCCCTCCTGCCTCAGGTATTGGAGCGAGTCAGGGAAGTGAAATGCCCAGTACTGCTTGTAGCACCGTTCTGGCCCAGCCATGCCTGGTTTCCAGCCCTGATGCAGTTAGCAGACTCCGCCCCGTGGCCGATACCTTCGAGGAGAGATCTCCTCTCGCAGGCCAAGGGCGCGATTTGGCACCCACATCCGGAGTTGTGGTCCCTTCACGCGTGGGCGCTCAACGGGTATCTGTTAGCCTCACGGAGGGAGTGCTGAATACCATCACTCAGGCTAGAGCACCGTCGACCAGGCGGCTTTATGCCTCGAAGTGGTCGGTTTTCTCCAGCTGGTGTGCTGCTCGGGGCCTGTCACCCCTCGATTGTGAGGTGACGGAGGTTCTCTCCTTCCTACAAGAGCTGTTGGATAAGGGCAGGTCCCCCTCCACGCTCAAAGTCTATGTGGCGGCTATTGCAGCGTTCTCGACAGCAACGCTAAGCCAGTCACTAGGAAGGAACGATTTAGTCATCCGCTTCCTCAGAGGAGCTAGGAGGCTGAATCCCCCCAGACCTCCTTCAGTCCCGATGTGGGACCTTTCTACGGTCTTGGCGGCCATGAAAGGTCCCCCTTTTGAGCCTATTCAAACTGTCAGCCTCAAACATCTGTCGTTCAAAACAGTGTTTTTGCTGGCCCTAGCTTCAGTGAAGCGCATAGGCGATCTGCACGCGCTCTCTGTGAGCCCAGCGTGCTTAGAGTTTGGGCCTAATGACTCCAAGGTCATACTCAAACCTAGACACGGTTACGTGCCAAAATCCCTCAACACACCGTTTAGGGCTCAGGTTATCTCCCTGTCCGCCCTACCGAGTGAGGAAGGGGACTCGAGCTGTCTTTGCCCCGTTAGGGCTTTAAGAGCTTATGTGTCCCGCTCTGCTGTCTTCAGACAGACTGAGCAGCTCTTTGTCTCGTTCAGCGGTCGTTCCAAGGGAGCAGCTGTTTCGAAACAGAGTCTATCCAGATGGGTAGTTGACGCCATAGCGCTGGCTTACACCACCAAGGGCCTTCAGTGCCCATTGGGCGTGAGAGCGCACTCCACGAGGGGCGTCGCCTCATCGTGGGCCTGGTCTAGCGGGATTTCCTTACAGGAAATATGTATGGCGGCAGGCTGGGCCTCACCGTCTACATTCATAAGGTTTTACAACCTAGAGGTTCCCGCCTTGCAGGCAAAGCTGCTTTCGGTATAGTCGAGTCAGCTGTCTAGCCCGGACACTGATTTCGCAGGCGCACAGCGCCCCGAAAAATTTCTGGGCAGAATTGTGTAAGACCCACATTTCCCACATTAGCCAGGCCTTCCCCTGCCTATGTGACGTTATATCGCGTCTGAGGACGCAACCTTTAAGGGCGGATGTCCCCCCCCCCTTTTTTATCTCCAGACTCTCTGGGTCTACCTGGTGATTATGCACTGTATATCTGGACTGGCTTCCAGTGATCGGTGTCTTATCCCAGCACGCACGGCGTCTTACAAGTGGTTCCCGCAGCGTTCTACGAACGCAGTACGAGAGAACTCTCGTAAGAGAACGTACTCGGTTACTAACGTAACCTCGGTTCTCTCTAGAAGAGGGAACGAGTACTGCGTTCCCTGCCGTGCGCGCGGTTCGCTCTGGTTCGCTTCGGCGATGAAAACCAGTTGAATCAGCCTACTCGAGCTCCTTTTATAGGGGACTGCCACACCCGTTTCGGCGGGATGTGGCGAGGAGCGCGCGAAGCGCTCTCATTGGTCTGACATTGCATCAGCCCTCGCTCGATAGGCTAATGCAGTTGCCGCAGAACAGCCTATGAGCGAGCGAGCCGTCTCGCCATAGCTGTGCACTGCTGCAATGCGTTTTACATTTATGAAAATTAAGGATAATTTTGCTTCAGTGTTTCGTGAAAAGAGACCTTTTCCCGCAGCGTTCTACGAACGCAGTACTCGTTCCCTCTTCTAGAGAGAACCGAGGTTACGTTAGTAACCGAGTACGTTTCTTAACCTGGAGGGAAACAGCTTCCACTATAAATTGCTGTAGGCCATTTATGTTTAAATGATTTGTCTGTGTGTGGACATTGCTTATTTTAAATGCAGATGTGTACATAGGCCTGTAGCACAGAGAAAATTTCTAAATCTACACAAGGTTAACTTTGAGGATAGTTCGAGCAAACTCTGTTTTTTTCTCAAGAAGGTGGAATGTTTTATAGTGGTTGTCTGCTGTGTTCAGACCAATGTTTCCTCTTAGAAGAATGTTCCCTCGCACAGAAGAAAAAATAAAACGCGCACAGAGAACAGACGCACAAGGGGTGGGGAAATTATTGCAGTGCTCTGGTTAATCGCCATAGAGTTTGTGTCGCTATAGAGTTAGAACCGATGAATGCGGTTTACAGGTTCCATAGAAAAAGAATTATGTGGTTGTGTATGAGCGGCAGAGATCCGATCATCCGAATCAGTCTCTTTAGGCATACTTTCATGTTTTCAGACCAAGTAGCTCAATATGAGAGGCAACGTAAAAAATTTAAAGACATGTGAAAAACGTCATCATGTTTTAAAGAAGAGTAGCTTGATTGCTGGGAATAACGTATGATGAGCACAGCAAAGTAACAAAACTTAGAGAATTTACAATTACGCATGCAGTAATGTGCAAACTCAAAATACATCAGGTACACACCTCAGAATTTTTAGTGGGTTTCAAAGAAGTGCTGTCAATCGATTAAAAAAATTAACTAGATTAAGCACACATTTTTTCTGTGATTAATCACGATTAATTACAATTAAAACCAGGTTTTATACGTTTTTAATATATTTTATAATGTAATAATTTCACATTTAATCTCCAAATTAATGTAGAAGCAACATAAAGACACTATATTTTAAATAGTTGTTTAATGGCATATTTCTATGGTTGAAGGCCAGTATTACTGATACTAATACCGCTACTGATGTCTTGATGATGTCTCCCCCAATTTAAAACATTAATTATAGCCATTCTGTTACATTCGGGAGCGTGACAACAAAATTGTGGACCCACTTGCAGGCTTTATTAACAAGAAGAGCGTAGTCGAACAGGCAGTAGGCCAATCATCGGCAAACAGGAAGGTAACCAGAACAGTAACAGGAAGGGCACGGCAAAAGAGTAATCCAAAGACACAGGCAATGGTCAAGGCAAGCAGCGAACGATCATAAACAAGGAATCTGACTAGGGTCAAAAACAGCAAGGAAACAAGAATAACACAGAATGTGAACATAATTATAAAGAGTCACTGATGGGAAACAGGTGTGAGTGTGTGATTAGCACCTAGATGGGGAATTGTGGGAAATTGTGGGAGTCCATAAGACGACATTGATGAACACAGACCCAGGACACATGTTACACATTCAACATTACAGTGTATTGAAAGCTCTCTATTTTTTAAAACATTTATTAGGCTTCAAAAAATATAACAACTTTTAATTTAAGTGAACTTCAAACAATCATTACATAAACCCATAATAAATATCATATTTACCTGTGCCCTGTGAAATATACAGAAATTGAATAACGTTATCTAACAGTCTGCACTGCATACATTAAATAGATGAATCCTTATTAAAGTGTAAGTTGCAGGTTAACCACCACAACCGATTAATGTGTAAATTAAGTGCTCAATATGTATATATGTAAACATTTCTGTCTTAAAATGCGTTAAAATAACATTTATTGGGGTTTCTTCAAGGTAGCGCGTTTTTACAGCAACTGGGTGATGACGTCATAGAAGGAAGTTGCAACCATACTCCGCTAGACTCCTACTGTTTGTGGCTCGATTATTGAGAACGACTGGGAGACTGGGGAGGTGGGAAACTAGTGTTGTCAAAGGTACTTCGGTACTGAAAATGTGACGGTACCAGCATTTCTGTAGTACTGGGTATATTCGGTACCCAGTAATAGGCAGCTGCGTTAAGTCGCTTCCATGTTTATCTAAGCACGGGGCTCCAGACTAACTTTTATTACTATGATGAGCACTGTAGCCGATATACCACGAGTGTCTGTGTATATTAAACTGCAGAAATACTATTTATATATTAACATTGCGTTCTATGTCTCTGTGTGAATGAATGGCGCAGACGCGCGGTGTCATTTACCACACACACACACACACACACACACACACTGAAGCACGAGTGATGCGCGCGCTGTTTTCAGTCTAGCTGCTGCCAGTCACGATATGATGACATGATGAAATTCATCTCCAGAGCCACTCTGAGTCATTTTACCGTTTCATTTGAGAAAAACTATCGTCATATCATACACACACAGAAACTCAACGGTCTTCACGGCAACCCGTCAAAATAAAAGTTCGGTTTAACTTTGCGTGCATGCTGCCTGAACCCGTTTGTTTTGCGAATAGCTTACTCTCATTTCAGGCAGGATCATGGTCCTCTTGAAGCCAGCACACACGATTATGTTTACAATTAAGTTATTTCAATGTAACTGCTAGCCTACTTGCCATTAGACTACAGTAACTCTAGGCTTGGAGTTCCTTTTGTGACGTCACGCTCAGCCTAGTGGAAGGGAGAGGGAGTGCTTAAAACCACTAAAAAGTACCAACTTTTCATATTATATTCTAGCCTGGGTTTCCCCATACTGCCTTGCTCGCAGCGCGATTCTATTCACGCTGCTAGGCAGTCTGGACACCATGGGACAATTTTTCCCCTGAAAAAGGGAACCAATCACAGAACGGGGAGGGAGCAGCAAGATGATGACGACACCGAAGCAGTTTGTTTATATCAGATTCGACATTACCTTCTACCCTCATGTTTATCTTGCACAAACGGTAATATTCGCTAAACGCCATCGTGTACAAATAAATCTTTGACCCATCGTCTTTTTCCTCGTCGAATTTCTGTCACTCTACATACGTCATCTGGTATAATTGAAGCGATTGGCTATGAGCTACATACAGGCGCATTTGATAGACATTCATAGCGCCCAATAAACGGCTCTGGGCATTCGTAAACCACGCCTCAAATACGAGAAAATGCGCACGTAGTTCCCAGACCAAGTCTCAATGAGACTTGGTCTGACGTTAGCCAGGCTAATTATATTCAGCATTTTGGTATGAAAAACATACAAAACAGTGGTGGGTGGGTCTTATCTTTATGTTTATTGCATTTTCTTCGTGAAAAATTTTACCTGCAACTTACACTTTAAAGCTAGAAAAAGTTCTTTAATCAAGAGCAGTGAGTAATTTTCAGTTACCTTTGTTCTTTGATTAACTTTAATGACACACAGCATTAGTGGCTCCTGTCACTTTAAGATCTGCAGATGCGCCTCCTTCTCTTACGACCTTTGTTCATTTAACTCATTTAAGACTGCTCTTATATAAATTATTTAGAGTTAATTAAAATAAATTAAAGGGAACATTGGTTCAGACTTAAGTTTTGTTTGATGATTGCTACATTCAGAAAGAGTTCATATATCTGACTGCTTGTATTCATTGCCAAAAATGTAGCCATGTGCAGTAACATTGAAAATTTGGGACGCAGCGCATCGTGATATTGAATCGAATCGTTGACATGATAATCATAATCAATTCGAATCATGACACCAATGAAGATTCACACCCCTATTTATAATACACTTGTGTTTATATTGTGTAATAACTGTATTCATGTTTATGTCTTTTCTGTAGACTTTCAGACTGCAGTATCAGAGAAGAAGGTTATAAAGCTCTGGCTTCAGCTCTGAGATCAAACCCTTCACACCTGATAGAGCTGGATCTCAGAGGAAATGATCCTGGACAATCAGGAGTGAAGGAGCTCAGTGATTTACTACAGGATCATTCCTATTCCTTGAAAACACTGAGGTGAGACATGATGAAAATAAATGATATGCAGGAAAATATTTTAAAAAATATTATGATTGATAAAACAGTATGATGTTGTTGTACCGAACTTATAGATTTCAAAACTAATTTTTTAACAGTATTTTCTACTTTCCATTACATTTTAAATGTTGAGAATTTAGTTCATTCCTGCTTCATCTTCCTTTCTGCAGGTTTTTGAGTCCTGCTGCAGATGAAGCCTGTCAGTATGTGAGAGGAATTGTGGGTAAAAACCCGTTACTCCTGAGAGAACTGAATCTGAGTGAACGTGAACTAGGAGACACAGGAGTGAATCAGATCGCTGCTCTACTGCAGGATAAACACTGTAAACTCAACACACTGATGTAAGTATTTCCTATTGTTTTATACTTTTATGTGTAAAATATTTCACATAATTTTTTGGTCATATTTTCAGTACCTTGTTTTCGATTTAAAATTATCATTGTTCATTTAAAAAAAGTTTTTTAGATAAACTGAAGAATGTTTTGTGTCTTTGTTTTCCTTCTCTTCAGGCTGAATAATAACAGTATTACAGCAGAAGGTTGTGCTGCTCTGACTTCAGCGTTTAATTCAAACCCTTCAAACCTGATAGAGCTGGATCTGAGTGAGAATAAACTAGGAAACTCTGGAATAAAGAAGATCTGTCCTCTGTTGGAAAATCCTGAATGCAGATTGGAGAAACTGAAGTGTGTATATTTAAATCTACATTTTTTTATTTTAATATACATTTGTTAATATCCTATTTGATTAGATGAACTTAAAAAAGACTATATAGGCTGAAATTTCAATTTCAGTACATGCATCAATATTTAGTTTACTATATACTGTAACTGACTGTAAAGTATTATGTAAATGAGAATTAAATCATGTTGATTTGAGTGGTTTATCAGATGTTATTATAAAGCCTAGGACTAGTATGATAATCTGTGTTCTAACAAATAATAAACAAACTTTTTTTTTTAAATAGACTTTCAGACTGCAGTATCACAGAAGAAGGTTATAAAGCTCTGGCTTCAGCTCTGAGATCAAACTTTTCACACCTGATAGAGCTGGATCTCAGAGGAAATGATCCTGGACAATCAGGAGTGAAGGAGCTCGATGATTTACTACAGGATGAACGCTGTACATTAAAGACCATGAGGTGATTTAGAAACTTTACTTTGTAAAATTAACAGCTCTCCAACAATGCTGCAATGTCAATAATCAATAAAACATCATATATATGGCCCTATCTTGCACCCAGCGCAATTGGCTTTGTACACCGACGCATGTATCATTCCTATTTTGCACCCTCGCAAAGCGCGCTTTTCCCACCACAGAAGCATGTCGCTAAACCAGGGAATGAACTTGCGCTCCCCGGGGCGGTTCAGCGCAAAAAAGGAGGCGTGTTCCGGCGCAAACATTCCTTCATGCTATTTTGCAGGTTTAGAAAACAATTGCGCCACTAACCAGGAAAAAATAGTTTAAAGTCAGTGGCGCGTTGCGCATGTTATTCATATGCTATTTTAAGGGCGCATGCTTGGCCATAATCAATGTAGCGTGTGCACAACGCGCATACACTTTGATTCTCTCATCTTCACAGAAGCAGCAGTTTTCATTTTTGCAAATCATACATTATTACGATAGATAGATAGATAGATAGATAGATAGATAGATAGATAGATAGATAGATAGATAGACAATTTATTATAAAAGCATACATCTAGCTTACACATTTATACAAATTATCATACGCCTTTTTAACCGAAGTTAATTTGGGTGTGTTTCTCTATCCCCAACGTCCCTGACGAGAGCGTTACTCTCCTTGGCTGTGAACCGCTCCTGGCGCGCGCCTGGCAAATCCGCCGTTATAATAGGAATCCGCTTTAGAACAAAACACGCCTGCTCTTAAAGGGAATGTGAGATGACGCTCTGATTGGTTTATTTCACGTTACGCCCAAACCACACCTATGAATAATGAAGCTACTTCAGACCAACCCCTTTTCATATTTGCGCCTGGCGCAAGAGTCATTTATCCCGCTGGGAAAATAGCAACAGCGCCAAGACCCACCCACAAAGTTACTTGCGCTTTGCGCTTTGACACTTGCATTTCAGATCGTTAAAATAGGGCCCATAATGTGCTAGATCAACACATAAATGTATTGTATTAACAGCATTTCAAACAATTGGGAATACATGTACCGCACAAAACCTTTAAATTGTTTTTTTTTCTTTAAACAGTAACACTATCTGTTCCAAAAAAAATATGTGTGTGGATCAACAGCATATTCACAATTGTAAAATTAATCAATCTAAAATTCTCTTTTACTTCCTGTAGGTTTTTGAAAAGTGCTGCTGCACAGGAAGCGTGTGTGTATCTCACTAAAGTTCTGCGTAAAAGTCCATTAATACTGACAGAACTGGATCTGAGTAAAGTTAAATTAGGAGATCTGGATGGAGAGAAGCTCTCTGCTCTTTTGATGGACACTCATAGCAAAGTGGAGAAAATCAAGTGAGTCAATGTGATTTATACATTATAACTTCTGTTTGTTCTGTATTATAAAAGACTGTCAGGCACTTGTGTGAGCAGATATGAAGAGCTGTTGATCTGATGTGTGTTGAATATGTGCTGAATAATAATAATAATAATAATAATTATGGTGTTTCTGTGTTCAGGCTGAATAATTGTGATCTGAGAGAGAAAAGCTGTTCAGTTCTAGCTACTGTTCTCTCCTCTAAAACCATCCTAAAAGAGCTGAACCTGAACAACAGCCGTCTGCTGGACTCTGGAGTCAAAGAGATCTGTGAGGGACTGAATAATCCTGTGTGTGAGCTGAAGATACTTGAGTGAGTTAATTTCACCATCAGCTACTTTCAACACCACAGAAATCACAGGAATATGATGCATTTGATAACATTTTGTATTATTTGTAGGCTCAGTAAGTGTGATCTAACAGAGGAAAGCTGTTCAGCTCTGGCTTCAGTTATTTCTTCAGATAGCAACCTGAAGGATCTTGACCTGAGCAATAATAATCTGCAGGATTCAGGAGTGAAGCTGCTCTCTGATGGACTGAAAGAGAATTGTAAACTGGAGAGACTCAGGTTACTAATATGTTAAAAGTCTTTGTGCCTGTTGTTTGCTTCCATATTTAGCTATCCTTTTTTAATGGATTAATATTGTTCAGGACATTTGAGGAGTAACTGATTATTCTGTTGTAGACTTTCAGACTGCAGTATCACAGAAGAAGGTTATAAAGCTCTGGCTTCAGCTCTGAGATCAAACCCTTCACACCTGATAGAGCTGGATCTCAGAGGAAATGATCCTGGACAATCAGGAGTGAAGGAGCTCAGTGATTTACTTCAGGATCAGAAGTGTCAACTCAAGACACTGAGGTGAGACGTGATGGAATAACACAAAAAAATTATATGCAGGCGATTTATTTTTATAAACATTATTTATAATTTTCACTAATACAAAATTAACCATTTCACACACATATTCATATGTTATTTTTTCTTAGATCAAGTTTAAGAATGTATTTGAATTCTTCATCTTCTTGTCTGCAGGTTTTTGGGTCCTGCTGCAGATGAAGCCTGTCAGTATGTGAGAGGAATTGTGGGTAAAAACCCGTTACTCCTGAGAGAACTGAATCTGAATGAACGTGAACTAGGAGACACAGGAGTGAATCAGATCGCTGCTCTACTGAAGGATAAACACTGTAAACTCAACACACTGATGTAAGTATTGTTTTATACTTTACAAAAGGATAATTACATTACATTTTTAAAGTCTAATAAAATACCGTCATTGCTCTTTAAACTTTTTGAGGATTGAGATTAGCTGATCTATCAAATAAATGTATCCTTCTGTTACTGTATTGTGAATTGTGGCTGAAATAAACTGAAGAATGTTTCCTGTCTTTCTTTTCTCTTCTCTTCAGTCTGAATAATAACAGTATTACAGCAGAAGGTTGTGCTGCTCTGACTTCAGCGTTTAATTCAAACCCTTCAAACCTGATAGAGCTGGATCTGAGTGAGAATAAACTCGGAAACTCTGGAATAAAGAAGATCTGTCCTCTGTTGGAAAATACACAATGCAGATTAGAGAAATTTAAGTGTGTATTAACATTCATCTACATTTCTGCATGTTTATGTACATTTATTAAGGTTTATTTAATTAGATGAACTGAAAAAAAAGGTTTACTACTTTTTAAATGTACACTATGACTGAGGCTAAAATTCTGTTTAAACATCTCTTTTTGTGTTTAGTGAAGAAAATAAATGTTTAAACAACATGTGGACAAAATCCCAAAATTATGGAATTTCATTTTTTGGTGAACTATTAATTTAATAATATTAGGTTATTAAAGTTATTTAATTTAATAAGGTTTTGGTTAATGCATATATTGTATTTATATCTAAGGGAGATTTTGCCAATATTAAAATAAAAATCATATTGGCATATGTTTTTGCACACTCTATATGGCAATCATTTGTTCATAATTTGTCTAATTTGTCAGAAGCCATTCATAAATCCCATTAGTGATGTGATAATCTGTGTCTCCAAAAAGAATAACAACAACTGTTTGTTTTTTCTTCTGTTTTTCTGTAGACTTTCAGACTGCAGTATCACAGAAGAAGGTTATAAAGCTCTGGCTTCAGCTCTGAGATCAAACCCTTCACACCTGATAGAGCTGGATCTCAGAGGAAATGATCCTGGACAATCAGGAGTGAAGGAGCTCAGTGATTTACTACAGGATGAACAATGTAAATTAAAGACGAGGTGAATAAAACCTTGAAATATTTAATAAAATTGTACTTTTAAAATTACCTGGAACCATGCTGCAACAAAACAATAATCAGTTGATTTTCATGTCTTTTATTGATCCATTGTTTATTAATCACATCACATAATATGGAGGATTAAAATTAGCAAGATCATGAATTTGTTTTCATAAGCAATAAACTTCTGGTATAAACAGAATATTAACAGCACTATCAGTTACTACACTTCTGTTGAGTTGATGAAAACGGTGCAGATTTTATATTTCTTTAAACAGTAAAACTTGCATATTTTGTGAATAAACTAAGCTATTTATTTCCACAATTGCAATAAACATTAAAACATCACAAAATATCCAGTAAACATTACAATTTTGTAGTGATTGCTGCTTATCTCCAATTTTAGAATTTCTAGTTCATTTATCACACACCAAAAAAATTATTACATTTAATAATATCAAGTTCTCTTTCACCAACACAAACTGAAAAAAAATATTTGACATCTATAAACAATTATTCATTGAAGAAAACATTCTATACAAGTCCTTATTTGGTTGTCACACACACACACACACACACACACACACACACACACACACACATACACAAAAATTATTTGCAGCCTTATGTAAGCGTTAGTTTATGGTTATAAAGCTAAAACTTAAAAGGAATGCTTTAGAAACACATTCCAAACTCTAGGAACAACCAAAAACCAAATGAAACATCACACTAGAGTTGGTAATTAGAATTTTTAGATGATGAAGATCAGGTTCAAAAAGGCTTTAATAATCCATACGAGCAAACAATCCAAAAGGCAGGCAGGCGAGCAAACACAACTTTGACCAGACAAATTAGAACTGAAAACACAGGAACTTAAATACACAGGTAAAAACGAGGTAATCAACGACGACACATTTGAAAATGATGGCAAATCATATTAGTTACCATGAAAACAAAGGAGAAGCGGGAAAACTGAACAAAGGAAAACAGGAACTGAAGAATGCAAATTAAAAGTCCATGAAAACGAAACTAAACATATATAACAGAATAACTGTTACAATATCATTCACAGTCTTTTTTCCAAAATGTTCCATTAACTTGTACAAGGAACTTTTGCCTATGGTTTTAACAAAAATACCACAGCAAAAACAGCTATTCTAACTAATATAAATTTCAGCCATTATTAAATACAATAAATACTCAGCTATTAAATAAGAACAAATAAACACATAAGAAATAACACAAATAAATACAACTAAAATATACAAATGTTTAAGATTTTCAGATGTTCAGGTACAGAAACTGAAATCAAATGTAAGATATGCATTACAAATTCAGTTACAAAAGTACTTCAGTCAGCTTAAATGGTTTAAAATCACATAAAAATCCACAGAAAGGAATTGATAAGAAGAATTTAAATTCTTACAATTATCCGATTCCTAACCTGAATTGGAATTGATTTTCCCACATCACACTCATACACTAACTATGATGAAACATGCTATTGGGAATGATCTATATTTTTTTCTGTATTTGATTCAGAACTCCACTCATAAGCAGGATGGGAGCAGCAAAAGTTATAAAATTATAACAAATTATCTCATCTAAAATTCTCTTCTACTTCCTGTAGGTTTTTGAAAAGTGTTGCTGCACAGGAAGCGTGTGAGTGTCTCACTAAAGTTCTGGGTAAAAGTCCATTAATAATGAAAGAGTTGGATCTGAGTGAAGATAAATTAGGAGATCTGGATTGGGAGAAGCTCTCTGCTCTTTTGATGGACTCTCATAGCAAAGTGGAGAAAATCAAGTGAGTCAACATGATTTATACATTATAACTTCTCTGTTAATTGATTGTAAAAGACTGTCAGGCACTTGTGTCAGTAGATATGAAGAGCTGTTGGTATGGTGTGTGTTGAATATGTGCGGAATAATAAATAATGTTGTTTCTGTGTTCAGGCTGAATAATTGTGATCAGACAGAGAAAAGCTGTTCAGTTCTAGCTACTGTTCTCTCCTCTAAAACCATCCTGAAAGAGCTGAACCTGAACAACAGCCGTCTGCTGGACTCTGGAGTCAAAGAGATCTGTGAGGGACTGAAGAATCCTGTGTGTGAACTAGAGATACTCAAGTGAGTACATTTCACCATAAACTGCTGTTCATTCAGACTGACGTGATTTTTTTTTCTTTTACGGAGAGCTGTTATTTTTTTTCCATTGCACTATAAAGAAAACTGATCAACCAATAAGATTCACACTTTGTCAATATGCCCAGAGCTATTGCCGTTATAAATAACACACTGCCTTGGTGGCTCACTGACTCTTTTGCTAATGACATTGAATACCAGGGGAATAATCTGGAACAGGGTTTGGAGATTGATATTGAGCAGCTCTGGTTTTGTTTGCTAAATTTAATTCAATGAGAAAAAAAATTCTGAATAGTATTGGTTAAATAGGATGAACAGCTCATGTGCTTATTGAGCGTTTGAAAAGAGGTCCACTAGTGGGCACACTTTAAATGCGTCTTTTTGTGCTCACGGACAAAGGAGTTTACTTTGAAAGGGAGCAGATTGCGGAAAGTATTGGAGGGTTGGACTTAAGCTTTGAATGTTTAAATATAGCCTAAGTGGAGCAAATTCTGACACTTCAAATACACAATTACTATCTTTCATTATTCCATTTATTTTGTCTTTTATATCACAAAATTCAATTTTGTAGCAGATTGTAACCAAATACCTGTTGTTTTTGTTTTTATCATCCCTGCTAGAATATGACTAATGAAAGAGTGCATTCTATTTACTGCTTAGTTTGTAATACACTATAGGAGGACTGTACCAACTAACTCAGGGGGACTAAATGCTGCCAGGCAGAACAAACGTCTCTGTTACGCATGTAACCCTAGTTCACTGAAGAGAAGAAAGCAAGATAATGGCTTTATTGCATTTCGTCTGCATGCTCTGAGGCGCAAGTAATTTATTATAGGCTTATTTGAAAATTATTATATACAGTAGCTTTTCCTGCTTTTCTTAGAGAATATTTAGCGCCAGTTTATCAGAAAGTGACAATTTTGTTCTCTTAGACTCACTGGATGGAAACGCTGCTCTATTCACAAATGTTTTATGTGATATTGCAGTTTTGCACACAAGTTTAATTGACAACTTTGGATGGAAACATGGCTAATAACACGCTTCATAACATATAATGGTATAATCACACTATTTATTATTTTGTTTATTATTTTATTTAAAAAAGTAACTAAATAAAGTGCAATAATAATATTGGTAATTGTTTTATTTTTATAGTTATATTTAATGGGTCACACTATGTGCAGTGTGAGCTCCAGACCGAATCTCCAGGTGCTCTCATGAGAACCAGACTGAAAAACTTATGTGCACCCCTGTTTATAAAGCACATATTATTATTCTACATCCCTTAATCCTCCCACATATCTAAACTTAACAATTACCTAACTAATTATTAATAAGCAGTAATTAGGGGTTTATTGAGGCAAAGTTGTAGTGAATAGTGAGAATTGGATCCTAAACTAAAGTGTGACCATTTTTCCTATTGTACCAAACTCGTATCGAACCGTGACCCCAAAACCGAGGTACTAACCGAACTGTGACTTCTGTGTACTGTTACACCCCTAAAAATTAGTTATTTTAATTTGGGGTTGGGCTTTTTCCATTTATTTTATTTTTTCATTGGTGCAGACTACTTTTTCTTTTCTTTTTTTGAGGAATATTTGTCTTTGCGTGAGCAGGCCTTTATAATAACTTTACAGCGTCATCTGTATCCCTAAGTAAATACAATATTAATGAAAACTAATTAATACATGTATAGGCTAACTATAATAACCTACATTTAAGATAAAATTTAGAACAAACTCACCCAAATGTAACAATAACAGATTCCTGGTGATCATTAAATAATTAATCTTGCACATTAATAGCAGAATAAAACGGTGGCATATCTGATTCAGTTAAGAAGTTAAGATGTAGTGTGATTTAGTCATATTTATTGATATTACAGTGCAATGTTAATTAAAATTTGTGTTTGTATTTTCTGTAGACTTTCAGACTGCAGTATCACAGAAGGAGGTTATAAAGCTCTGGCTTCAGCTCTGAGATCAAACCCTTCACACCTGATAGAGCTGGATCTCAGAGGAAATGATCCTGGACAATCAGGAGTGGAACACCTCATTAACGTACAAAATAATTGTTGCCGTTCACTGAAAACACTGAGGTAAGTGCTATTAGAATAATAATGTTCAATAGTCCTAAAAGCATTTTAGGTGGAGGAGAATTTTATTGTCAAAAAACAATTATAAAAGCTTTGAAATGACTGAAGTCTTTTTCACAACATTGTGAGCATATATCACCATAGCAGGTTAGTTAGGGATGTGCGCTTCGACTAATTTGACAGTCATTTAAATGGAAGTTTTTTAACCGACTCGACTAGTCTAAAGTAAGACTTGTGCGTACATCCATTTTTTGAAACAATGAATCAAACAGTCGAATCCCATAATTAATGCTGCTAAAAAAGGTCATAAATATGCAGTACGCTTGCCTTGCGTTATGACTTTTCGGAAGCCTTCTCCCTCAGCAAAACTGAGTGGGAACATGTCTGTTGCTGTCGTCACAGAGATAAGAAATTTTTTCAGAGTTGAAGTGAATGACACGATGGGCATTTGATTGCTTTGGCTATCACACCTACGTGCATGTGTTGAATATGTTTACGCATGGCTCCAGTGGAATTATGCCAGTTTGACGTGTCACAGCTTTCATAAATCTTTTTTTTTCCCCGTAAAACTTTTTTTTTTTATTCAAAATTCTCCCGCACCTTGCTTGTCTTTCAAGCGGCCATTTCTGAGCTCGCTGCGACTGACAGGAAGAAAATGCATGGGAGATCTGAGGTAAAATTAAAAGGGTCTATCTAATCTTAAGGTATTATTTTCCCCAGTGTTTTATTTTAATGTGTTATTTAAAATGCCTTTAAATATAAATGTAACAAAGTTCAGGGTTCAGGGAAGAAGGGGGACCCGGCGAACTTTAAACATAAGTTTTATTGATCAAATAAACAAAACGAAAGTAAACTTCAGGTGCATCATGGCCGACTGCTGCACATATATGAACAACATGCAACTTAAATGTCCCAGGCCTGGTCCTCTCTCGCCCTACACTGTCGTTACTCCTTTTATCCTTCCAGAGCTCCTGGGATGCGAGCTCAGTTTTCACTGCTCGTCACAGAAACATTAAAACAACAGTAATTTGAACGATAAAATCTTGTTTATTTTCTTTTTCTTTGTGTAATCGACTATTGTTTTCAGTGTCGACTAGTAGCAGCTGTACCGTTTAGTCGACTAGTCTTGCACATCATTAGTAGAAGGTAATGTCAGCATACTTCTCCTTTGTCCAGGTTGTTACAGAGCCCTGATGCAGATGAAGCCTGTAAATATCTGACTAAAATTCTTCACAATAAAAACCCGTTACTCCAGAGAGAACTGAATCTGAGTGAACGTGACCTAGGAGACACACGAGTGAATCAGATCGCTTCTCTACTGCAGGATAAACACTGTAAACTCAACACACTGATGTGAGTATTGTGTTCATATGTTATTGTAGATTTAAAGCATTTTAAAGACATTTGGTGACAAAAACATGTTGGCATCAAGTACTTTGTGTTTGTAAATTCTCCCTCTTCTGTTCATCATTTTAGGCTGCGTAAGTGTGGTCTAACAGAGGAAAGCTGTTCAGCTCTCGCTACAGTCCTGAGATCAAACTCCAGTCTGAAAGAGCTTGACATCAGCAACAATAATCTACAGGATTCAGGAGTGAAGAAACTCCAGAACGGATTAGAAAAAACAAACTGTACGCTGAAGAAACTCAGGTGAGATTGTTTGTTTAAATAACATTTCTTTTGTTCAAAGTTAAAGGGGCTGTGAACTGAGAATATTTTTTTTCTTGATCTATTGAGAGTAATGTCGCAACATACAAGTGTGAATAACAATGTTTGTGTCACTATTGCTTTGCCTGTTTCAGAAGGTTTGATATGTTCTGGGTATTTTTGTAGCACTGCAGTCAACCTGCGCAGTCAAACATTATACAATTAAAAAATGCTGTAAAATAATACTGTAGTGGAGTCTTTTTTGCAGTGATATTAATTGTAAAATAAATCCTATTATAATTAAATGTCCTTTCTGTAGACTTTCAGACTGCAGTATCACAGAAGAAGGTTATAAAGCTCTGGCTTCAGCTCTGAGATCAAACCCTTCACACCTGATAGAGCTGGATCTCAGAGGAAATGATCCTGGACAATCAGGAGTGAAGGAGCTCAGTGATTTACTACAGGATCAGAAGTGTTCACTGAAAACACTGAGGTGAGACGTGATGAAATAATATAACAAATTATATGCGTGTGAATTATTCATAGAAACATTATTTCACTAACTTTTATCTAACAACAAATTGTGCAGGTTATTATATTAAAATTATTTAAAGGTAAATGAAACAAACTGATTACACTAAGTTTAGTTGATTTTAAACCTGCTTCATCTTCCCTTCTGCAGGTTTTTGGGTCATGATGCAGATGAAGCCTTTCAGTATGTGAGAAGAATAGTGGATGATAACCCGTTACTCTTGAGAGAACTGAATCTGAGTGAACGTAAACTAGGAGACACACGAGTGAATCAGATTGCTGCTCTACTGCAGGATAAACACTGTAAACTCAACACACTGATGTGAGTAATTTACACAAGTTTCAAAGTTATACTTTGCATTGAAGTATCCCACATTATATTAAGTGTCATCAGCAAATATGTACTGAAATTTAAATTCATCATCTGATACAGTGCTCTTATTGCAGGAGTGGAGCTTGGCCACCCCGCTCACAGTTGATGTTTCTGTCTCATTTTTCTTGACAAGAATATTGTTTATTTAGAAGTAGATCTGTCTCTACTGGTCTCAAACTCAGTTCCTAGAGGGCCACAGCTCTGCACAGTTTTACTCCAACCCTAATCAAACACACCTGATCCAGCTAATCAAGCTCTTCAGCATTACTAGAAGCTTCCAAGCAGATAACAGTTGGAGCTGGTTGTAGCTTAACTGTGCAAGGCTGTGGCCCTCCAGGAACTGAGTTTGAGACCATGACAACAACACATGGAAGACATTTCAGAAGTGCCTCAGGAAAGTTCGGTTAGGACAGAAGTGTTAAGTGATCATCGGTTCGGTTAGGACAGAAGTGTTAACTGCCAGGAGAACTCCGGTCATTTTTTTGTAAATTTGGAGATCTGCTGCAGTCAGATTTACCCGTGTTCACTCTGAAGGAATCACTCACATTAGCTGTGCACTTGTAATAACACATCAAGGATGTTAAGAGGCTAAAAGCTGGTTTAAAACTTGCCCCATTGAAGTCAACAGGGTGCAAATTTTAAAAAGAGGATAACATGGTGTAGGCAACACCGATTTTTGTCGTTGTTCTCTGTACTGACAGCACTCCAAATTTACAAAAAAATGAGCTCAATGTTAAAATTGACCGGAGTTCTCCTTTAAGTGATCATCGGTTCGGTTAGGACAGAAGTGTTAAATGCGGTTCGGTTAGGACAGAAGTGTTAAATGCGGTTCGGTTAGGACAGAAGTGTTAAATGCGGTTCGGTTAGGACAGAAGTGTTAAATAGGGTTCGGTTAGGACAGAAGTGTTAAATAGGGTTCGGTTAGGACAGAAGTGTTAAGTGCGGTTCGGTTAGGACAGAAGTGTTAAATAGGGTTCGGTTAGGACAGAAGTGTTAAATAGGGTTCGGTTAGGACAGAAGTGTTAAGTGCGGTTCGGTTAGTACAGAAGTGTTAAGTGCGGTTCGGTTAGGTTAGGACAGAAGTGTTAAATGCGGTTCGGTTAGTGCAGAAGTGTTAAGTGATCATCGGTTCGGTTTGGACAGAAGTGTTAAGTGATCATCGGTTCAGTTAGGACAGAAGTGTTTAGTGCGGTTCGGTTAGTACAGAAGTGTTAAATGCGGTTCGGTTAGGACAGAAGGGGTTACATCAGCAGTTCATTGATGGTGAAGTTGCAATTCTATGAATCAAACGGAGAGAAGTGCTTTTTATGGGCTTTATCTATATTTCCTTCCTACACCTGAATAGTCTCTGAAGTCCATTAGACTGGCTAATGTCAGCAGGAGAAGAAAAGTAGATATCGGTGCTAGAGCAGACATCTTGGAGCCTGCTTGGACCTTTGTTGGTGTCACAGTGTCTGGTTGTTTTCCACGTGTATCCACTAGATGTCCTCCTTTTCCCCACGGTGTCATGCACATGAACTTCATCTCCCACAATTCCTGTCTGTGTATCACACCCAGGTGTTTGTAATTGTAATCACCAGCTGTCTCTCGTTTTCCCCTCGTCATGCATGTATTTAATGCCCTGTTTGTCTTGTGTTCTTTGTGGATCAATGTTGTATGTCACGCCGCTTCTGTTCTCGTGTTTTCCTGCCTTGCCTGTTTATTGTTTTGTATTGATTTCCTGGATATTGAACCCTGCCTGTCTTGACTTCGTTTTTGGATTACCCTATTAAAACTCATCTTGCTGCATTTTGGATCCCGTCTGCTTTCATCCTTGTGCGGTTCGTGACAGATTGATCCACCAAGAAGATCCAAGCAGTATGAGTTCCCGTCGCCATTTCCCCACTGCAAGAGGTGAGCGGAGACAACCACCACCAGAACCGTCTTTCAGTGAGTCCCAACCCAGGATGAACATTTTTGAGGGTTTTGCTCTGTGGGCTCGGAAAACAGACGAAAGGTTCATCGTCAAACCCCCTGAGCCTCAGCCCACAGAGAGTTTTGTGTAGGACCACGCCCCCCGCCATGAAGAGTCCTTCAAGGGGACCCGCTTGGCCAAGTTCCGTGGAACTCGGGGAGGTCGTAGAGGAGGCGGGGAGGTTCGGGAGGAGGTCCAGTCCCATCACTCGGTCTGGCCACCTTTCGATGCCGAAATTCCTCCGCCATGGGCTCCACCCAGTCAAGAGTCGTCCACTCGCCATCAGAGACGGCAGAGGAGGAGGAAGTTTCCCGGTCCTGACCTCGATCCCGAGACAGTGTCCGTGATCCTGAAGCCCGTGCAACCAGACAAGGTCCCAAAGCCCGTGCACGTGCAGCCGGCTGTCATCCCGAAGCCCGTGCAGCCGGCTGTCATCCCAAAGCCCGTGCACGTGCAGCCGGCTGTCATCCCGAAGCCCATTCAGCCGGCGGTCATCCCAAAGCCCGTGCAACCAGCCAAGGTTCCGAAGCCCGTGCACGTGCAGCCGGCTGTCATCCCAAAGCCCGTGCACGTGCAGCCGGCTGTCATCCCAAAGCCCGTGCAGCCAGCTGTCCCTAAAGACATCCTGGAACGGCCCGTCATCTCTGCAGTTATGGTGAGGAAGGCTGTATGTCTTTATTATGGGATAAAGGTAGTGCAGGCATGGAGGAGGCACGCTAGTTCAGAGAAAGCTTCATCGCTGCCCAGTTCAGAGAAAGCTTCATCGCTGCCCAGTTCAGAGAAAGCTTCATCGCTGCCCAGTTCAAAGAAAACCTCATCGCTGCCCAGCCCAGAGCGTGCACCGCCGAGCCCAGAGCGTGCACCGCCGCTGCCCAGCCCAATGCGTGCACCGCCGCTGCCCAGCCCAGAGCGTGCACCGCCGCTGCCCAGCCCAGAGCGTGCACCGCCCAGCCCAGAGCGTGCACCGCCGCTGCCCAGCCCAAAGCGTGCACCGCCGCTGCCCAGCCCAGAGCGTACACCGCCGCTGCCCAGACCAGACACCGCTCAAGCTCCAGAACCCAGCTCAGAGCCTGCACCTCACCGTCGTAGGCGACAGAGGAGGAGGAGTAATGTCCCCGATTTCCCCAATGTCCCTGAAGTCGCCGCTGCTGCGGAGGAGGAGTCTGTTCTTGAGACCGCTGCTGCTGCTGCGGAGGAAGCTGTCCCTAAGGCCGCTACGGAGGAGGAAGCTGTCCCTGGGACTGCTGCCTGGGAGGAAGCTGTCCCTGAGGTCTGCCCAGCTGATCCTGAGCCGGAGCCAGAGACCTGCCCAGCTGATCCAGAGTCGGAGCCAGAGACCTGCCCAGCTGATCCAGAGCCGGAATCAGAGACCTGCCCAGCTGATCCAGAGCCGGAGCCAGAGACCTGCCCAGCTGATCCAGAGCCGGAATCAGAGACCTGCCCAGCTGATCCAGAGCCGGAGCCAGAGACCTGCCCAGCTGATCCAGAGTCGGAGCCAGAGACCTGCCCAGCTGATCCAGAGCCGGAATCAGAGACCTGCCCAGCTGATCCAGAGCCGGAGCCAGAGACCTGCCCAGCTGATCCAGAGCCGGAATCAGAGACCTGCCCAGCTGATCCAGAGCCGGAGCCAGTCGCCTGCCCAGCTGATCCAGAGCTGGAGCCAGAGACCTGCCCAGCTGATCCAGAGCTGGAGCCAGAGACCTGCCCAGCTGATCCAGAGCTGGAGCCAGAGACCTGCCCAGCTGATCCAGTTCCAGTTCCAGTACCTGAGCCGGTGGTGCCAGTTCCAGTGCCAGTTCCAGTGCCTGAGCCGTTGGTGCCAGTTCCAGTGCCGGAGCCGTTGGTGCCAGTTCCTGTGCCTGAGCCGGTGGTGCCAGTTCCTGTGCCTGAGCCGGTGGTGCCAGTTCCTGTGCCTGAGCCGGTGGTGTCTGTTCCAGTTCCTGAGCCGGTGTCTGTTTCTGTGCCCTGGCCGCCCGAGGGGTCGTCTCCGCCTTGGCCGCCCGAGGGAAAGTCTCCGCCCTGGTCGCCCGAGGGAGAGTCTCTGCCCTGGCCGCCCGAGGGAAAGTCTCCGCCCTGGCCGACGAGGGAAAGTCTCCGCCCTGGCCGCCCGAGGGAAAGTCTCCGCCCTGGCCGCCCGAGGGGTCCGTCCTGGCCGCCCGAGGGAAAGTCTCCGCCCTGGCCGCCAGATGAACTTTTCGCGTTGCCCCGGCCACCCGATGGTCCGTTCCCCTTGCCCCGACCGCCTGATGAACTGTTCCCCTTGCCTCGACCGCCTGATGAACTGTTCCCCTTGCCTCGACCGCCTGATGAACTATTTGTTTTCCCCTGTTTCCCCGTTCTACTGTCCATGTTTCCCTGGTCCTCATGGAGTCTGTTGCCCCTTGTGTCTGTTTCCCCGCACGGACCTGGCCCCCCATCCCTCCCCCTGGTCCTCCACCGGGCCACCTCCCTCCTGAGCTTTTGTTTTGTTCCTTGTCCTGTCTTGTAGTGTCTGGGAGCCACTCCGTTGAAGGGGGGTAATGTCACAGTGTCTGGTTGTGTTCCACGTGTATCCACTAGATGTCCTCCTTTTCCCCACGGTGTCATGCACATGAACTTCATCTCCCACAATTCCTGTCTGTGTATCACACCCAGGTGTTAGTAATTGTAATCACCAGCTGTCTCTCGTTTTCCCCTCGTCATGCATGTATTTAATGCCCTGTTTGTCTTGTGTTCTTTGTGGATCAATGTTGTATGTCACGCCGCTTCTGTTCTCGTGTTTTCCTGCCTTGCCTGTTTATTGTTTTGTATTGATTTCCTGGATATTGAACCCTGCCTGTCTTGACTTCGTTTTTGGATTACCCTATTAAAACTCATCTTGCTGCATTTTGGATCCCGTCTGCTTTCATCCTTGTGCGGTTCGTGACAGTTGGTTTTGTAAAGTTGTATAGTAGTTTGCCAAGTTGTCTTAGGTAAATGGTAACATTTCTTAAAGGAGAACTCCGGTCAATTTTAACATTGAGCTCATTTTTTTGTACATTTGGAGTGCTGTCAATACAGAGAACAACGACAAAAATCGTTGTTGCCTACACCGAGTTATTCTATTTTTAAAATTTGCACCCTATTGACTTCAATGGGGCAAGTAGTAAGCCTGCTTTTTAGCCTCTTAACATCCTTTAAGTGTCATTACAAGTGCACAAAAAATTTGAGTGATTCCTTCCGAGTGAACACGGGTGAATCTGACTGCAGTAGATGTTAGAGATATTAATAAAAATGAAGTTAATTCAGCCAGCGCTCATACCTGTGTTTACATCCTGTTTTCGGTGGAAGGCCATAGTAATCGATTCTCGAGTTCACGCGCATAGGTTTAGTGCCTATGATCACGCGCGTGAACTCGACAATCGATTACTATGGCCTTCCACCGAAAACAGGATGTAAACACAGGTATGAGCGCTGGCTGAATTAACTTCATTTTTATTAATATCTCTAACATCTACTGCAGTCAGATTCACCCGTGTTCACTCGGAAGGAATCACTCACATTTTTTGTGCACTTGTAATGACACTTAAAGGATGTTAAGAGGCTAAAAAGCAGGCTTACTACTTGCCCCATTGAAGTCAATAGGGTGCAAATTTTAAAAATAGAATAACTCGGTGTAGGCAACACCGATTTTTGTCGTTGTTCTCTATATTGACAGCACTCCAAATGTACAAAAAAATGAGCTCAATGTTAAAATTGACCGGAGTTCTCCTTTAAAGAGGTTGTTCCACATTATTAAGCAGTCCTCATGCAATATGCAGAGGAAGAAAGATGTTTCTGAAGATGAAAAGCATGAAATAATGCATTGTCTTACAAAAGGCATGAAAACTATAATTTGGTGAAAACTAAATAGAGATTGTCAAACTGTCAAAAGATTTGAGAATTTGTGAGCACAGAAGAACTCGGTCAGACAAAGGCTTATTAAGGAATACTTCTGTAAAACAAATTAATTGTATTAAAAGGCCAGCTATAAAAAAATCCACTGTTGAGCAGCAAACAGGTGTTTGAAGCTACTGGAGTCTCTGGAGTCTACTCACCCTGCAGGCAGTGTTGCCAGATTGGGACAGTGATTTCCAGCCCAAAAGCTCACCAAAACCCGCCCACTACAAGAAAAAAACGCCCAAAATTTTACTGCTAAAATAATATGATATAATTTCATTACCATGTCATTCAAGGTTGATAAGCACAATTTGTATCTCCTTAAAACAAAATAACAATGATAAAATAAAAAATAAAAAAAAATTCCAGGAAAACAGATCAAAACAGGGCAATAATTAAGGAGAATTAGCCAATATGACTAAAATGTCCAGATGGACACTGTCAAAACGGCAATCAAGAAATGAACCGATGACTTTAACCCTCGGAAGTACACACTGCAGAACATAACGCAGAATTTAGCAGTAAAAACGGATTCATCGATTCAAACCTTTTTCAGCAGCTGTCAGGGTATAGTGCAGTCTGGACGGTGTAAAAGTTGCCGATGTCTGGTAAGGTTAGGTTAGTGTGCACATGACCATGGACAGGAGTCGTCCCATATTTGATTTAATTTCAAGTCATTCAACTGTGCTCTCTCCTCTCAGAGTTATAGTCACCATCGATATCTCCCACCACATGTACGTTTTTAGAGTTGCTCACTATCTCACTCTTTACTGTGCACTGCAGATACAACTTACTGTTTAGTAGGCTATAACACTTTGGCATTAGCGATCACTTGAATATACGGAATATACAGCTACAACTTATCGCGCTCATTCGCATCTGCCTGCTGATCGCTGATTGGCTAAAAGTGCGTGCTCGTCGGTGATGTCAACACCAACGCCAGCTGACTCTGCATGGGCGTGTGTACAGTAATGTCATGATCAGGCGCGTCGTTAGACATGGGCATCCGGGGCTTCAGCCCCGAATGTTTTTTTTATAGCCCCGGATCTCAAAAAATTGAATTTATTGATAATTATTATTAGGCAAAGTGGCAAGCAGCACGAGTCCACGAGCCGTGAGAGCAGGGCGTGGCCAGTACCGCGAGTGTCACCTGAATTCAAGTTCAAGCACCGGTTTCAAGTTTCTCACGGATGAACTTCGGGGGCGCGCGCGCCGCACCGGTTTAAAAAAAATAACGCAGTCAGCACCGCCGCACAGTCTTCAGTATATGTCAGTAAACTCAGAAAAACTAACTTACTTACGTTGTGCCAGCCGTTTGCTCGCGGCGCGCACTCTTCAATCACGCACACGCGGCGTGCCCTGTACATAAACTAGCATGTAACGTTGTGTTCTGTCGTCAATTAAGTATTGAAATAACCAAAAGGGAGATTAAAGCTGCGTCAAAACTCTATGTCGGGGCTTTTGTATTCCTTTGTAGGCTACATAAATGTTACACATTTGGCGTAGCCCTACTCAATTTTCATTATTAGGCTAATATTCTAACATTTGATCAATATTGCAAAGTCTGACTAAAACTGACTAAATATTTTGTGACCAAAAATTTGAAAAATAGGCCTACATGATCGTTCATGCCATTCTTTTAACTATAAGCAACCCAATTTGTCTAGATCTGTATTAGCATATTTCCTTTGTATTAAATATTGCTGCGCAGTCGTGTGATTTAGTCTGCTTGATTAACATTATTACAATGTATTACTATTTAACTCTGGTATGTAGCATATATATAAGGTCCTCGAATGTGTTCGAATATTTCACCAGCATCAGCCTTTTCACCGTTTCTATCACTCCACTTGTCTGTGTTTGCACAACTTCCATCATTAGGCCAGTAATGGTGACAAGTGACTTTATGAGTGAACAATTGAAATTTAATTGAACTGATTTAATAGTGCCAAAAACATTGATTGACTCAAGAAAGAAACAAGTTGCTGAAACCAATCTTTAATGCTAAAAAGTTTACATCTATGCAAAATAATCCTTGAAAGATTTCTCATTTAAGGCCATTCCTGTTTGGAATATGTGATTGTGTATTGTCAACAATAAGCAGAAACATTTTGCATTTCCATTTTCTAGTGTGGATCGTTCATTTGAACATTTATCCTCATTCTCATTTTTAAGAATCTGTTATCTTGACAAATAATTTATGCTACTGCCCACTGACATGCTTATAAAGCTATTGTTATCAAAAAATGTTGGCCTTCAAACACCTTAAAATGCACATATGTAAGTCTGAGAAATCAAAATTTTCTCGGGGGAGCATGCCCCCGAACCCCCCTAACTACCTCACATTTAAATGTGTGTCTGTGTGGTAATGTGTGCTGCTGTGGCTACAGTGACAGGACTGAATTTAACCAGTCTGTCCCCTGCATATAGGCCTAAAATATACATTTTTCTCTGTATCGAATCATGTTATCTTGTTACCCAGCCCCTGATGTTTTGGGCTCAGCCCCTGATGTTTTTAAAACCTAGAAACGCCCCTGGTCATGATGACTGGTTTTATGGACTACATGCACACTTTAGTTTTTTAACCAATTAGACTTTAAAATGTAGATGTTTGAAAACCGCCGAACTGACCCCAAACCATCCCAAATTTTGTCCACCCGCCCAAACCCGTTTTTACCCGCACAATCAAATTCAAAACCCGCCCAATCTGGCAACACTGCCTGCAGGCTGGCCTTTTAGTCTATAGTGTTTCATCGCCATCTAGTGGCCTGGCAGCAGAATACAGCGTTTTCTGTCAGTTTCGCGGATCTGTGGGAAAGGGGATCGTTTTGATAATGGTGTCGTCTGGACGCGGAAAACTTGATGGAAACACTCGTTTTAAGCATATTGGTGTAAGCGTACCCTAAGACTGTCATTGCTGTTCATTAAAAAAAGGTTTTGAAATGGAAATAAACTGAAGAATGTTTCCTGTCTTTGTTTTGTTTCTCTTCAGGCTGAATAATAACAGTATTACAGCAGAAGGTTGTGCTGCTCTGACTTCAGCGTTTAATTCAAACCCTTCAAACCTGATAGAGCTGGATCTGAGTGAGAATAAACTAGGAAACTCAGGAATAAAGAAGATCTGTCCTCTGTTGGAAAATCCTGAATGCATATTGGAGAAAATTAAGTGTGTATTTTCATTTATCTACATTTCTGCATGATAATGTACTTTTTGTGTGTGTAAATGTCCATTTAATTGAAATTACCATTTTTGTACATTGCTATAATTTGATGAAATTGAAATATTCAAATTAGGCAGATGTTATATTAAGACATCTGTGGCTTATCTGTGGGGTCAGATTTTTGCTAATATTAAAAAAAAGTTTTGGTAAATTTTAACACCAAATTTTCTAATTGCCAAGCATTTGGCAATGCTTTTTGTAATAATTATTAAAATGATTAGGTTTTTTTTATGATTTAAATAATCATCTCTATTTATACACGTGTTTTGCTTAGTGTAGATCATTAAGTGCTTAACAGCTTCTTTCATACACAGACTTTCAGACTGCAGTATCACAGAAGAAGGTTATAAAGCTCTGGCTTCAGCTCTGAGATCAAACCCTTCACACCTGATAGAGCTGGATCTCAGAGGAAATGATCCTGGACAATCAGGAGTGAAGGAGCTCAGTGATTTACTAAAGGATGAACGCTATACATTAAAGACCATCAGGTGATAAACGAGACAATTATCATAACTATGATTTTAACCAGATATTACACAACACTATACATTAATACTACACCGGACTAGAGGTGCAAAATATATCAGTGCCCGAGATATAATTGGCTGATCACTGGGACAATAGAATTTCCACTATTATTTCCATTAATAAGTAGTTTTGTTATATTTGTGTTCAACATATAATTTCTGATAATGATTCAGTGTATTTGTCTGGCAGTGTCATGTGTGTTTGGACAAATTATCATATCACATTATCATTTTCTGTTAGTATTAGTTTTGGGCATTTTTTAGTTTTGATCAGCTACTTTAATTATAGATATTCTGTTTAATGTGTTCTGTTTAATGTGTAAAGAAGTGAAAACAATGAAAATACATTTCTGTATTTTCTCTTACTGGTGTTTGCTTATACATGAAAATGGCATATTGTTTGTTTGCGTTCTGTATGTTTATGTATACTTTATGGTTATTACATCCTGTAAATTTCATTTTGGTTTAATTCATTGATACAAATGCTTGTAGTAAATCATTCTACTCTGTTTAGTGATTTATTCAGGATGAAGCTGCAAAAGGCATAAAATAGGAATATTATCTGATTTGAAATTCTACTTCCTGTAGGTTTTTGAAAAGTGCTGCTGCACGGGAAGCGTGTGAGTGTCTCACTAAAGTTCTGGGTAAAAGTCCATTATTACTGACAGAACTGGATCTGAGTGAAGATAAATTAGGAGATCTGGATGGAGAGAAGCTCTCTGCTCTTTTGATGGACTCTCATAGCAAAGTGGAGAAAATCAAGTGAGTCAACATGATTTATACATTATAATTTCTCTGTTAATTGATTATAAAAGACTGTCAGTCACAGTGTGAGCAGATACTAAGAGTTGTTAATCTGATGTGTGTTAAATATGTACTGAATAATAAATTATGGTGTTTCTGTGTTCAGGCTGAATAATTGTGAGCTGAGAGAGAAAAGCTGTTCAGTTCTAGCTACTGTTCTCTCCTCTAAAACCATCCTGAAAGAGCTGAACCTGAACAACAGCCGTCTGCTGGACTCTGGAGTCAAAGAGATCTGTGAGGGACTGAAGAATCCTGTGTGTGAACTGAAGATACTCAAGTGAGTACATTTCACCATCAGCTACATTTAACAACACTTGCTTATCATTTATATCTGAGTCCACTCACCTTCAGAAGTGAGGAAAATTTTTGTTTTGTAGTAATAAAATAGGAACAAATAGCAAACGGTGGCACAATACAATAGAATGAAAAGACAAGTGAAACAAAAACGGCTTTATGTTTTTCAGGTGCTAATGCTTACAACTAAAGTTACAAAAGTTATTGAGTCGAGCAGTGAGGGGTTTTTCTCTTTGTCTTTTGTTCTTTGATTAAAATGATGGCAGCAGGTTTATTAGGCTGGTGTCACTTAAGACTGAATACTAATCCAATATACTGTTACACAACATGCCTTATCTCAACTATTTACAGTTCAAAACTGACTGTATTTACAGCAGTGTTCATTTTAGTTCTAGTGTTCATTCTAAGTTTTCATGTTTTCTAGACTTTCAGACTGCAGTATCAGAGAAGAAGGTTATAAAGCTCTGGCTTCAGCTCTGAGATCAAACCCTTCACACCTGATAGAGCTGGATCTCAGAGGAAATGATCCTGGACAGTCAGGAGTGGAACACCTCATTAATGTACAAAAGAATAGTTGCCATTCACTGAAAACACTGAGGTGAGTGTTTTCTACAAATTAAGATTTTATCTGAAAGTGAATTAAACCATCAAACTATATTTCTGCACTTACTTGTATCAATATTCTTTTACCACATCTGTGCCGTGCACATTTGTGAAATATCAATGTTCTGTCTTTGTTTCTAGGATATTACAAAGTCCTGCTGCAGATGAAGCCTGTCAGTTTGTGAGAGACATTTTGGGTAAAAATCCGTTACTCCTGAGAGAACTGAATCTGAGTGGACATGAACTAGGAGACACACGAGTGAATCAGATCGCTGCTCTACTGCAGGATAAACACTGTGAAATCAACACACTGATGTGAGTATTGTGTTCACTTGTTATTGTACATTTAAAGTGTCTAAAACATCAGGTGACCAAAACACTGTAAGGCAGGGGTGTCAAACATACGGCCGTGGGCTGAATACGGCCTACAGGTTTGTCTAATCCGGCCAGCGGGATGATTTGAACAATGATAAAAATAGAGATGCACTGCTCCACTGACCATAAATCTAAACTTTTTTTATTTATTTTTATTTTGTCCGATCTCTATTCCGGATCTGCAAAAAACAGCTTGTGTAAAACACACACAATTTGTATGCGTTAACACAGGCAGACGCTGAATACAGACGGATAGAAATTGTAGTTTGTATGGTTAATATTAACCCTCTGAGGTCGACAAACGCGCTGACGCGTTTTGCTGGATTTTTTTCACATAGCAGCAACATAAACTTAAAAAAAATCCGTAATTTGTGGTCATAAAAATAAAATAAATACATGATTATAAACTATAGAGTGTCTTCTTTTTTTTGTGTACACTCACATTAACATCAAAATCTTGTTTTTATTTTTAAATAAATAAAATAAACAGGGTGCGCTTTCAGCTCACTCTGTCTCCGCAAAAATCTTTCTGAAACAAGTCTGGAAAATGAACTGAAACTCAGCTAATACTTATCACACAACCATAAAACATGCGTCTAAAGAAAGCTTTAAATTTCTACTTTTAAATAAAACAATTCACATTCAAAACAAATATTCTCCTGCAATGTAATCTGTATGAAACTAAATAGAAGTACAGTTTCTCCCGTCTCATCTAATTATCGATAATGAGTTCACACCCACTCGCAGAGCGCGCTATTCATAAGATAATGTACTGAGGTGATCTATGCAAAAATAAGGTAAACGCCCCCTGAAATGCCTTCAAACCTCTATGCTTCAAACCAGCAAGTTTCATTCATTCACATTCCTGCGCTGTTGGAATATGACACGAGTTAAAATTTTGCTCAGAAGAAGAGCAGGACTCTGACGAGTCGACGAACATTTGTATTTTGAGCAACGAACATTGAGCGACTTGATCCAGCCGTGGATAATATTTCGGGTGAGTAAGTCTTTTAAATTTACTTGCATTAGTTGACACGTGTTCGCATTTATGAGGAAAAAACAATATTACGTGACAGTTCTCCATTATGGACGCGAGCGCTTTGAAAGCAGCAGACTTTCAAACTTTCACAGAGACCTCAAAACAGAAAGCACAAATCCTTTCTTTAAAACGAATTTAGTTTTGTATTAATTGTATCTTAATTTTAATATTATTTTCATTAACAAATTTAATACATAAAAAGCAATCATTCAGTCTTGCAATATTTTACATATTCATAATCATTACTTTTGATGGATCTTTGAGGCAGCTTTTTAGGTTTATGGCGTTTTGGAAAAGAGCTTCACGTACAAACAACGTTTCACCAAGGCACAGCGGCCCTTCAGCACATAAGAAAAAAAAGAGAGAAAAAGCACGGACTTACTCTTTACGAAACTTTGATGTGGTTGAACAGGTGAAACAGTCACAAATTCCTCTGCAACTCAAACTTTCTCAGTACAAGTTATGAAGAAAGAGAACAGCATTACAGTTTTCAGTGCGTCCTCCTCTGATTGCTGTGTTCTGACTGAAAAAGTGCGTGAAGGAGCACATGCGCAAAACGTAGGTTTGTAAAATGTGCTTTTTAAAAAAATGGGGAATAGTATTAAAAATCGTATTAAAAGAACATTATGTTCCTCCACATATAGGAATTACAATGCACTGAAAAACAAAACCTCCTCTACTTCTTTTTTCAGGCTGTGATGGGCCATTTAGTCATTGGGGGGGTGTCTCTCTTCTGACAAAAAAACTGTTTTACAACGTTTAAATCAATGTATTGTTTTATGAAAACGATTAGGCAGGATGATTTTCACATCATTTTGAAGAAAAAACACTAGGGAACAAGATCCATTAGTCAAAAGTCTTGTGGACACATATTTACTATATGTTTTGTGGTGTTATTTCAGCAACTTTCATTTTTATTTTTTCAAATAACCACGCATAAACATTATTTTCTTAAAAACACAAAGATTTACAAGCATGTTGATCAGATATGATGGTAGCCCTGTTGGTGCTTTATAGAGTGAATTTACACCTTTGCCATTAACATGTTTATGAATAACTGAAAAAAGCACAAATGTCCGAGCATGTCAGAACACCTCCAGGGCCCAGAAAACAGCTCAGACTCCAGAGGGTTAATGTAATTGTCAGCGCACTAAGGTTTAAAAAAAAAGTAATTCTGCCCTTCTGGCCCTTAACCTAAAATTAGTTTGAAACCCTTCTTTAAGGGCTTTTGCACCGGGTAGTTATAGGAACTCAGTTATAGGAACTAGTCACCAGGGCGGTCCCCTGAGAATAAATATTCCCCTGAGGTAATTTTCCTGTTGGCATGCACACCGCCAGTTGGAACTCAGTGATTTAAGCTTGCCGTAAGTATATGTAAACTGTATATGTGTTTACACATCTTTTCAAAATATTGAGTGTCTGTGTTTCTCATGTATTCAGCCAGTCAGTGTACACTTACGTCACTATAGTACCAATAGTGCTGGTTTAGACCCTACTCTGAAGTAGAGCTAATTTAGTTCCCCTTAAAAGGGGTTCCTATAACTAAAATCATTCCTAGTTCCTGCAATGCAAACACATCAAAAAGCAAGTACTTCTGCCAATCCACCTTTTTCCTGAATTGTAACTTTCTTAAAAAATTTTCTAGTCAAATTAGCGTACTTTCCGAGCTGATAATGTAACATTAAACCCTATTAAATTTGTTTTAAAAAAGCACATGGCTCCATGGCGCCATCATTTTACAGTGTCGCAATGACCCTCTTTTGTCAGCACCTCACCCGTCAAAGTTTAATGAGTGTATAAATGACACCAAGCTGCCGAAGTTAGCTTCATTGAAAACAGATGGCCACTCATAGAATGGGTTCCTATTGTAAGACTTGAGAAATTAGAAAATGCCGGGCAGTCTGTGTGAGGAACAACCACTCCCTGAGAAGACAAAGGACCTTTCTGGAAATTAACATTTGAACTCTCTCTTGTGAAATTAGCATCACCATTCGAGACGCAAGTCTCAACTAGGCATCATCCTAATCTACATCTCTTTCCCTTGACCCCCCATTCCCCCATTCCTTTTCTCTCTCATGCTGACATCACCTGAAATTCACCCAAAAATCTATATGGTTTAATGTGAACAATTATCATTAATTGTTCATAACAGTCTTGGACATAACAGTCATCATTTACTCCCGTTGTTACTCGAGGATGGATCATTACCAACTGTTCATGATCCATCTTACAGTCTCCGGAGTGATAGGCCTAATGTACTGATCACGGCAGTAATGGAAGGGAGAGCGTGCACTTTATGTTTTCACTTTATGTTATAAAGTTTACCAGTTTATTAAGCACCCACTGAAAAGGTGTATATATTTGTTTACTGTTAGCTGGAACAAGTGTTTTGTGTACTTTGCTGTGTTTCTTGATGATAATGAAACGTCTCTGGTTACTTACGTAACCTATGTTCTCTGAATAGGGAACGAGACGCTGCGGATAGCGCAGTGGGATATTCTCTGAATGTGCCGATTGTCTGAAGCCCTATAGAATCACGCCAATTCATTGGCTGATGGCGCCCGCGCAATCTGGCTCCGCCCCGACGCTCTTACGTCGCATCATTACATATTCGCGCGCGCCATCTGCTCCTCAGATTTCTCTGCCGAAAAGAAAAACTGTCAGCAGCGCGAGGAGCTTGGCAGCTAACGCAGCGTCTCGTTCCCTATTCAGAGAACATAGGTTACGTAAGTAACCAGAGACGTTCTCTTTCATAGGTTCACTCAACGCTGCGGATAGCGCAGTGGGAACGGACTACCAAACTCGCCAAGCTAGAGCGCTTTCAATGACTGGTACATAAAGAGACAACGACCAAGATGAGTTCAAACAGAAAGAACCTGGGAACCCGGGGTCATGTCAAGATCCAAATTATAGAACCTTACAAAAGTGTGCGGAGAGGACCAGCCTGCCGCAACACAAATGTCCTCCAAAAGTGCTCCTCTAAAAAGAGCTTGAGAAGATGCCACACTTCTGGTGGAATGTGCTCTAATGCTAAGAGGTGAAGGCAAGCCACGCACCTCGTAAGCCAACGAGATAGCTTCTGTGACCCAGTGAGAAATCCTCTGCTTTGATGCAGCAAGCCCACGGCGGTCAGCACCGAAACAAACCAGAAGCTGGTTAGATTTCCTCCAACCGCCTGAGCGGTCTACATATATCTTAAGAGAACGAACTGGGCAGAGCAAGTTAAGCTTCCTATCTTCCTCAGAAGAAAATGGAGGAGGGTGGAAAGCGTTAAGGTTAACCACCTGCGAGCGGAAAGTTGTGGAAAGAACTTTAGGGACATACCCTGGTCTCGGCCTCAAGGAAACCTTGACCAAGCCAGGAGCAAAGTCCAAGCAAGACTCGCTAACAGAAAGAGCTTGTAAGTCTCCTACCCGCTTTAATGAGGACAAAGCCAACAAAAGAGAAACCTTGAGAGTCAGAATCCGCTCCGGAGCTGACTCCAAGGGCTCAAATGGGGCCTTCGTCAAACCCTCTAGGACAATAGAAAGGTCCCATGAGGGAACTCTAGGGGAGCGAGCCGGTTTCAGGCGCTTAACCCCACGCATGAAGGCCGAAACTAACCTTAGTTTCCCCAGGGGAATCTCGTCCGATTCCCTATGTGCTGCAATAGCTGCGACATAAACTCTGAGAGTGGTAGCAGCTGCTCCAGAAGCAAACTTCTCCTGCAGGAATTCCAGTACTGAACCAACAGGGCAGTTAACTGGACTCCAATCATGTGCTAAGCACCATGCCTCAAAAACCTTCCATTTGGAAGAATATAGCCTCCTTGTAGAAGGGGCTCTAGCACTCGCAATGGTCTCCTGAACGTCAGTTGGGAGATCAGAACTTAATGCTAATGGCCTCTGATTGGCCAAACATACAGCTTCCACATGTCTGGGCGAGGATGCCATATCCTGCCCTGCAGCTGGGACAGCAGGTCCTCCCAGACCGGGATCTTCCAGGGGGAAGATTCCAGCAGAGGAATTAGCTCCGAAAACCATGGCTGAGACGGCCAGAACGGAGCTACCAGGAGGAGGCTGACTCCGCTCTCTCTCACTCTGGCCAAGACCGCCTGGATCAGTTTGATGGGCGGGAAGGCATAGAGTTTCTGCATTGGCCAAGGGTGAGCGAACGCATCTATCCCTAATGGAGCCGGGGGACTCAGGGAGAACCACAGCGGGCATTGGGACGACTCTTGAGATGCAAAGAGGTCCACTTCCGCCTCTCCGAAAACCTCCCAGATCAGGGCCACTGTCTGGCGGTTCAACATCCATTCTCCCGATCTGAGTTTCTGCCTCGACAGAAAGTCTGCTGCGAGGTTCAGAACCCCTGGGACATGGACTGCTCTCAGAGATAGGAATCTGCTCTGAGACCACAGGAGAAGGTGACGCGCATGCCTGTCCAGGGTGCGCGACCGAGAACCCCCCTGCCGGTTCACATGAGACACCACTGCCATGTTGTCTGTTCTGACAATTACATGGTGTCCCTCCAGAAGAGGGAGAAAATGATGCAGAGCCAGAAAAACGGCTCTTAACTCCAGGCAGTTTATGTGCCAAGAGAGAGTCTCGCCAGTCCAGACCCCACACGCTGGTCTGCCCTCGAAAACTGCTCCCCAGCCGGTGAGAGAGGCATCCGTCGTAATCATCTGGCGACGAAATACCGCACCCATGCTGACCCCTTTCCGAAGAAAAAGAGGGTCCCGCCAAACTGACAGGGCTCGAAAGCAACTGCGTGATACCTTCAGTAGGCGAAAGGTTGGCCCGGAGGGCCGAACCCCTGAGAGCTTCATCCACCACATGAAGGGTCTCATGTGGAGGAGGCCCAGCGGCAGCACGGAGGAGGCCGCGGCCATCAGGCCCAGCATCCTGCGGCAAGTGCCCACAGACACATGATGGCCTAGCGAAAAACGGGCCAAGCATGACGTCAGACTGGAAATCCGTGCAGGAGCCAAGCGGGCCTGCATGAGAACGGAATCCATGTTCACCCCCAAGAAAACGGTGCTTTGAGCCGGAGCAAGAACACTGTTCTCCGAGTTCAACCTCAAACCGAGAGACTGGATATGACTCAGGACGATGTCTCTGTGGTGGGTCACTAGCTCCCTGGACTGGGCTAAAATGAGCCAATCGTCCAGGTAATTTAGAATACGGATGCCCTGGAGCCGCAAAGGGGCCAGAGCTGCATCCATACACTTCGTGAATGTCCTCGGGGCCAGAGCGAGGCCGAAGGGAAGGACCCTGTACTGGAACGCTCTTTCTCCAAAGGCGAACCTGAGGAACTGCCTGTGTCGCCGTACAACCTGGATGTGAAAGTAAGCATCCTTTAGGTCTACTGTCACGAACCAATCCCCTGGCCGAATCTGAGATATGATAGCTTTCAGCGTCAACATCTTGAATTTCCCTTTGTAAAGGGCGAAGTTCAGTCGGCGGAGGTCCAGTATGGGACGCAAACTGCCGCCCTTCTTCGGGACCAGGAAATAACGGCTGTAAAAGCCCCGTTCGGTTTCCCCTGAAGGAACCTCTTCTATTGCTCCTTTGAGAAGGAGGGATGAAATTTCCTGCTGAAGTACAGAAGCCTGAGTGGCGCTGTCTACTACGGTAGGAAAGACTCCGTTGAAACAAGGGGGATTGCGGCAAAACTGAAGAGTGTAGCCGAACCGAACTGTGCGAAGAACCCAAGACGATACCCCTGGTAAGCGCTCCCATTCTTGAAAGAAATGTGAAAGAGGAAGAGGGATGTTGTAATGCAGACGACATACCTGAGTGAGGGTGCCGTGTTGACGTGTGTGAGGTAGAGAAGTTGACTGAGCAGGAGAGTCCTTGGCGTCCTGACACGTGATAGGAGGCATCGATGCTGGGGTCATGGTGACCAGGTCCGCCCGCTCCGGAGGAAAGCGAAAAGTGCCTCCGAGGATGCAACCGGCAGTTATAGAGAGTGTCGGGGGTGAGGGGAGAAAGCAAAAAGCGTCTCCTTCCTCCCGCGCCGGGCTGAGTAGAGATGGTGAAAAATGGCCTGCACTTCGAGACACTCTGAGTGGCGAAGGTGACAGGGCAAGGAAAGGAGAGCTGGGAGGTGGGCAGAAACGCTTGCACGGTCTGTCCCAACCTTGAGGAAGCAGAGGAGCTCTCTTTTTTCCGACCGGAGGGTCAGGAACGGCTCTGGGCCGCCGGAGCGGTCGGTTTGTCGGACCGCTTCATCTGGAGGCGCTTGTGAGGCCGTTGACGGGGAAACGGGCGACCGCGTGCTCCCCAAACCGTGGAAGGTGGGGGATGCACCGGTTCGCTCCTCCTAGAAGAGAACTCCGGTCTAAAAGAGGGACGTTCTCTGGGTCGAACAGGGGAGGGAGCAGAAGGTTCCCTAGCCCTCCTGGGCATGAACTGTCTGAACGCGGCCGATTGTGATTTGGAGGAGCGGAATTTCTCAACCACCGTGTTGACCGCCTCACCAAATAACCCTGTTTGAGAAATGGGGGCGTCCAGGAGGAAAACCTTCTCCTTGTCACGGATCTCCGTGAGATTAAGCCACAAGTGGCGTTCCACCGCAACGGAACCAGCCATAGAGCGACCTATAGCGCGTGCAGTATGCTTGGTGGCTCTTAAGGCTAAATCCGTAGCCTTACGAAGCTCCTTGACCGCTTCAGGGGTCACGCCGTCGCCCTCGTCCATTTCCTTCAGGACGTCCGCTTGGTAGGCCTGAAGAATGGCCATAGTGTGCAGGGTCATGCCTGCCTGCCCAGCCGCCATGTAGGATTTTCCAATGAGAGAGGAAGTAGTCCTACATGCTTTAGAGGGGAGGAGAGGACGCGACTTCCAGGACGGTGCAGACGACGGAGCAAGATGGTCGGCTAAAGTTTCCTCAATCGCCGGAATGGCGGAGTAGCCCTGTTCCACAGAACCTACTAGGTTGGTGAAATCAGCAGCTGCCGCATTAGTGAGGCGCGCAGAGAAAGGCTGCTTCCAGGATCTGGAAATCTCGTGATGCAGATCACTGAAAAATGGCAGCTTTCTCCGTTGAGGCCTAGAATTAGGGCCACTGAGAAGTCTCTCGTCGAGTTTCGACGACTGAGATTCGCGGGGCTCGTCGGGCCAATCAATAGCAAGCTTCTCCGTAGCGCGTGAAAGTACGTCAACGAGCTCCGCGTAGGCCGCAGTAGGCCGCGCTTCCTGGCCGCTCGGCGGGATAACCTCGTCGGCGAGAGTAGGCCCGAAATCCTCGGAGTCGGAAGCCTCGGTAAAAAGTACATCCTCCAGCCCGAAAGAAACCGCGTTGCGTGCTCCCGGGCTGGGGCGCAAATAATCGTGTGAAAATTCGACTGGCATGCCTCGCGCGTGCCGAGGGGAGGGAGGGAGAGAAAGAGCGGGGCTCGTCTGCTCGAACTCCACATCCTCAAGCTCTACATCCGAACCCCAAGTCGCGGATCCTCGAGAGGCCTCGGGAGCGCGACAGGGGGAGACGAATGATTCCCTCTCAAAAACCGCGAGCCGCGATTTGAGGGTCTTGAGCAACAAATTTTCACAGAATTTGCATTTAGACGATCCTATGACTGCCTCGCGCGCATGTGAAAAACCCAAACATTTAACACACTTACTGTGTGGGTCGTCGTTAGCGATGTAACGAGCACATGGCGGAGTACAGCATCGGTATTCCATGGCAACTTCACCGTAAGGAGAAACAGAGTTCCGCTTGAACAGTCGCAGAAGCGCCGAGAATAATCCAGAAGTCGTTTGAGCTCAGAAAAATCACGAGCGAAGGGCAACGTGACCGCTTCGTTCTGAAGGCAGAGAAATCTGAGGAGCAGATGGCGCGCGCGAATATGTAATGATGCGACGTAAGAGCGTCGGGGCGGAGCCAGATTGCGCGGGCGCCATCAGCCAATGAATTGGCGTGATTCTATAGGGCTTCAGACAATCGGCACATTCAGAGAATATCCCACTGCGCTATCCGCAGCGTTGAGTGAACCTATGAAAGAGAACGGAGAGAGAGAGAGTTTAAGACTTTAACGCACACTTCTTATACTGTGTTCATTCAGCTCTTACAGTGATTTTCTGGAGTAAAACTGTGGTCCGCTACAACAGGCTTGTATTAATAGCGAATAAAAGCAGATGACAAATACATTATAACCGTAATTAAAGGGGGGGTGAAACACTAATTTTCAGTCAATCTCATGTTAATCTTGAGTACCTATAGAGTAGTATTGCATCCTTCATATCTCCAAAAAGTCTTTATTATATTTTATATAGTCTTTATTATAAATTATAAGTCTTTATTATTATAAGTCTTTATTATATTTTTTTATAGTTTTTATTATAGTTTTATTACATTTATAAAAGAAAGATAGGCTGTACCGAGTATTTCCGGAAAAAAACGAGCGGCTGGAGGCGTGCCGTGTGGGCGGTGCTAATGCGCCTATAGCTAACAACACACAGACATTTGAAGCAGTTTTACTCACCGCATGCAGTTCCAACGCACGACCGTAAACCTTTATCGTTGGGACTGTTAAATCCGGCGTTGAACTGGGCCTTGTTTATAAAACAATCATCGTCGAAATGCAGGGAACAAAGAAAGTCCTGTGACTGCAGCGAGCGCAGCGCTTAGATGAGCGTACTGCTTTCGCTCTCTCGCTCTGGTCTACGGGTGAGCCCGCGCCCTTCCGGGAGAAGTGCCCTTAGGACCGTGTAAGGAAATTCCGCCCCATCTGATGTCACACATGCCCATACTCGAAAAAAACTTTCCGAAACTTGTGACAAATCAGAAGGAGTATTATTGGTACAGAAATACTCCATCAAACGTACAACTTAATTTTTTAAACTTTGTCCATGTTTAGCATGGGAATCCAACTCTTTAACAGTGTAAAAAACTCAGTATGCATGAAATAGAATTTCACCCCCCCTTTAAACTAAACTATACCTGTTCTATATCCATTCAGCATATATTTTCTGGCTGTGTGGGCATGATTGTCCGACTCCGGGTCGAAATGAACAGCGTTACTGAGTTTCTGTTTTGATATTATATCATGATATTGTCCTGACTGAACGTGAGCTCTTGAAGCTCCGCCCTCTTTGCCGGCAACAGCAGGTCATTTGCATTTAAAGGGACACACACAAAAACAACGTGTATTTCTGAGCCCCAAATGTGACAATTTAAAATGCTGTAAAAAATGATCTGTTGGGTATTTTGAGCTAAAACTTCTCATACACACTCTGGGGAAATCAGAGACTTATTTTTTTCATCTTGTGATAAGGGGAATAATAGGTGCCCTTTGAGATGTTTTGTGAATACGGCCCCAGATCTCTCTTATTGAAAATGTATGGCTCATCATGAAAATAAGAATCAGAGAATATCAAAAAAGTCTTGTATCAAAAAAGATTAGGCAAAAATTCCACTTGCAAAACTGTAATTCCCAAACAGTTAAAAAGTTTATTTAAAAGGAAAGATGATGTTACACAGTGGTAAACATGCCTCAGTCCCAACTCTTTTAGAGTGAGATGCAGCCGTCACATTTTTTATTTCAAAACACAATTAAGTTGGTCAGTGAAAACATTGGAAATCTTTTCTGTGTACTGAAAGGTCAGTTAAATAAAGGTTAAAGAAAAGTAACAAATCACAGACTGTTGATTTTATTGCATTTTACAAAATGTACCAACTTCTCTGGAAATGTGTTTGTAAAGTCTCCCTCTTCTGTTCATCATTTTAGGCTGCGTAAGTGTGGTCTAACAGAGGAAAGCTGTTCAGCTCTCGCTACAGTCCTGAGATCAAACTCCAGTCTGAAAGAGCTTGACATCAGCAACAATAATCTGCAGGATTCAGGAGTGAAGAAACTCCAGAACGGATTAGAAAATACAAACTGCACACTGGAGAAACTCAGGTGAGTTCAATGAACTATTGTTTGATTCCACTTAACTTGAATGTTTTTTTTTTTACATAGTACAGTTTATGTTTTAACATCAGTGTTGGGGAAGCTACTCTGAATCTGTAGTTTGACAAGCTACAAGCTGCTCAAAAGTTAAAGTAAAGTTACATTCAAGCTTGTAGCTACTCTACAAGTTTATATTAAAAAGTAGCTACATTGAACCTTTTTTTACAATGACATTGTTACAAATAACTGAATATTTGTTAATGAAGAATGTTATAAGTAAAATATTTGGGGGGTTTAAAACAACATGTTGTAATACAATTATGGTTTCAAGGATTGGTGTGAATTCAGGTTGACTGGGACAAATTTTTGAATTTTTTTTTAAATCCCACCGCAACCATCCTTGGCCAAGTAATAAGCACACTACTATATTGCAATTTTATTTCAGTTCGATTAGTGATCTTTCAGGTTCATTTTAAAGTCTGCGTGAATCGGAAGTTGCAAACGACTTTTCTCCAGTGTTGTGACGTATTTCCCAGTGAAAAGGAATATTGAACAGAGGGCAGGATTTTACTCCAACACTCCTCCTCTCCATTTCCGCTTATAGCAGACTAGCGGTTTGAGGAGTGGTTAAGCATTTCCCAAACCAAGCAGTCAAACCTAAGTCATCGGAGAAGGAACACCATTCCAGACCGGAAGTAACTTTTCAGACTTTGATTAAAGATTACGACGGCAAATTTTTTTTTCTGTGTATGAAATTGCACGGATTAATTGTTCACCACAAGACTAGTAATATGCGCTAACAAAGTAAATAGGGTCAATTTTAATTTTTAGTTGGACTTTAATCTTTGGTTTGCATAAATTACAGTCGATTCACATGAAATATCCATTCCTGTTCATCCTTTTTATAATCATCAGACAATCTCTTGTTTGACTGTAAAGTCGCAAAATGCATGACGTAACAACAGATGGTGGTAATGAACAAATGTAGTTTGTTATCTAATAAGAATAAGACTCTGTTGCTTCAATGCATTACAGGCTCATGATTCATCAGAATGCAAAATGGAGTGTAGTTTTCAGTCGTGCTACACGGCTACTTGGAAAAATAGCTAGCTACTGGAAAAGCAACAATGTTTTAAAAGTAGCTGAGCTACTGTCCAGATACTAAAAAATATAGTTATGTTAGTGGTGTCGTTACTTGTACTGTAGCTAGCTACTCCCCAACACTGTTTAACAATATGGAATATGTTTAATTATATTAATCATAAAATAACAACAACTTGATGAATTTTAAAAATTCCCTTTTTTTCTAGACTTTCAGACTGCAGTATCACAGAAGAAGGTTATAAAGCTCTGGCTTCAGCTCTGAGATCAAACCCTTCACACCTGATAGAGCTGGATCTCAGAGGAAATGATCCTGGACAATCAGGAGTGAAGGAGCTCGATGATCTACTACAGGATCAGAAGTGTAAACTCAAGACACTGAGGTGAGACATGATGAAATAACACAAAATAAATATGCATGCTAAATATTCATACAAAATATTCTTTCAGTAATACAATAAGCTCCACAAGTTTTGTAGTGGGGGTTACTGAGTTTTGTTTAGATACAATTGCAACCGTCTACGCACACCTTGGCAATAGAATCGCCATTGGCTTGTACATTTTTTAGTTTACTCACCAGACTGATATAATAAAAAATATAAATATATATATATATATGATACCATCAAATCTACTTGTCTTTATAAAATGCCACAGCTTTTTAAATATCTGAACGGACACTCTTAACATCAGTCAATCAAGCTTTATATTATGATAATCAAGCACTATTTAATGATAGAACTTTAGTAATTATAACTAAAACTTGGTAACCATGTATGAATGCATATTTGTCATTTTAACTGAAATTAGGGCTGGTGGTGCTCATGTGGACAATCCTTATGCTGGCTGCGCATCCATTGAGCTGAATTGAAATAGCACAGATGGAGAGCGAAACTCTGAAGCGCTCAGATATATTTTCAAACACTCTGACTATTCCAAACTCATACTTTGCCTCTAACACACACACTGGCGAGTAAAATCTAAGAGTTGATTAGCCAATGGCTTGTGATAGACATTATTTAGTGCCCAGAGTGGAAATTTAGTCGCAGATGCGAGTGATTTACTCGCATTGTAGAGGGTTGAATTGTACTGATGGTATTCAGTAGTATGGTATTAAATGTTTCTGAAACTGTAGTTTAATGCCATCAAGCCCAGGTTCACTGTATCACTGTATCTCTCTACAGCAGTTCTTTGAGTCTCCAGATGTTCACAAACATGCAGTTTCACAAGCCAGTTTTCTCTGTGTGCTGATGTTTCTCACATATTGCTTAAAGCCATAAAGACATTTAAATTTCATCTTCCCTTCTGCAGGATTTTGAGAAGTCCTGCTGCAGAGGAAGCCTGTACATATTTGACAGAACTTGTGGGTAAAAACCCGTTACTCCAGAGCGAACTGAACCTGAGTGGACACAAACTAGGAGACCCAGGAGTGAATCAGATATCTGCTCTACTGCAGGATAAACACTGTAAACTCAACACACTGATGTGAGTAATTTGTTTTAGTGACATAAATGTTACATTACATTTAATATTATTTTTACTGTAGTGGATAATACCATTTCCTCATTTGTTTGAGTCAGAGCAGTTTTTCTCTTGGCAGACAATAATGTTATATATTAAAATGAAGTAAAAAATTAAAAACATACACATTTAGATAAAAATTACTTTCACAGATTGTATTTAATTTAAATTGAGTACACATACTGTATATGCTTTAATTCCAAAAGCTTATATTTTATATCTACAGAGTTTTTACTTTAAAGTATGTTGATGTGTGCAAATATTTGGTTGGGGATAGAGACCTGCAATCCCGTGGGATCTCACCCAACGCAACAGAGTGCGGCACGGGACAAGATTTGATGATCAAGTGCAGGTTGCGGGAGAATAAAATGATTGGTGGGACATAAAATACTGTATCTAAAAACAAAGAAATTATTATTCATCTATTGCACAAAAGCAACAAGAATATCTAAAATAAAATAAACATTTATTTGCAAATGCAAGATTATGCAGAGTTTTTGATTCAGAGTTTTCAGACTGTTGATTTATTTTACGCAGTGACCAATCAGATGTATTTAAGTTAATCCACTCACTGCTCAAAACGCCATATAGTTTTTGTTCAGTGCTGGATTTTGTTCACAATCTCATGAGTCCTCTCAAAATCACAAACATAGTGTAGACATTCTAAAATATTTTTTGTGCAGTCAACTTTACTGATTATAACTTTATATAAGTTTTGTGAGATGTCAGCTTTTTAGTGATTATAAAGGGAGCGCTTTTTGCATACATTCTGCCATGCCAAACCATGCACACCGTAGCCTATGACTGCTTTTCTGTTCAATTAACAGTGGTTTGTGAATGTTGATGTTTTAATAACAAATATTTTATTCAGAGCGTGGCAGTGTTGTGGCAAGGCGACACGTAACTTGAAATTATTTAATGGAAATTTTATGAACGTTGTGATCTATGTATGCTTTTATGCGTGAATGTTGTTTTTTTTTCTGTTTTTTTTAAAGCTGAAAAAAAATTAAGTGCCTGTTCCAGAACAAGGCAAATTCAATTGTGATGTACCAATTGTTCAGCCACCGAACTTTATCATCTGATATTTATCTTAATCCCACCCTCTTTTGATTGACAGGATATAATCAGCCCTGATTGTCAGCTCTTTTTAAACAATCAGCTGATGGCCGATAGCATTGAAAATTGCTTTTATCTGCCAATACCAATTACAAAAAACTAAAAAAAAAAAAATATTTTTTTCCCATGCCTGGAGAAGTATAAAAATTTAAGCTGCATTTGATTTGACAGAAAATATGAATGGAAACTTAAATGCAGATGTCATCAACATTATTGATCCGATTTGGTGGTAGAGAGAGAGTAAAAATGTAGCACCCAAATGATGACATTGACACGGAAGAACCCCTTTCGAAGTTGATCTGAAATTGTGTAAACTTTTTTGCATTTTGAAAAAACATATTTCTTTAACTCTGTGTTTTTTTTGGTCACGCCCCCCTTTAAACTGTTTAAAAAATCTTGTGCCTAACCCCCCCAAAAAACTTTTTTAAAATTAAAATAAAAATGGAAAGATTTTTTACATTCAAAACCTGCAATGAAAAACACCTGCAATAGTTTCACTTTGTAATGTCATATAACAGTAAGAGAGAAAAATAGATCAGAACATAACTTTTAATTTAAATAAACAAAAACATTAAAATATTTCAGTGATGCTTTGGATGAACGATATACAATATTTTGGGCCCATTCAAATCCCCAATATTTAACAGCTTTTGACAGCACCTCTCAAGCTCAGCTATTCGTCTCACCAGAACACGCACAGCAGCGGAGTGGCGCGTTCACAATCGCAGCCTGTGATTCGGTCCGCTGAAGAGGTGCTTTTCTGTGGCGAGCAACTTCTATGTTAGGCTTGTTCCAACGTTGATAAGTCAACGGTCTGAAGAAGAACGATTCAGTGTAGTTGCCATTCGATTGACATTTCTGAAATGGAAAATGCTGATAGAGAGAATTACAAATATTTACAGATCTTAGTTTGATCATCATAGCTCTGATTCATTGTCTTTTCTCTTTGTGTCTTCAGTCTGCGTGGATGCAGTATTACAGAGAATCAGTTTCACACCCTGACTTCGGCTCTACTTCCAAACCTTTCACACTGGAGAGAGCTGGACCTCAGTGGGAATCAACTAAAAAAGTCAGGAGCAAAGCACTTATCTGGTGTACTGAGAGATTCACGCTGTGAGCTGGAGAGATTGAGGTGAGGAACATTCACATTCAAGAATCAAACTGCTTAAAATTGCTTGAACGCTAAGCTATATACTTGTAAAAAATATTCTCTTTAGTATTTAGTGATCTGGTGAAATAAATGACAGGGATGTACATAAACCTTATTTTAGCATACAAAAATTGCTTATAATCAAATAAATAAAATAATGAATTTGATTATCGATTAGTCATGTCTGCGCACGGTGCACAAAAATGTATGTTACAGTAGGGAATAACCCATTTATTTTGATAAAACGCATATGGAAAACTGCAGCTGCTGTGCGAAAGCTGCATGAGTCACAACCCAACTGAAACATGAGAATGCTTTATGTCAAGCGCTCTTGGATGAGGATTTACTGGATCTTGTCTTGTGCAGGGGGATGCTTGGAAGAACATGGCACTGATGAAGGGTTGAACTCGAAAACATTTTGCTGCACATTGTACTTTTAGTTTTCTGACTAAATAAAAGCTCTAGAGTAATGCAAGTGAAGAAATTAAAAAAGTTTGGTAATTTCCCTAGTGTAAAGTAGAAAATATATATTTACTTAAGAAATATACATTTTCATTTATTTTACAATGCATTTGATTGACTTTATATTAGCTATTAGCCTACTGTCATATGAATAATTATTATTATTAAATAAATACATAATAAATAATAATAATGATGATACAACCCCTTGTCCAGAAAAGTTGTCATATTTTGTAAAATGTGATAAAATCAAGAATCTGTGATTCAACTCTCTTTAACCTTTATTTAACTAACAAAAGAACAAAGGATTTTTTATATTTTATTCAAACTTAATTAAACTTAATTTTTATTATTGTATTTAATTGTATTTTGTATATATATACAAATTTTGATTTTGATGGCTGCAACACACTCAAAAAAAGCAGGGACAGAGGAGGATATTAGGAAGGTAGTTATAATCTTTTTTTCAGTGTACATGTTGCAGTGTACAGCCCTGAATGATGATCTCTCTTCCTCTGAATGTCTGTTTTGTTTTGTTTGTTTACGAAGAGGATGTGACTTTACAGAATAAGTTATCTTCTTTTCTTCTGTCTTATTTTCTTGCTACATTCTCATAATGTAGGTTAAGAGGCTGTGATATGACAGATCAAGGCTGTTCTGCAGTGACTTCAGCTCTGAACTCAAACCCATCACACCTGAGAGAGCTGGACCTCAGTGAGAATAAACTAGGAGACTCAGGAGTGAAAAACCTCAGTGATCTACTGAAGAACCCACAATGCAAACTGGAAAATCTACAGTTAGTATCATTATACTTTACAGCAGTTACAGTGTGATTAAAGTTTACTGTTTAGTTAAAGACAACAGGGGACAAATAGTGGGGAAAGAGAATAAGATGACATCATAGATCATTGTTCTTTGTGTGTTTTTCCCCCCTTTATCTTCAGATTGTGTAAATGCAGTATTAAAGAGAAGCAGTGTAAAATCCTGACTTCAGCTCTGAACTCAAACCCATCACACCTGAGAGAGCTGGACCTCAGTGAGAATGAACCTGGAGACTCTGGATTTAAAAACCTAGGAGATCTACTGAAGAACCCACAATGCAAACTGGAAAATCTACAGTTAGTATCATTATACTTTACAACAGATACAGTGTGATTAAAGTGTGGAACTATACTGTTACATTTCCAGTTTGTTTATAGTTTTCATGTCCTGTTTTCTGTTTTAGTCTTCTGGTCAGTTTTCTAGTTTGGTAATTTGCTCTGCATTTTTTCATTCCCTGCCTATAGTGTCCTAGGTTACAGATTAAGTTCAGGTGTGTTCCCTTGTTAGGGGCCGTTCACATGTCACGTCTTTTGCGATCTCAAGTTAGTTATTTCAAGTGTAGACGCGCCACAAGAATAATAGAAGCGCACTCGTTTTTTCCAGGCGCATCGAGTTGAAAAATTCTCAACTTTTCAGAATAACTCAAGCGCACTGCAGGTCATGTGACAAGAACCAAACGATCAGCCTCGGCCTTTCCGTAACAACATCGAAAGCTCAGCCGAACAGCTGATCATAGCTGTACAGGGCGGGTTTTTATTTCTCATCATGAATACATCTAGTAGTAGAGCTAATGCAAGGGCTAAAAATCTATTTATCCTGACCTTTGGAAAGAAGGATGTAAACTCTAAATGGCACTGGGGGGCAAAAGTCCACTGAAGATCACTTTAATCCACAAATAGAGAAGCGAAATAACACAAGGAAACGCAGTAGCAAAAGAACTGTACACAACTAACACCAGACAACCAGGGATTACCAAACTGAAAGTATAATTAGGGAGACAATTAAAGGAGCTGTATGTAAGAAATCTATTTCAATTAATCATAAAATGGCCCTGATGTGTCACTAGACATTAAGAAATCATGTTAATTTCAAATACTTATATCACTGACAACAGTAGTATGGCTAGGATATTGTCATTTAAAAAGTGGACTTGCAGCCCTCAACTGATGTTGATGTTGTCATTTTGTGTTTTGGCCTGACGCGCCTCCCTCCCCCTATCTACCAATCACGAAGTCAGTAGTGTTTCGGGATCCGGGTTGCCAGCTTTGCTCTAACCTACCCTAGCTCTAGTCGGATAAAAATGTCTAACGTTACTAAATCAAAAAGACCTCGTTATAATTCAGAAATTCGTTGTGACAAAGTCCGAAATAAAACCAGAATTTGTATTGGAGATGCTTTTGAAAGATGGAGACAGCTGAAAACGGAGAAGATTTTGAACACAGACGCCAACGTAGCTAATTTTCTCCTGGACAGGTAAGATCCATCTATGCTTGGCTAACTTGTACTTGATGTCAATGCACATATCATATATTCATGACAGTCGAACAAAGTTATGCAAAGTAACGTAACGTTAGCTCACATGGACGTATGCTAACATTAGCAATGCATAGGAGCCCGTTTCTCTGTCATTGAGACGCTGAGGAAAACAACATTAGCACGCCCATTATGGCAATTTGAAACGTAATTGAGACAGAAGCCTAACTTTACCTCAGAAAAAATGATTCGACATTCGTTCTTCACGTATATCGTGGACTAAGTTACACATGCTGCAAGTTGACCTGTATTTCACATCACATATTTTAGCGTGTTATGGACGCGTGCTGCAGGGTAAGTAAAAAAATACAGCTGGTCACTTTCACTTATAGCATCAGCTAAATGAATAGCTGTATTACACATAGTGAGGCTTGTGCTTGTACTTACATTAATGACAGATACATAACGTTACAAGTTAGACTTGCAGCTACCGTTCTGTCTGTCACATACGAGCATAACGTTACATCTTTACGATTATACTGTCACATACGAGCATAAATCTTTACGATTATATTTAACTAATGACAATTAGTACATTTTTTAAATACATAATTACTTATCAAAATATCTCTCATGATGCATAAACATAATTAACAGAAAAAAACTTACTGTGTACGTCTCGTCGGAAGCTCATTGAAGCAGCCTACGTTTCTGCTGAATTCAGCTTATCTGGCAACCTCGAATCAGGGGGGAGGGGGAGGGGATACACCGCTCTATAGTATTTTTAAAGTGATTGCAGTACCAGTTTTGGCCACAATCCTACATACAGTTCCTTTAAATCATACTTTCAGTTTGGTAATCTCTGGTGTTAAAGTGATCTTCTGTGAACTTTTGCCCCCTGTGCCATTTTTGACTGAGTTTTGACCAAGAACTGTGACATAAACTGCTTTTCCACCATCCGGCCGAACAATTCTAAGAACAGTAATCAATCAACTTTATTCAAGACAAAGAGGTCCATAGAGACAACACAGTACAGATATATATAAATATAAATATAAAACAATACAAAACATTTAAGAATGATGCAGATGAGGCATCATTAAAACATATACAGGCTTCGGGTCCAATGTTTCCAAAAGCAAGATGTGTACCTTGTGTCACTCTTAGAAACATCAGCTATGGACACAATGATCATATTGTTAGACCCTGTCAGTCTGCACATGAATCTATACATAAAATTTCTTAAAACAGCATTAAAAATTGTAAGTAAGAACAGTTACAGTTGTATTTCCACTTGAGCCTGGTAAAGCACCTGGTAAACCGTTCTCGGCCCGGAATTATCAGCTCGGTTAGCTTTACCGTGCTGGTAGAATGTGTGTAGTGACGTCGCCACTCTATGGGGTTAGAATTGTTGCATTATTCCAAATAAATAGATTGAGATTCACAAACAAATGTAAAGAGATTCACAAAAATGTATCAAATTCACAAATAAATAGATTAAGATCCACAAATAAATGTAAAGAGTTTCACAGAAATGTCTTAAACTCACAAATAAATAAAATGAGATTTACCACAAAAAATGTATGTGATGTGCAGACAAATCCACAAATAAGTGGACTCCACCCACCGTTTCCTCAAGCCAATCAGATAACGGCCACATTTAGCTGACCAATCGTAGCACGTTCTCTCTACAACCAATCACTATGACTTTACACTTGGGGCGGGAACTGAATCTGATTCATTTTGAAGATATTTTTCAAAATCCACAAATGCCTGAGGGGATTTACAAATGCACAAGAAGCAATTCACAAATGCGTGCAGCGATTTACAAATGCACAGAAACCGGTTCACAAATAAATGCCAGGCAGAGTTGTGTTTGTGACAAATCTCATTTTATTTATTTGTGAGTTTTATAATTTTTTGTGAAACTCTTTACATTTGTTTGTGAATCTCAATCAATTTATTTGGAATAATGCAACAATTCTAACCCCATATCACTCAGGATCAGTCACTTGTCTGCTGCTTTGCCTGGCTGCCAGTTTCTCCGTAGCTTGCTAAGTGCGCTATTTTGAGCGATGTAAACAAAAACTAATAAAAAATTAAAAGAAATATCAGATCATCCTCCATAACGCACCCGCTATTTTTATCTCATTATCATCTGTAAACTCTTGTGTTACCGAGGCAACGAATTGTGATCCCCGCAGTGGAAAACAAACCATATCCGTACTAGCTGGCCCGGGTCGGCACAGAATGGAATGGTTAAGCAAAGAGAACCGTTCGGCCCAATGGTGGAAAAGGTGGAAAACCATTCAGCCCAACGGCTACACAATCTATGACAGACTAAACGCCTGCTGTATCTATTTAGCTCTTTACTGTCAGCATTTTTGATCTTTTTCACAAAAGTTTCATAGCCCCCAGAATATTTTGTTGGATGAATATCTGATCATACCAGTGTTTTTCCTAGCTCAAAACGAAGTAGCGGTGGTAAAATCCTGATCATGTGCACAGATGCAAGTGTACTGCGTCTTGAACTGGCTGAAGAAAATTATTTTTATTTTGAGAACACTATCATACAGTGTTTCCCATTGGATATTATGAGACTGTGGGGGGGGACCTCGGTCCGTCTAGGGTGGTCCAGGCCGGGGTCATTAATGTGTGATTTTAATAGTCCACCCACGACCCACGCGCAGTTATTAAAATTGGAATGTTAATTTTATTTATTTATCGCCCGACCCGCACTCTCAGAATGACTCGAGCCCCAGCTGAATTTTGTCGACAGTTGGAGGTGGGGAGAAATTTCATGGAGGCGTCCGCTTTGTAATTCTCTATGCAGGAAAACCCCTGCATACAATAGGCTATATCAAAATAAAGAACAGACCCTCTGCTTTTAAGGGGAAAAAATCATTTCATATAGCTTCATGCATTCTTATTTTAAATGCTGATTAATGTTTGATGATCATGTTAGTTTGTTTATATATGTGGTAAAAACATCAATCACTTGTTTCTGCTGCTTGTTTTGTACTAGAGATTCTGTGCTCTTCCTTTCTGTAAACTGTGAAGACATGGATTGCTGGAAAATTCTGGGGAACAATAGTGGGGAAAGAGAATATAAGATGACATCATAAATCTAAGTCATTGTCTTTGTGTTTTTTTTAATCTTCAGATTGTGTAAATGCAGTATTCAAGAGAAGCAGTGTGGCTTCCTCACTTCAGCTCTGAAATCAAACCCATCACACCTGAGAGAGCTGGACCTCAGTGGAAATCAACTAAAACACAAAAGAGTGAAGCATTTTGTTGAGCTACTGAAGGATTCGCGCTGTAAACTGAAGAGTTTGAGGTCAGTATATTCACTTACAGCAAAGAAAATAGTGCTTTGGTGTTTAAATAAAACAGAATGAAAAGTTGTTCTCATTTCTCCCATTGCAGGTTAAGAGGCTGTGATATAAAAGCTGAAAATTGTTCTGCTGTGACTTCAGCTCTGAACTCAAACCCATCGCACCTGAGAGAGCTGGACCTTAGTGGGAATGAACTAGGAAACTCTGGAGTTGATAATCTTGGTGCTCTGCTGGGCAGTAAACAGTGCAAGCTGGAAAGTCTACAGTTAGTATCATTATACTTTACAGCAGTTACAGTGTGATTTAAAGTTCACTATTTAGTTATTTTAGGACAACAGGACCAGTCACATTGTTTATAGCAACTTTTGGTGTTTTTCTTTAAAGAAAATAAGAACTGAGCTAATGGACTGATGTTCAACATGTCTATCAGTAGAAAGTTTTAAATACTGTAATCTGACAAACTTCAAAGTGAGAACAGACTAAAAACTGATAATAGATTATTCTGACGGAGTTAAATGTTTTTTACAGCCCTTATGGTACTTTTTACTATTCTACTTTTATAAAAGTGGTCATGAAATGTATTTTATGAAATGTTTTAAGAGATCTTATGTTTCTGGATGTTAGCAGTTTTTTTATACAAAAAAAAAAAATCAAATATTAGTAGTTAGAATAAAAAATTACATAAAAATACATTTCAAGTGGCTTTATCTCTTCCAGACATCACGTAAATGTTCACTGTTGTGACTGGAGGAAAGCGTGGATACGGTGTGAAGCTTGCCACACACACTATGCATGCAATTAATGAAGACATTTAAGACTAATCAACTGGAAAAGCAACAAAAACATAAACACAAATCTACATATGGATTGCTTACTTAAAAGACAGTGATAGTACAACACTGGCGGCTATTTATTGTATCAAAAATGTATAACACAGGGTGAGGGTTTGTATGGTCATGAAAAACCTATAAAGGTTTTGGAAAATAAATAAGCCAAGAAAGCTCAAAATATTGATATAATAGAATATATGTTTAAGTGATAATATTGGTTAAACAAATTAGATAAAACTTAACGTTGATTCGTTTAGCAGCGTTGAGCATTATAACCAATCGCACACGTGTCCGTTGAGCTTATGAGTGTGATGGCCAATCAGAGGCATTCAGATCATCGCTGAAACGAAGAGTTCTGTTCAGTGTGCGTGCTCTCTGACTAAATTCTGACTGAAACTTGCGAATTATCCCATAATAAGAAACAAAGTTCAGAATCGATGTAAGAGATTCATGTCGCAGTGTCGTCAGCTTCCCTGATTTAATGGTAGTGATGGTGAGAGTGCTTAAACTCGGGCTAGACCCAATACAGCCTCACGATCGCTCCTGGCACTGCGAAGCCTATCTGTGGCGTGTTCTTTCTACGCAAAAGGTTTCTTTTACATGTATCTGGTACGCAAAATATACCCATTATATATTTAAATATATTATATGATAAAATATATTTCGTAACATATACACGCAAAAAGTAATTATCATATGCACGCTAAAAAGTATTGGATGAATGTAAAAGGTAATTTATGCGTATAAAGAGTATGCAAAATTAAAGCATGAGCTCATGCTATAGATACGCAGTACCAGGAGACTGGGCTCGATTTATATGTAGTCTTCATTTTCTAATGCGTGAAAAGCATTAAAATAATTTATAAGTAGTTCTTATAGTGTTGTATCTGTGTAGCCAGAATATGACATGCACTTTCCTTAAATATATAATCTCATATAATGGTGTCAATGCAGACAGATCAATAATATTGTTGAATATTAAATTAAATGTCCCCAGCTAAGCAAGCCAAAAGCCAAAGGCGAGTTATTAGGGTGTAGAGTTACATTCAACTGATTTTAAGGCTTAAATAAATAATTTTCATAGGACAAAAAATGTTTCAGTATGTCATGTTGATTATCAAAGATGGGATTTAAGGCATAAAATTATTGGCTACAAGGGGACTTAATATGCTGACTTGATGTTTATTACAAACATATGGGGCGCCGTTTGTAAAGCGGTTCACGCTGAAAATAACAGCAACATTTTGTCACATTTAACTTCAAACAATATTTAAAAAACTGGTATGAATTTTTGATGGTCACTTTTTAGCACATTTACAACAATATTTGTCAACTTAGAGATATTTTAAATAGTTAAATCTAAATATTAAATGTTACACCTAAATGTTAAATCTAAATGCTAAATCTAAATCTAAATGTTAAATCTAAATATAAATGTTAAATATTAAATGTTACACCTAAATGTTAAATGTTAAATCTAAATCTAAATCTTAATGTTAAATCTAAATATTAATGTTAAATCTAAATCTAAATCTTAATGTTAAATCTAAATGTTAAATCTAAATCTAATTGTTAAATCTAAATCTAAATATAAATGTTAAATATAAATGTTAAATCTAAATCTAAATGTTAAATCTAAATATTAAATCTAAATCTAAATGTTAAATCTAAATCTAAATGTTGAATCTAAATGTTAATTCTAAATCTAAATCTAAATGTTGAATCTAAATGTTTTGGGTGAAACTAAATATTTAACTAATATGCAAATTTAAAATGCCGGTAACCGGATTTAGATTCAACATTTAGATTTAGATTTAGATTTAACATTTAGATTTAGATTTAGATTTAACATTTAGATTTAACATTTAGATTTAGATTTAACATTTAGATTTAACATTTAGATTTAGATTTAACATTTAGATTTAACATTTAGATTTAGATTTAACATTTAGATTTAGATTTAATATTTAGATTTAACATTTAGATTTATATTTAGATTTAACATTTAGATTTAATATTTAGATTTAACATTTAGATTTAGATTTAACATTTAGATTTTAGATTTAGATTTAACATTTAGATTTAGATTTAACATTTAGATTTAACATTTAGATTTAGATTTAACATTTAGATTTAGATTTAATATTTAGATTTAACATTTATATTTATATTTAGATTTAACATTTAGATTTAATATTTAGATTTAACATTTAGATTTAGATTTAACATTTAGATTTAACATTTAGATTTAGATTTAACATTTAGATTTAACATTTAGATTTAACATTTAGATTTAGATTTAATATTTAGATTTAACATTTAGATTTAGATTTAACATTTAGATTTAAGATTTAGATTTAACATTTAGATTTAGATTTAGCATTTAGATTTAACATTTAACATTTAGATTTAACTAAGTTGACAAATATTGTTGTAAATGTGCTAAAAAGTGACCGTCAAAAATTCATACCAGTGTTTTAAACATTGTTTGAAGCTAAATATGACAAAATGTTGCTGTTATTTTCAGTGTGAGCTGCTTTACAAACGGCGCCCCATACAAACACACTTAAAGATTGTAAATAAATGTAGATTAAATGTCAACATTTAATGTCAGAAGTCAGAAACAGCTTTACTGCTAAGTATGTTTGCTTTGGTGACAGAGGAAGCTTCCAGTTCACAGAGGCAACAGCAGTGCACAAATAGTAAAATACAAGATAAATAATTAAGATATGTGAAAGACACAGACACACACACACACACACACACACACACACACACACACACATATATATATATATATATATATATATATATATATATATATATAGGGGAGAGCGGGGCACAACCTAACGCTTTTTGACTTTCTCAGTTTGTGTAAATCTACTTATGGTTCAGAGTATTTTTTTTTTCCCACATTAATTTCCCACATGTCTAGTACAATTATGTGTTTTTGTTTTATTAATACAGTATATACTTTTTTCTTGATATACCCCGAAAGAATGGAAGTGAAATGTGACAACATGCCCCATAGGTGGGGTACATTGTAACATGTCGTGGGGTACATTGTAACATAACATATGGCAGCTTAAAATGTTATCTGATCTAATAAAAAAAATATACAAAACAAACTAAAATATTTTCTAAATAAAATACAATTAAAACATTTTCCATCATATAAAATAATGGCAATTTTTAATAATTAAATATAAACTCATTTTTGAGTTTTGACTATGAACACATGAAAACACAGCTAAACAACATAGTTCAAAACAAATAAATAATTAGTAATTTCTGAACATTGACACTCAGTCTTTATTCACCTTTTTCTCACGTTTTCTCAATAAAATTAATAAATGTATAGAATATGATAGCATATTTCTAATAGGGGCACATTGTAACGCAGTGTTACAACATGCCCCCGCCTGCACAACTGGGATTTAAACCCGGATAGGGTCTTCTGCTAGTTAGCAGAAGTTACAGAACTATCTCAACTGTTAAATAACATCTTGGAGATTAAAATAATATCAGATTTGTCTTATTTCAAATAAACACAAAAAATAGAGATGAAACATTAACTTAAGTAAGAAATTTACTTTTGCTATGGTTTAATAAATGTCTATGGATATCTTCCAAAAAAAAGTAATTTTGGCGGATTTTTTTTTTCTATATAGTGTTGATATGGCAACTAGGAAATAAACAAAGTTTCGTCATCCAAGCATGTGCGGAAGTATTTAAAACAAGCGTGTTACAACCAACCCCGCGTTAGGTTGTGCCCCGCGCTCCCCTATATATATATATATATATATATATATATATATATATATATATATATATATATATATATATATATATATATACACATATACCAGGGAACGACAACTGGCGGCCAGCAATATTTTCTGGCCCGCCGGATTATTTTGGAAGTCCTAAATGCTGCACAAAACTCTTCCAATACTTGAGAAAAGCCGTAGTCGCGCGGCGATTTCACCGCCATGCGGCGCGGGATTACATTTTAAAGTAGGCTATAACTGTGCGTTCACACCGGCCGCGAATAGCGCGTCAAATTCGCGCCTGCCGCGTCTAGTTATATGCTTGACCACTTTGTGTGCATTCGCGCGTCAAAAGACGGTAGCGGTCAGAAGTCTGGTGTACTTTGGACGGAGCGGGCGGTCTGACTGACAATAGCCCACTTCCAACATCTTTTGACAGTGTATCCGCGCTTAATTCTTGACCACCTGTAGGCTACACCTCTGAGGAGCTGTCAGTCAACAACATTCATTTTTTGCAAGGATGTTTGAAATAGTTCGGCAGAAAATAGCCTACTTCATTTCTCAGTAGGGCAATATGATTTTCGTTTATGTTGCTTTGAAATTTGAGTGGGCTTTGTCCTATTCAATTTATGTTATTTATATTTCATACATTTTTCCTGTGGCATTTTTTTTCTCTGCTGACAGTAGGCTACAATGTTAAAATAATATTTTATGTTGACACGAACACAATTTTTGTATAGCCATTTATAATTGTTATAGGCTACTTAATCTCTCTCTTTCCGTTAGAGACATTTGAATGTGAGATTATGGAAACGAGATCTAAATTTTGCGGACCGTCAGGTCGGGAAATAAAGCGGGTGAACACCGAGTGTATTTTAAGCGGTTGCTGAATAGAACCTTGTGGGAGCGGGACGGAAAAAACAGTCCTCCTCTCCTTAATACAGTGCAGTCACCCTGTTCCATGTGCAGAAAAACACCCCCAAAGCATGATGCTACCACCCCCATGCTTCACAGTAGGGATGGTGTTCTTGGGATGGTACTCATCATTCTTCTTCCTCCAAACACGGTTAGTGGAATTATGACCCAAAAGTTCTATTTTGGTCTCATCTGACCACATGACTTTCTCCCATGACTCCTCTGGATCATCCAAATGGTCATTGGCAAACTTAAGACGGGCCTTGACATGTGCTGGTTTAAGCAGGGGAACCTTCCGTGCCATGCATGATTTCAAACCATGACGTCTTAGTGTATTACCAACAGTAACCTTGGAAACGGTGGTCCCAGCTCTTTTCAGGTATTTGACCAGCTCCTCCCGTGTAGTTCTGGGCTGATTTCTCACCTTTCTTTGGATCATTGAGACCCCACGAGGTGAGAATTTGCATGGAGCCCCAGTCCGAGGGAGATTGACAGTCATGTTTAGCTTCTTCCATTTTCTAATGATTGCTCCAACAGTGGACCTTTTTTCACCAAGCTGCTTGGCAATTTCCCCGTAGCCCTTTCCAGCCTTGTGGAGGTGTACAATTTTATCTCTAGTGTCTTTGGACAGCTCTTTGGTCTTGGCCATGTTAGTAGTTGGATTCTTACTGATTGTATGGGGTGGACAGGTGTCTTTATGCAGCTAACGACCTCAAACAGGTGCATCTAATTTAGGATAATAAATGGAGTGGAGGTGGACATTTTAAAGGCAGACTAACAGGTCTTTGAGGGTCAGAATTCTAGCTGATAGACAGGTGTTCAAAAACTTATTTTGCAGCTGTATCATACAAATAAATAGTTAAAAAATCATATATTGTGATTTCTTCATTTTTCTCACATTAAAAATCAGAAATAGTCTATTTATTATATTTATATTAAATGTGTTGATTCAATTTTATGTTTTATGTTGAACCTGTCTTAATGTACATTTATAACTCACAGACATTTTAAAGATGTTTTAATCATTACCTGAGTTATATAGTTTTCTTCTTGTTATACTCCTAATGGTTTATGGTTTTATAATTAAGTTTACATGTTGTTGTTGTATTATATTGTATGACACCTATTATATTTTTCTCCACTTACTCATGGTGAATATGCATGTATTTGAGCCATTGTTGTTTCTCTTTGTCCTCAGTCTGTGTGGATGCAGTATTACAGCGAAACAGTGCTATCTCCTGACTCAAGCAATGTGTACTTCAAATCTTTCACATCTGAGAGAGCTGGACTTCAGTGGGAATCAAATAGAAAACAAAGGACTGGAGAACTTGTGTGACGTACTGAAGCATTCACAGTGTAAACTGGAGATATTGAGGTCAGTAATGTTTACATACATTAATCGATATGCTTAAAATCATTTCTACATAAAACAATTTAACCAAATCACTTTCACTCAATATCTCATGAAGAGCCTGAGTTTACATTATTTTTTAATAAAATGTATTATTTGTATTTTATTATTTTGTGATCTGATGAAAGCAGGGTCTTAAATTGACACCCACCAAGTGCCAAGCGCAGGTCAGTTTTGGCCATAGTGAAAGGCCGGTGATGATATCATAATCCATTAGCTTTATACTGTATGTGCACTGTGGCACAAGGACCCTCTGTCAGTCAGTAACTTCACAGTCTTGAAAAATGCACAAGTATGATGAGATGATTTCAGCCACAGAGTAAACAGCAGTGGGATAATTGCATGGCTAAGTTGCCTAGATCACATGCATCAAACAGTCTCAACAGCTACAAAGCATAAAGGTGCTGTATGTAACTTTTCTTCTAAAATGAATCCTTTGTTGATTGCCTGTGTGTGAAGGGGTTGTAATCTCACAATAAAATGATCCACTTTGCGGGTTTTGCTATTACCTCGGAAAAGAAGTATTCTTATTTTTATGTGAAGGTGCCGGGTCAGATTTACCGCAAAATCCAGTGACTGAGACCTGCACGCGCGCTCCCGAGCCTCTCGCCTCGTCTACTGACTTTGCACTCAACAGCGACGACACTGCAACTTATGACATGGAATTATGACTTATGCAACTTATGACATGTCTGATAACACTAAGAAATGACCTGCTCCCAGCACAACACAGACTCCAACACTTTTTCTGCTGAAGCTCGTAAGGCCAGACGTGAATCGCATGAACTTCGGGTGAAAAAACACGGCTCAACATCGGCAGGGCATTTGAATCATGGAGAAACCTTATCTACAAACCTAGAATGTAGCCTAAGTGCTTGCAAGTGGTGCTTGCAGTGGCAAAATTCGGCACGGTTGCTAGGGTTTCATACTTATGGTAACGTTACGAGCATGGAGCATTAGTTCAACGTCAGGCTGATAAAAGTAGCCTATTATTGTAACGTTGCAGTGGGAGTTTACCTCAGTTTTCAGCATGTTGTGTGATCCTTTCTCTGGTGTGTTTCGTGACGCGTCTCAGTCTGGCCGGTACCCACAGTGCTCGCTCAGAAATTCTTTTTCCATCACAAGATGGAACGTGCTTGTAAACTTATTGGTTGCAATCTGAAACATCACCACTAGAGGTCGCTGAAAACTACATACAGCACCTTTAAAGCCACACCGCGGACTTTGTGACCTAAAGAGTTGACGCATACGAGTTATTTTAAATGATTCCTCAGGCCAATATACAGCGTTTGACACTATTAATGCTCCGAGCGGGGCTGCCCTCTTGAAATACCGCCTATGTAAGTTTGGAGAAGACGGACCGTCGTTGGCCAGGTCATGTGACCTGGAGAACGTATCGCTTTATGGCCATCACGTGACCATAGGCTCTGATATACTCATGGAGCAGACTTTTGCGACAGTGCTGCGGTGCTTGTGGCCTCTAGGGGCGCTAGACGTGAAAGTTACAGGTCTAGCGCCCCTAGCGCCCGCAAAAGTTATGCGGTGTGGCTTTAAGTAAGGAGTGCAATGTGTTGTTTTGTTTGTTTTTTCAATAATGTGTAATTTAATTAGCTGATATTAGTAATTAAATATTAGTAGACCAGATGTGAAGCAGGTGTGAAACATTTTCCAATCAGCTTCTTTATTCTGGGCTGAGTAGACAGTAAATGATAGTAGGCCAATTAAATGATAGCCTTGAATAGTTAGTGTAGCTTTGATGAGCAAATCAAGCAATTGTGAATTTTCCTGTCAGATTTGTTATTGATGTAAAATTCATGTAGGTGAATTTCTCTGCCACTGGAAGTCTCTCATCACATGGATTCTATTGAGATGAATGATGTTTCCTGCAAAATTGTTTAAAAAAAGTTTTAAAAAAGTTTAATTCTTCTGTCTGTTTGTCTCTTTCTAGTCTAAACTACTGTGGCATTACAGATGTTTCTTCTTTAACTCGGTCTTTGACAAACACAAAAGCACTCCAGTTTTTAAAAGAGCTTGATCTGAGTAAAAATACCATCAAATCCTCCAAGCAGAAGCTCATTGACATGATGCAAGACTCAAGCTGTAACCTGAGGTGAGTAAACATCCTTTAGTTGCAGTAACACTAACAAACGTAGGAATGCACATTTAGATGTATTATATTTAAAATACAAATACAGGGTTTTGTCTGAACTAAAAATAGATGGGCTTCCACCTAAATAAATGTTTGTCCCACCAAGGCTTTATTTGGTCATCTAATGTGATATCTGAAATAACTGATGCACTTGTGACAATGACATGGAGCATTTTATTTATAAGCTTAAGATGATTAAAACAGTGTGAATAAAAATGCCTGATTTCTTTGATCAAATATCTAACTTCACATTCTTTCCATTTGTATCAAATGCTCTTTCAAAGAAACACTCCAGTGATCTTAGTTGGATTATCAGTTGCATAAGGGCTAGCATGTTATCTTAGCATACCGTCACATTAATATCTTTAATAACTAATAACATTAATATCATGTTTCTTTCAATATCCCTTCTGTGATCTGATGTGACATCTTATTACAGAATGATGGGGAAAATACATTCATTTAGAGTATTTTATAAAGTAATAAAGTCTATACTGTCTTTTCCTGTGTCCTCATAAATCAAATGGCTAAAACTAAATATACTAAACTGTTTGTTTTTTAGGAGCAATTTTGGAGTATCTAACTGTATTCCTCTAGCGCCACCACCTGTCCAATGGACTCACGTTTATGCTAATAACAAACAATTTTTTTTTTTGTCATGAAAATGTTTCCGCCATTTTGATTTTCCTAAAAAAACTACTTTTTCGAACTCCTCCTAGGCCGTTGCTCCGATTTTCACAAAAATTAAACCAGATCATCTGCAGATGGCGACAAAAAGATAACTCGCAAAGAATTTTACGGAGCACGTGTGAAAATAGACATAAGGCTGCATCTCCACAAGCTTTATCGTATTCAGACCCAACTTGGTACATGTCATCACAAGCATGACCTGAGGTTACATGCTGCGTTTTGGCACAGCGCCACCTACTGGTGCAGAGATACGAAAAATGGCTATTTTAGCTTATAACTTCTGAACGGTTTTGGTCTCAAATTGGTCTCGTTAGATTCGGGACGGCATGCTGAGTCAAATGATATCCACTTTTCCCATATCGGCCATTTTGGGCATCGGCCATTTTGAATTTTGTACTAAGGGTTTGTGTAGGGGGGATGGAATACAGTAAGAAAAAAAGAAAGAAAAAAAAAAAGTTTTATGCTTAAGGAGAATCCTTGTGTGTGTGTTTGTTCAGGTAAACCCCACGATATTGGGAAAACAAATTACCCATAGATAGAAATAATTTTTGTTCCCCATGAGGAAACATAAATAAAGGTCATAAATCATATTTGAAAACCAAAAATGCTAAATAAATTGTGTGATGGTAGGGTTAGTGTAAGGGGAGAGAATATACAGTTGTTGTTTTTTTACAGAATAAAAACAATTATGCCAATAGAATGTTCCCATAAAACATGGAATCCCAATGTGTGTGTGTGTGTGTGTGGAATGTCCGTGTTCATTAGCCACCACAGAAGACCATTGAAATATTGTTTAGAAATGTTTGTATTAAGTTTTGCTTAGGTGAAAGTGTGTATGCCAAATAATATAAAATCAGTAACTAATCTTCTTTCAGGAATTTAATGTTAGTTTCAGTCTATTACACTTTGTACTTAATTGAAATATAATAATTAATTTGCAACTTGTTCCACTCAACACTGATTATTTTCTCTTCTAATTCCTCCTCACAGCCTAGAGAAAGAAGGCTGGACTGTCTGGAAAACTGGTGTAAACATCAACAGTAGCATCAGTGGCATTGGTGGATGGTTTGCTTCATCCCCGGATGAACCTGAGAAATCAACAGCACAAGAAAAGCCACCATCGGATGAAGGATCCTCAGAAGGTTCTTGCTATAATACTGTAATAAATGAATACTGTGTGTATGATGGTGATTTTAGCGAGATGCAGCTAAAAAGCAAATCATAAATAGTATCACTGCAAAACCCACAGCTATTACGAATTCAAGCTTTTCATACCTGTATTGTATAGCACAATTAAACCGCTTTAAATAGCATTGCTTTAACAAATGTACAGTTTATTATACTAGCTCTGTATTTTAAAAAGGATCAGGCTTAGAAATTAAATAATGCAGCATTAATAGAAACATACATACACATTGTGAGTTATGTTGACTGGTTATTTGATGATTTAGTGTTCATACAAGATGTTTTGCTTTTTTACAGGTAAAATGGAGGGAGAAAAGCCTGACCTCAGCTCAGAGGGAGAAAAGCCTGACCTCAGCTCAGAGGGAGAAAAGCCTGACCTCGGCTCAGAGGGACAAAAGCCTGACCTCGGCTCAGAGGGACAAAAGCCTGACCTCGGCTCAGAGGGAGAAAAGCCTGACCTCAGCTCAGAGGGACAAAAGCCTGACCTCAGCTCAGAGGGACAAAAGCCTGACCTCAGCTCAGAGGAACAAAAGCCTGACCTCGGCTCAGAGGGACAAAAGCCTGACCTCGGCTCAGAGGGACAAAAGTCTGACCTCAGCTCAGAGGGACAAAAGCCTGACCTCAGCTCAGAGGGACAAAAGCCTGATCTCAGCTCAGAGGGACAAAAGCCTGACCTCAGCTCAGAGGGACAAAAGCCTGACCTCAGCTCAGAGGGACAAAAGCCTGACCTCAGCTCAGAGGGACAAAAACCTGACCTCAGCTCAGAGGGACAAAAGCCTGACCTCAGCTCAGAGGTGGTTAAGCCTGATCTCAGCTCAGAGGGACAAAAGCCTGACCTCGGCTCAGAGGGACAAAAGCCTGACCTCGGCTCAGGGGGACAAAAGCCTGACCTCGGCTCAGAGGGACAAAAGCCTGACCTCGGCTCAGAGGGACAAAAGCCTGACCTCAGCTCAGAGGTGGTTAAGCCTGATCTCAGCTCAGAGGGACAAAAGCCTGACCTCGGCTCAGAGGGACAAAAGCCTGACCTCGGCTCAGAGGGACAAAAGCCTGACCTCGGCTCAGAGGGACAAAAGCCTGACCTCGGCTCAGAGGGACAAAAGCCTGACCTCGGCTCAGAGGTGGTTAAGCCTGACCTCGGCTCAGAGGGACAAAAGCCTGACCTCGGCTCAGAGGGACAAAAGCCTGACCTCGGCTCAGAGGGACAAAAGCCTGACCTCGGCTCAGAGGGACAAAAGCCTGACCTCGGCTCAGAGGGACAAAAGCCTGACCTCGGCTCAGAGGGACAAAAGCCTGACCTCGGCTCAGAGGGACAAAAGCCTGACCTCAGCTCAGAGGGACAAAAGCCTGACCTCAGCTCAGAGGGACAAAAGCCTGACCTCAGCTCAGAGGTGGTTAAGCCTGATCTCAGCTCAGAGGGACAAAAGCCTGACCTCAGCTCAGAGGGACAAAAGCCTGACTTCAGCTCAGAGGGACAAAAGCCTGACCTCAGCTCAGAGGGACAAAAGCCTGACCTCGGCTCAGAGGGACAAAAGCCTGACCTCGGCTCAGAGGGACAAAAGCCTGACCTCAGCTCAGAGGTGGTTAAGCCTGATCTCAGCTCAGAGGGACAAAAGCCTGACCTCAGCTCAGAGGGACAAAAGCCTGACCTCAGCTCAGATGTGGTTAAGCCTGATCTCAGCTCAGAGGGACAAAAGCCTGATCTCAGCTCAGAGGGACAAAAGCCTGACCTCAGCTCAGAGGGACAAAAGCCTGACCTCAGCTCAGAGGGACAAAAGCCTGACCTCAGCTCAGAGGGACAAAAGCCTGACCTCAGCTCAGAGGGACAAAAACCTGACCTCAGCTCAGAGGGACAAAAGCCTGACCTCAGCTCAGAGGGACAAAAGCCTGACCTCAGCTCAGAGGGACAAAAGCCTGACCTCAGCTCAGAGGGACAAAAACCTGACCTCAGCTCAGAGGGACAAAAGCCTGACCTCAGCTCAGAGGGACAAAAGCCTGACCTCAGCTCAGAGGTGGTTAAGCCTGACCTCGGCTCAGAGGTGGTTAAGCCTGACCTCGGCTCAGAGGGACAAAAGCCTGACCTCGGCTCAGAGGGACAAAAGCCTGACCTCGGCTCAGAGGGACAAAAGCCTGACCTCGGCTCAGAGGGACAAAAGCCTGACCTCAGCTCAGAGGTGGTTAAGCCTGACCTCGGCTCAGAGGGACAAAAGCCTGACCTCGGCTCAGAGGGACAAAAGCCTGACCTCGGCTCAGAGGGACAAAAGCCTGACCTCGGCTCAGAGGGACAAAAGCCTGACCTCAGCTCAGAGGTGGTTAAGCCTGATCTCAGCTCAGAGGGACAAAAGCCTGACCTCGGCTCAGAGGGACAAAAGCCTGACCTCAGCTCAGAGGTGGTTAAGCCTGACCTCGGCTCAGAGGGACAAAAGCATGACCTCGGCTCAGAGGGACAAAAGCCTGACCTCGGCTCAGAGGGACAAAAGCCTGACCTCGGCTCAGAGGGACAAAAGCCTGACCTCAGCTCAGAGGTGGTTAAGCCTGATCTCAGCTCAGAGGGACAAAAGCCTGACCTCGGCTCAGAGGGACAAAAGCCTGACCTCGGCTCAGAGGGACAAAAGCCTGACCTCGGCTCAGAGGGACAAAAGCCTGACCTCGGCTCAGAGGTGGTTAAGCCTGATCTCGGCTCAGAGGGACAAAAGCCTGACCTCGGCTCAGAGGGACAAAAGCCTGACCTCGGCTCAGAGGAACAAAAGCCTGACCTCGGCTCAGAGGGACAAAAGCCTGACCTCGGCTCAGAGGGACAAAAGCCTGACCTCGGCTCAGAGGTGGTTAAGCCTGACCTCAGCTCAGAGGAACAAAAGCCTGACCTCGGCTCAGAGGGACAAAAGCCTGACCTCGGCTCAGAGGGACAAAAGCCTGACCTCGGCTCAGAGGGACAAAAGCCTGACCTCGGCTCAGAGGGACAAAAGCCTGACCTCGGCTCAGAGGGACAAAAGCCTGACCTCGGCTCAGAGGGACAAAAGCCTGACCTCAGCTCAGAGGGACAAAAACCTGACCTCAGCTCAGAGGGACAAAAGCCTGACCTCAGCTCAGAGGGACAAAAGCCTGACCTCAGCTCAGAGGTGGTTAAGCCTGATCTCAGCTCAGAGGGACAAAAGCCTGACCTCAGCTCAGAGGGACAAAAGCCTGACCTCAGCTCAGAGGTGGTTATGCTTGATCTCAGCTCAGAGGGACAAAAGCCTGATCTCAGCTCAGAGGGACAAAAGCCTGACCTCAGCTCAGAGGGACAAAAGCCTGACCTCAGCTCAGAGGGACAAAAGCCTGACCTCAGCTCAGAGGGACAAAAGCCTGACCTCGGCTCAGAGGTGGTTAAGCTTGACCTCAGCTCAGAGGGACAAAAGCCTGACCTCAGCTCAGAGGAACAAAAGCCTGACCTCAGCTCAGAGGGACAAAAACCTGACCTCAGCTCAGAGGGACAAAAGCCTGACCTCAGCTCAGAGGTGGTTAAGCCTGACCTCGGCTCAGAGGTGGTTAAGCCTGACCTCGGCTCAGAGGGACAAAAGCCTGACCTCGGCTCAGAGGGACAAAAGCCTGACCTCGGCTCAGAGGGACAAAAGCCTGACCTCGGCTCAAAGGGACAAAAGCCTGACCTCGGCTCAGAGGGACAAAAGCCTGACCTCGGCTCAGAGGGACAAAAGCCTGACCTCGGCTCAGAGGGACAAAAGCCTGACCTCGGCTCAGAGGGACAAAAGCCTGACCTCGGCTCAGAGGGACAAGAGGGACAAAAGCCTGACCTCAGCTCTGAGGGACAAAAGCATGACCTCAGCTCAGAGTTGGATTATCATAAATATGGGTCTTCAGTATAAGACCTTCATCATAATGTTGGGATTAAACTCCTCAATAATGAAGCAATTAAAACATTGCTTATTGTAATTGTCAAATTTAGCAATTAAATATATTAAATGATATAAACAAAGTATACAATTAAAATGACATTGTGTGGTACATATGCAAAGATTTTAATCTGTCAAATCTGTCATATGTATCTTTATATTATTTACTTAACTTTGATCAGTTTTACAATTATATGTCGCTTAAATTTTATAAACAGAATATTTATTTTTATTGATACATTTTTATTTTGTATTGTATGAAACTCTCTCTGCTTTGACTGACATAAGGATAATGCCTGTTATTTTATAATTTTCTCATTTGCCATTGTATTGTATAATTACACAATATGTTAGCATAATAAAATGCAATTTGTTATAGAATATGCAATTATTCTATTATAATTATGCCTTTTTGTGTATGAAGCACTTATGTATTGTAGTCAACCATAATTATAACCTTATATACGGTAATTGAAGTGTTATATCAAGAAAGACACTTGTAATACCGGTAATCATTGTAACCATATATGAAGAAAAACACTGTAAATTGTTGTTGTAAAGTGATTTATTAAGAAAATGGTTTATAAAGAAAAACACTGCAATTGTTTTTGTAAAATGGTTTATTGAGAAAGTGGTTTATAAAGACAAACTTACCAGACTTAATGTTTTCAGCATTTATTAAGAAGCATAGTGAGAAACAAAACCTGCATTAGAAAGTACATTAAAATGTATTATTTTGAAAAGTGAATTAGTTCAGTTCCCTTAATTGGAGTGTAACTGGTATTAAGATGCAACAGCAGATGCAGAGAGGTTATGCCATGTCTCGAGCTCACCACTAGAGGTCAACACTATATCATGTGAAGAATAAGTTTTATATAATAAAACATCAAAATTTGCCTACAAATAGAAATAGCACCAATCTTTTTTGTAGTTTTTGGTAGTGAACATTCATCAACAAGTATTGGAGAAATGTTCTACTCCTTTATGAAAGACATAAATTAACTAATTGTGATATATTTTGTATAGGGAAAGTACAGTTAAGACTTATAGACTAAGGATTTCAATCAATCGAAGAAATTTGTTCAAGAGCAGAAGTCAGCTCAACTCTTTATGGCAAAAGAGATTAGCCTACATTTGCAAACACACACTCAAGTTTCTTTCAGCAAGTCTGCCTTTTCCCAAAACAGTAGAGAGACAAAAAAGAATTTAACACAAGTAGAAGTTTGATTTTTTTATCATTCTTGGTAAATATCAATTAAAGCTACACTGTGTGTTTTTTACCCCCATCTAGCGGTGAAATTGTATATGACTACCCAGTGAATATTAGTTTCTGTTCCTCTCAATTCTGAGGGCGTTTTAACTCCTATGGTGGCCGTATTATTTCAAGATTAACATGGCTTCCAGTTATCGACTTCGTCCATGACAATAATAAACAATACGTCTAAAATGAATAAAACTACAGGACAGATGTCAGGAGGTAAACGTCACCCTTGGAATCGGCTATCCCAGCATAATCAGATTAGTACGTTACAATGTGTACAAAGTAAAAGCAATTAAAAATAACTAAAATTTACAATGTCCTTTTTTTATATAGCTTAAAAAATTATGCCTTTAAAACTATTCATTACCTGTGTCCCATCGCAGCACAGATTTATGTTACAAGGTAAACAATACTTTTTCACCATTGACGCGAGGATGAAGTTATACTAGAGGTCGTTCTGGCGTTATGCACAACCATGCTATGGTTAGACAAGCAACTATAAAACTTTGAATTTACACAAATGAATTACAACAGGCTGAATTACCTGTCGATAAGAAAGCAGGCAACCTCGGCGTCCGTTTTAAAATCTTTTCTCCTCATGAGCTCTTTCCATCTGGGAAAAGTTACTCCAATATTGACTATGGTCTTGCTGATTTGTCTGTCGCGTTGACGCTTTATTTCTCTCTTTCAAATGTGAGTACACACACACACACCACACTATCTTTCAAATCTGCCGGCACTCGCGAGCTCGCAAGTAATCTCCCCCTCACATTCGTCACGGTGTCACTGAGTGAAAAACGCAAAAGGCAAAGCTTGAATTTACAGGTATGTCCCTCTTTGGCTAATGTAGTTTCAAGATGGAGGGGCAACATGGTGACCGGTGTGGTATAGTATTCAGTCACTATAGTAATGGGTCCGGGCTGAGGACCCTTACTATAGAGTGACCGAATACTATAGAGTGATTGGCTGAGGACCCAATTAGTATGCCAGTAGTATGCCTGATCTAAATCTGTTCTCGCGATACGGTAAGGCAGTATCAGTGCAGTAATATCAGGTAAAGCTCATAGCACGATCATCGGATAACGTTAGCTGTATGCTATGCTACTATCTAAGCTAACTAAAAAACACACTAACAACGAGAAATGTTTAATTTCACAATCTATAGCTTTGGTTAAATACTAGTATATGAAACGTATAATGTAAAATACATTAAATACATTGATGACTCGTTATAACGTAGTACAAACATCTTCTATAATAAAGTGATTTTGTATGATTTATAACCAGGCACTAAAGCGATTACCCATAAAACGTGCTTTGAACCAATCGGATTGCTTGGGTCCTCAGCCCGGACCCATTACTATACGGTTACAGAATACTATACCACACCGGCACTGCAATCAGTGGCGGATTTAGCAAATGGGGGGCCCAAGGCGAAGGTAGGTAGGCAATGGGCCCCTCCCCATCCAATCTTTAAAAGAGAACGAAAAAAATATGTACCGACTGAATGGTGGATATACAGGTCCTTCTCAATAAATTAGCATATTGTGATAAAGTTCATTATTTTCCATAATGTAATGATAAAAATTAAACTTTCATATATTTTAGATTCATTGCACACCAACTGAAATATTTCAGGTCTTTTATTGTTTTAATACTGATGATTTTGGCATACAGCTCATGAAAACCCAAAATTCCTATCTCAATAAATTAGCATATTTCATCCGACCAATAAAAGAAAAGTGTTTTTAATACAAAAAAAGTCAACCTTCAAAAAATTATGTTCAGTTTTGCACTCAATACTTGGTCGGGAATCCTTTTGCAGAAATGACTGCTTCAATGCGGCGTGGCATGGAGGCAATCAGCCTGTGGCACTGCTGAGGTGTTATGGAGGCCCAGGATGCTTCGATAGCGGCCTTAAGCTCATCCAGAGTGTTGGGTCTTGCGTCTCTCAACTTTCTCTTCACAATATCCCACAGATTCTCTATGGGGTTCAGGTCAGGAGAGTTGGCAGGCCAATTGAGCACAGTAATACCATGGTCAGTAAACCATTTACCAGTGGTTTTGGCACTGTGAGCAGGTGCCAGGTCGTGCTGAAAAATGAAATCTTCATCTCCATAAAGCTTTTCAGCAGATGGAAGCATGAAGTGCTCCAAAATCTCCTGATAGCTAGCTGCATTGACCCTGCCCTTGATAAAACACAGTGGACCAACACCAGCAGCTGACATGGCACCCCAGACCATCACTGACTGTGGGTACTTGACACTGGACTTCAGGCATTTTGGCATTTCCTTCTCCCCAGTCTTCCTCCAGACTCTGGCACCTTGATTTCCGAATGACATGCAAAATTTGTCCAAAAGTCCAGTGCTGCTTCTCTGTAGCCCAGGTCAGGCGCTTCTGCCGCTGTTTCTGGTTCAAAAGTGGCTTGACCTGGGGAATGCGGCACCTGTAGCCCATTTCCTGCACACGCCTGTGCACGGTGGCTCTGGATGTTTCTACTCCAGACTCAGTCCACTGCTTCCGCAGGTCCCCCAAGGTCTGGAATCGGTCCTTCTCCACAATCTTCCTCAGGGTCCGGTCACCTCTTCTCGTTGTGCAGCGTTTTTTGCCACACTTTTTCCTTCCCACAGACTTCCCACTGAGGTGCCTTGATACAGCACTCTGGGAACAGCCTATTCGTTCAGAAATTTCTTTCTGTGTCTTACCCTCTTGCTTGAGGGTGTCAATGATGGCCTTCTGGTCAGCAGTCTTACCCATGATTGCGGTTTTGAGATATGAACCAGGCTGGAAGTTTTTAAAAGCCTCAGGAATCTTTTGCAGGTGTTTAGAGTTAATTAGTTGATTCAGATGATTAGGTTAATAGCTCGTTTAGAGAACTTTTTCATGATATGCTAATTTATTGAGATAGGAATTTTGGGTTTTCATGAGCTGTATGCCAAAATCATCAGTATTAAAACAATAAAAGACCTGAAATATTTCAGTTGGTGTGCAATGAATCTAAAATATATGAAAGTTTAATTTTTATCATTACATTATGGAAAATAATGAACTTTATCACAATATGCTAATTTATTGAGAAGGACCTGTATAGGCAGGTAAAGCTAATCTACGGGGAAGTAAAAGTTAGAGAGGAGAAAAAACGTCCCCTTTAAACCCTGCATACACTTCTTTACTCCTAAACAGAAACTTGTTACAATGTTTACATGGTACAATTTCTGGTAAGCTATGTTTTTTTTTTTTTTTTTTTTGCTTGACAAATTTCACCATTTCGATTCAATTCTTGTGATTTGATTCAATATTGACTCATTTGGATAGATATTAGGTAACGTTTCACAATTTAGGCACTTTGTCCTCAAGAAAAAAAAGCCCTATCAGCTGGTATAATTTAAGGTTAAAATAAATAATATAGTAGCCTACACATATTTAGCCAAATACTCTATAGTTCTTTTTTTAGCCATGGCTTTCACGAGGTAAATGTTATGTGATGATTGTTCTCCAGCTGTTTTACCTCTTTCCACGGTTGAAAAACACTTATTGATCGATATTATGAATGAGGAATATACATTTCGGTAAGTTATACTGGATCTTTCAACATAGTTAATTCGTGTTTATTTAGATGATCAGTTCACGTGCCGCTATAGGAATCTGTCACGTCACATTAAAATGGTAAAACGGACTTTATTGTTTAAATTTCGTAATAGAATTAACAGAATCTGAGAGCTGAGATTTTTTTAAATATCATGATTCATAAGTAAACTGCTCAGTTTTGTCTGTCGATCTCCGTGTCCTCTGCTTCACGATTTTTCTGTGCGTTGGACGTTGTTGTTCCTGATCTGTATCCCCAACAGTAGCCGTAAAAATTTTGTCATCTTTGGCAGCGTTCCCAAATACTTATCAGAGTCTTTTCACTTTTTCTTTTATTTGAGCCGCTTGGGTAACTTCGAAACTTTACATTTTCGCGTTTAGACTCGTCGTGCTCTGTTTGTGTATTTCCCAGTCCTCCTGTTACTGTGTGTTGTTTATCTTTCGCGCTGCGCACCTTTACGGACTTTCCTCCCGCTTCTTCCTTTTTTAAGCACCGCTTGGGTAGCTAGCTTCGCTTCATTTTTACTCTGTCTACTACTCTGTACACTCTGTCTGTCAATCATTTATTTTTCTCCGTCAGTTTTTTGGCACATTCTTGTCATTTTCGCAGATGCGCAGTTAGTGAGATAATGGAATAGTCCAATGTAGTGAGGCGGGGGCCCCCTCCTGTCTGCGACACTAATGATTTGATGCCATTTTTCGCAAATGGAGTTTTAGAAATATATAATAAAAAAAACTTAAGCATAAGTTAATAGGGCATTTTGGGGGCCCCAAGGTAGCTTGTGCAGCGATTGGTGGAAACAAATATACCTCTAATAGTATTTAGCCATAAGCTGAAGTGCCATCCAATAATTTCCTCAGTGCATAACTTACATTTCACGGACATATTCTCCATCTGTAAATGTTAGAAAGTCCAGTTTTCTGTCATGAGTGAACGCGCTTTCTGCAAGCTAAACTTCCGTGAACGAGCGCCGCCGCGTGCATGCGCGCCGAACAGACGGAGCGCAATAGAGAGCCTAAGTCCCGCCCCTACGCTTCCGGCTCATGGGACCTTATTTCTGAAAAAATATGTATGGAAGTCAATGACGAGAGATAACTTATCTTTTTATTCCGTCTGAACTGTGCCCTGAACTACACATATGATGTTTGTCAATTTAAAAGGTAATTATGAAAGTCAAGAAAGTCGCAGTTTGTCATAAAACAGAAGAGTAACGTTTAGTTTTATGTGAAAATCGCTCAATGAACTACATCTCTCGTCTCGCACTATGTACGTCACAAGATCCGTTGCTGGTATGTGTGTATTCTGGCTCAAAACACTCAGGCATGACGGCTTTACGTTACGATTATAATGTAAGACTATAGAAAAAACGACAGACGTTAGCTTCAGTAAAGTTAGCTTCATTCATTGAGAGAAAAGGTATGACGTCGCATGTGCGTCTTTTGGGTTTGTAGTCTTTGTAATTACCTATTTTCACAGTCTTTAAAGGCCCTTTCACACCGGATGCGTAACGAAAAAGCGAATAGTTCGTGTGCGAATAGTTCGCGTCAAAACCCATCACATGAGCCGCGTAAACACGTCTATCTCTATCTTTGACGATTAGCTTTCTATCCCAAATGTAGTTTAGCCTGCTAGCCTACACAGCACAGGACTATACAACAACTAAAACTATCACACAACATACTCACAGTCGTGATGACTGAGTTGGTTGGCAATGTTACGCCACACAATCATTGTCCTTGTAGTATGCAATTGGCTGAAGCCTTTTCTGTCGTGTCACGTTACGCTAAATAGAACCCAAGCGCAGACAGTAACTTGCACAAAACACGGTTTATTTACAACCAGAAACAAAAGACCCACGATGGGGCAAACAAACAATAACTAGACTTGACAATAAAACAGAACTGGAACTTTCACAGACAGACCACAATACTCACAGAACCGAATGTTAACAAGACGAACCAGCACTGAGGAACAAACACCGGGAGCTTACATAGAACACATAATTACAAAGGTACAGGTGACACTGATGAACATCAATACTAACGAGGGAACAAGGGACGTGGTAAGAACACATGATCACAATCACAGGTGACACTAATACAACATTAACAATATGGAAACAAGGCAAAACACAAGACAATGCAAACACCTAGTCAAACAACCGACCATGTGTTTGCACACAAAACAAGAGACAAATACATGACATGTCGCCGCAAAAGAAAAAAAAAATCGACATCGAAACGAAAAAAATAAAAGTCGTTTTTTCGCCGCAGCACATTCGCGTTCGGTGTGAAAGCACTCATTACACAAACAGCTGATCAAAAAATAAAACCATCGCGCGAATTATTCGTGCGTCCAAATCGCGTCCAGTGTGAAAGGGCCTTTATACCTCAGCAGTTTTACATCAAGCTGCGACTTTCTTGACTTTAAAATGTATCTTTTAAATTGACAAACATCATATGTGTAAATCAGGGCACAATTCAAACGAGATCAAAATATTTGTTGTCTCTCGCCATTGACTACCATACAATATTTTTCCGAAATAAGGTCCCATGGTGGTTGACCTGAAGGGGAGAGACTTAGGCTCTCTATAGAATAGGAGCGCAATTATTCTGACTAAAATATACATTAGCACTAAATTATAAATATATTTAGCTAAAACATTTGTTGTTGAATATTTGTTGTTGTTGGTGAACATAAATGTGCTAGAGAATTTCAAACCTGCATGTGTATTTTTTATGATATTAGCTTTTTTATAATTTATTTTTTTTTAGTAAATTTAACTACTTCTTTAAAAAGCATTATTTTGTTTTTAGATTGTAATGTTGCAATGTTAGAATGTAATGTGATTTGACCCCTTTTTTGGATAGACTGCAGATAGACAACAAGGTTACACTATGTTTGTTTTTATAACCTTCAATATGAACATTGTTTGTAGGACAATATTGATCAGGATATTAAACTTTAAATTTTAAAATACAGTTTTTTTTTTATTCAAATAGAAAAATAATAATTAAATACTCAGATTATACCATACATCGCCATTTAGCCCAAAAATTCAGATTTATTTGGCAATTGGCTATTTCCTAACCATACCGGCTGAAGTTTTAGCTAAACTTTAGGCTAATGATAGCACATTATTATCACTGTTAAATTGTTATTTAACAATAAGCCTACATTCAGTCCTGAATTAAAAATTCAGTTTGTTTTATTATAAAAATAATAAAAATAATTATTTTTCATCTCCATGAATATATCTAGTAGTAAAGCTAATGCAAGGGCTAGAAATCAATTAATCTTTTGCTGATACTTCCTTGTCATCATGGAGAGCGCAGTTCATGGTTGCATAGCAACGACAGACGCCACGGGACAGCAAGCGCGAAAGGAGACAGCGGCGTGCCCGCGCTTTCCACTTGTTTTTACACATCTAAGGTGCGTTCCATTCGACAGGGTCCATACGCAGTGTTCACTGCTCCCCTACTCCCTGAGCACGGTATATCAGTTGAAGTGGACTTCACTGACAATAACCGCTCATTTGAAACGCCCTGCAAACGTCATCAAAGAAAGTCAACGACGGGGTCACGCAGATTATGATATAACATAAATATATATAGGCAGGGCCGGTTCTAGACATTAGGAGGCCCTAGGCAAAATTCATGTTGGAGGCCCCCCACCCACAATAAAAAACACTTGAAACAAATATGATTACTAACCTTTTTATTTATACAAAATTTAATTTTAAATTTAGTATATTTTTACTTACACAGTATACATAAGTTTGGACACATTATTATTTTTAATGTTTTTGAAAGAAGTCTCATATGCTCATAAAGCCTGGATTTATTTGATCAAAAATACAGAAAAATAATATAGTGAAATATTATTAAAATTTAAAATTGACTATTTTCTAAGGTTTTCTATTTTACTATACTTTAAAATTGATTTCTGTGATGCAAAGCTGAATTTAGTATCACGTGATCCTTCAGAAAACTTTATAATATTCTGATTTATTATCAATTGTTAGAAATGGTGCTTAATATTTATTTTATAACCTTTTTTCAGGATTTTTTAATTATTAAAAAGTTGTTTTAAAAAAGTCTTCACTATCCCTTTATATATATTTAACACATCCTTGCTGAATATTCCTGTTATTTTCTGTATTTTTGATCAAATAAATGCAGGCTTGTGGAGCATAATAAGAAACTTCTTTCAAAAAACATTACAAATAGTAATGGGTCCAGACTTTTTACAGGCACTGTATGTACATATTAATCAAACTTTATCTAAAGTAATCTCTTTTTTGTTTAATTAAGATGTTATTGTTGTTGTTGTTATTTTGCTGTTTTATTTAATTCATTCACAGTTCCAGAATACCACTTCAGTAGATGAACATAAGTGCTTTTATCATTTTTTTCATAGCTGCAGTATGGGCAGGATTTTTACCTCCCATTTAATCAATATTGACTGCAGATATTGTCATATTATTAATATCAGTAATATGATATGATGTATTGCATTGTTACCTTAAATATGCTATACACAAATCAAGTGGAAGAGAAAGAAACGATCGCTACTGAGCAGAAAAAACTAATTCTAAACTGATATTATTGGCGTAAAGCTGTGATGTCAGGGCATAATCTAATCATCAGCAGAATTTAGAAGATAAACCCATAGATATGAGATCCTTTATTTGAAACATTTCAAAATGTTGTAGGCTAGTGTGTTGGCTTTTTAACTTTGAATACAAACGTCTTGTCTTTTACTTTTGTAGCTTTGTCTGGGCACGTTAATGACGCTCACGCTCTTTTAAACTCGCAATAAAGCGGTGAATGATTTTTCCAGAAATGACACTGATCTACAGTACAAGTTTATATTTAGAAAACATTGCAATCACTCCAAAATAGATGACGACAACTCACACACCTGGATTACGAGCTGTGCTTCTTTGGGTGCCTATTTAGGCTTTTGCTTTGCAGCACCTGATGGATGCGATCGTTACACAAACTTTCAGAAGCCGGCACCCGCTTTGAAACGGAAACATTAATTGGTTTAACTACGGTACTGATGAGTGACAATTCAACAATATCCAATGAACAATGAGGCTAGTATTTCTGCCCGTCTTGACTGGTATATATATAGTGGATGTTACGGTTATGGAGGCCCCTCCTCAAAGCCCGAGGCCCTAGGCAATCGCCTGCTCTGCCTATAGCAGTTAATCGTTAACAAAGTTTATAAACAGGCGAGAAATCTCTTCCACCAGACACTGGACTTTGCTTTGGACTCGTAGCCTACCATGTGACAAGCGAACACTGTGAAGGACAGAGAAGAAATCTAAGTCTAAATTCTCTTCAGACTTCAAGTAAGTTTTAGCTTTCTTATTATATTATTTAGTTATTTGGGGAAATATAGTATTGATTTTATACTGTTTATCACCATAATTTAAATTTCGAAGTTAAAGTAGGCCTGTTTTATTCCGGAAGTATTATAAGCCTGTTACTCCAAACAGACGTAGATGCTGCTAGAAATGAACGAATAAATATTTTGAAGATGATGAAAGTTAACACATGAAGTTTATTCGGAAAGGGTTATTGTAAACGAATAATACGTTTTAGAAGGGTTTTCCTTTTTCTTTTCGGGCGGTTGTTTTGTGATAATGCGACATCGAAAGTATTTTAAAATAGACCTTCAGAGATAAGACAGATAAACCTCAAAGTGAATGTGGGTTTATGTCAAATATATTTAATAGTAATAATAATCTGCTGAATGTAATATTTTGGTTCACACAGATATTAATTATGTTCGATGTATATACATTTTTTCTCAATGTGCACATTAATTTAGGAGCATTTTAAAAATAATAAAATAGATTGTGAACTTGGGGCAATAATCAAATAAAAAATGAAAAGAAAAAATATAATTTGGTAAAGAAATAAACAGTTTTGGAAATAAATGAGTGTATAAAAAAAATTGCTCATCTGCAATATGTCTCTAAGACGTTTCCTGTCAGATGTGAAAATAGACATTTAATAATAATTTTTAAGATTAAGCAGTTTACGATTTAGAATGTGTAAAAATTGTATTTATCTGATGTTTCCACATTAAGCGTTCTTTAACAGGCATCTTAGACATACCTGTGCAATCTGGGTTAGACGTGTTGTGAGAAGTTTTAAGCCAGCAATGATAGCAACGCTTCCCTCTGACTTATTAATAAAGATGCTTTGCTACTGAATGGCTACATTATTACTCTCTAATGCTTATAATATATATATATATATATATATATATATATATATAGTGCAATGCATAAGTGAATACACCCATGCTAAAGTTGACTAAAAAGAGGAATAAAAAAAATCATATTTTGGAAATTGAACATAATGCCTTAATTTAAAAAATTAGGAAAAATCCAACCTTTAAGGACACCAATTTTCTTTGTGAATGAATAATGTATCGTAAATAAATAAATGTTCTTCCTTAAAATACATGGTGCATAAGTGAGTACACCCCTATGTTAAATTCCCATAGAGGCAGGCAGATTTTTATTTTTAAGTATTTTTTTAAAAAAAAATTTAGGATACTATGCATCCTGATAAAGTTCCCTTGGCCTTTGGAATTAAAATAGCCCCACATCATCACATAGCCTTCACCATACCTAGAGATTGGCATGGTTTTATTTCAGTTAGCCTAAAAGCTAGTTTGATTTTGTCACGGGACACTGAACGAGAGACGAGGATTCAAGTGCAGAGAAGATTTAATAAACAAACATGGACAAAATACAAAAACTCAGAACTCAGATACCAACAGCACAGGAACATCAAATACAGGTAACACGGACAACGAACCAGCACAGGACTACAAACACCAGGAAGCTAAATAGGGGAACAAACAAAGGAGGGTAATGAGACTAACAGGTGGGATAAATTAACCAATAATCAAATAACAAGCTGGGAGGGGCTAGACAATAGACACGAGCACATGGCCCAACATAACAAACACCCATGTGCAGCACAGGACAGGACAGGCATGTGACATTACCCCCTCCCTACGGAGCGGCTACCAGACGCTCCAAGACCAGGGCGGGACGGGAGGGACAGACCAGGGCGGGACGGACAGACCAGGGCGGGACAGGGGAAACAAAATGTCTGGGACACCAGAGTGAGTGGTCCACAGGGTTCAGGAGACCAGGACGGGGCAGGCTGTGCAAACGGCCAGGGTGGAGACTTTCCTTCAGGCGGCCAGGGCGGAGCGGGAAATTCATCAGGCGGCCAGGGCGGAGACTTTCCCTCGGGCGGCCAGGGCGGAGACTTTCCCTCGGGCGGCCAGGGCGGAGACTCTCCCTCGGGCGGCCAGGGCGGAGACGGCAGTTCATCGGGCGGCCAGGGCGGAGGCGGCAGTTCATCGGGCGGCCAGGGCGGAGACTTTCCCTCGGGCGGCCAGGGCGGAGACTCTCCCTCGGGCGGCCAGGGCGGAGACTGTCCCTCGGGCGGCCAGGGAGGAGACTGTCCCTCGGGCGGCCACGGCGGTGAAGACCTCTCGGGCGGCCACGGCGGTGAAGACCTCTCGGGCGGCCACGGCGGTGAAGATCCCTCGGGCGGCCACGGCGGTGAAGACCCCTCGGGCGGCCACGGTGCAGGAACTGGAACAGACACCAACGGCTCAGGCACTGGAACTGGCACCACCGGAACTGGCACTGGAACTGGCACCACCGGCTCAGGCACTGGAACTGGCACCACTGGAACTGGCACTGGAACTGGTACCACCGGCTCAGGCACTGGAACTGGAACCACCGGCTCAGGCACTGGAACTGCCACTACTGGAACTGGCACTGGAACTGGCACCACCGGCTCAGGAACTGGAACTGGCACCACCGGCTCGGGCACTGGAACTGGCCCCTCCGGCTCGGGAACTGGAACCACTGGAACTGGCACTGGAACTGGTACCACCGGCTCAGGCACTGGAACTGGAACCACCGGCTCAGGCACTGGAACTGCCACTACTGGAACTGGCACTGGAACTGGCACCACCGGCTCGGGAACTGGAACTGGCACCACCGGCTCGGGCACTGGAACTGGCCCCTCCGGCTCGGGAACTGGAACTGGCACTGGAACTGGTACCACCGGCTCGGGCACTGGAACTGGAACCACCGGCTCGGGAACTGGAACTGGCACCACCGGCTCGGGCACTGGAACTGGCCCCTCCGGCTCAGGAACAGACACTGGCTCCGGCTCAGGAACAGACACAGACACAGGCTCAGGAACAGACACAGGCTCAGGAACAGACACAGGCTCAGGAACAGACACAGGCTCAGGAACAGACACAGGCTCAGGAACAGACACAGGCTCAGGAACAGACACAGGCTCAGGAACAGACACAGGCTCCGGCTCAGGAACAGACACTGGCTCCGGCTCAGGAACAGACACTGGCTCCGGCTCAGGAACAGACACTGGCTCCGGCTCAGGAACAGACACTGGCTCCGGCTCAGGAACAGACACTGGCTCCGGCTCAGGAACAGACACTGGCTCCGGCTCAGGAACAGACACTGGCTCCGGCTCAGGAACAGACACTGGCTCCGGCTCAGGAACAGACACTGGCTCCGGCTCAGGAACAGACACTGGCTCCGGCTCAGGAACAGACACTGGCTCCGGCTCAGGAACAGACACTGGCTCCGGCTCAGGAACAGACACTGGCTCCGGCTCAGGAACAGACACTGGCTCCGGCTCAGGAACAGACACTGGCTCCGGCTCAGGAACAGACACTGGCTCCGGCTCAGGAACAGACACTGGCTCCGGCTCAGGAACAGACACTGGCTCCGGCTCAGGAACAGACACTGGCTCCGGCTCAGGAACAGACACTGGCTCCGGCTCAGGAACAGACACTGGCTCCGGCTCAGGAACAGACACTGGCTCCGGCTCAGGAACAGACACTGGCTCCGGCTCAGGAACAGACACTGGCTCCGGCTCAGGAACAGACACTGGCTCCGGCTCAGGAACAGACACTGGCTCCGGCTCAGGAACAGACACTGGCTCCGGCTCAGGAACAGACACTGGCTCCGGCTCAGGAACAGACACTGGCTCCGGCTCAGGAACAGACACTGGCTCCGGCTCAGGAACAGACACTGGCTCCGGCTCAGGAACAGACACTGGCTCCGGCTCAGGAACAGACACTGGCTCCGGCTCAGGAACAGACACTGGCTCCGGCTCAGGAACAGACACTGGCTCCGGCTCAGGAACAGACACTGGCTCCGGCTCAGGAACAGACACTGGCTCCGGCTCAGGAACAGACACTGGCTCCGGCTCAGGAACAGACACTGGCTCCGGCTCAGGAACAGACACTGGCTCCGGCTCAGGAACAGACACTGGCTCCGGCTCAGGAACAGACACTGGCTCCGGCTCAGGAACAGACACTGGCTCCGGCTCAGGAACAGACACTGGCTCCGGCTCAGGAACAGACACTGGCTCCGGCTCAGGAACAGACACTGGCTCCGGCTCAGGAACAGACACTGGCTCCGGCTCAGGAACAGACACTGGCTCCGGCTCAGGAACAGACACTGGCTCCGGCTCAGGAACAGACACTGGCTCCGGCTCAGGAACAGACACTGGCTCCGGCTCAGGAACAGACACTGGCTCCGGCTCAGGAACAGACACTGGCTCCGGCTCAGGAACAGACACGGGCTCCGGCTCAGGAACAGACACGGGCTCCGGCTCAGGAACAGACACGGGCTCCGGCTCAGGAACAGACACGGGCTCCGGCTCAGGGACAGACACGGGCTCCGGCTCAGGGACAGACACTGGCTCCGGCTCAGGAACAGGAACAGACATCACCGGCTCAGGAACAGACCCTACCGGCTCAGGAACAGACACCACCGGCTCAAGTGTGTGTGTAGCCCACACACACCACATGGCTGTGGCCATAATGGCCAGTGTCGCGGTCACTGAGGGCTCAGGCTCAGGAACAGACACCACCGGCCCAGACACAGGCTCGACGGCGGCCATCTTGTCCGAAGACCCAGTCTTGGTAGTGACCTTCTTGTCCGAAGACACAGGCTTGACAGGCGTAACGTGAACAGGTTCAGCGGTGGCCATCTTGTCCGAAGACACAGGCTCAGCAGATGTGATGGGAACACCCTCGGCGGCGGCCATCCTGTCCGAAGACACCGGCTCGGCAGACTTGACATGAACAGTCTCTGACTGGGCAGACGTGACGTGAACAGTCTCTGGCTGGGCAGACGTGACGTGAACAGTCTCTGGCTGGGCAGACGTGACGTGAACGGTTTCTGGATGGGCAGATGTGACGTGACGTTGAAGTGGCGCCTTTCTCCTCCTCCTCCGTCTCCTGACCACCGGCTCCGAAACCACCGAACCACCTCCTCCGATCTGATCACCGTCAGACATGGTGCTCTCCTCCTCCAAAGTTCTCTGAGCACACCTGGAAAAATATTCAAACAGGGAAATGGAGTTTCCCTTGTTCTCCCCCGGAGGAAAAATCTCGCTCTGCTGAATCCACATATTTGGCTGGTTCGTTCTGTCACGGGACACTGAACGAGAGACGAGGATTCAAGTGCAGAGAAGATTTAATAAACAAACATGGACAAAATACAAAAACTCAGAACTCAGATACCAACAGCACAGGAACATCAAATACAGGTAACACGGACAACGAACCAGCACAGGACTACAAACACCAGGAAGCTAAATAGGGGAACAAACAAAGGAGGGTAATGAGACTAACAGGTGGGATAAATTAACCAATAATCAAATAACAAGCTGGGAGGGGCTAGACAATAGACACGAGCACATGGCCCAACATAACAAACACCCATGTGCAGCACAGGGGTCCGTTCTTCGTACGTCGCTAACTCACTTAGCTGGATTTGATTGTTGGCGATTTGGCATGATCTTGGATTGTTTCGTTCTTCAACGCTCATCCTGGACTTGCTGTCATAGCAACAGGTGCGCAATCTTAAACCTGCTCGGGAGCAGGCTTATTTCATGTTAACAGGATTAGATCCCGGCTTCATAAGCGGAGCTGATACGGGAAGTCCAGCGCAGCGCGATAGTGCACTTTCTGAGATATATATTTTTTCTCGTGACTCGTGAGATTGTCGTTTTTTGTCGCTTTTAGGTTTAAAAAACAGTTTTAGTTTTTTTTGTGGCATTTCCAAGCCACGTAAGACCCAATGTTGTAAAGCAATTTTTTTTTTTTTTAGGCTATCATAATTTTTTATGAAGATCATACAATCATGACCATGCCGATTACAGATATGTCACTCAGGCTTCACTAACGTGATTGGTACCATAGACTGCCATCAAGGCCTCAATGAAGGGAATTATGTGAACAGAAAGGGGGATTATGTGAACAGAAAGGGGGTTCACAATGTAATGTGCAGCCCAGTTACTATTGTGATTCTTAATATTCCAGATTAGTAATATTATATCAAATAAAAAAAAAGGCAGTTGACTAACATCTTCCATATCACAAATGTGAAAGCAAAATGGCCAGGATCTGTGCATGACTTAAGAATGTTCAGAGATTCACATTTATGCACATTATTTGAAAGTGGTAAGAAAAGTTCCACAATTAAATATCAAGCTCACTGTATTACATACACTTATGCTGATCCTAACAGAACTGCATTTTTTCATAGGTGATTATGACATGTTCCTGCCTGCAGACAGGTGTTTTATGACCCCATTCCCTGACCCAAACCAGTTACAATGCAGCTCTAGCCAGGACAAGGGCACACAATGAAATGAACTTTGGCTAAAGGGAAGATTTCAGTGTCTGAAAAGTCTGAGGGTTGCACACCTGACAGGGCCTGTGACATTGTTGCATGTGCCATATTACACAACATCGCCAAAAAAACAAACACTTTTCATTAAATGTTTAATAAAAGACAAATATGCTTAGTTCCTTGAGTTTTATTTCAATTGTTCTTTGTAAAGAAAAGCCAGTGGTCAAGTGCCTGCAACAAGAGATATTAGACACATGCCTCATGCAACAAATAAAAAGGAAAAGTTGGCTATACACTGCCCACCTGTAGGCCTATGTCTCCTCTGTCTGTGCAGACTCTTCTGTAGGACTTTGTAGATGTGGAATCCTGCAACTTATATTGCAGCCATAAAGCATACAAGTATAAATTAAGTAAAGTTATTTATGCACTTGCAGGTAGGCTAGTTCCTCCATATGACAGTTATCTGAGAGGGTTTATTCACTGTACAGTGCAATGGAAACAAATGGACATTACAAAGTCTTATACTTTCTTTCCTTTGGAAAGTTAGAAAATGTCCACTTACTGCACATATTTCAGCCACTACTTTCTTGTGAACAGATACAAGTGTTGGTGTATTATGTAAAAGTGCACAAAAGAGGAAAACACAATGTCATTACAATGAACTACACTCGGGAAAAATGTGATCAATAACTCATGGCAAAATATTTTTACATTAACATAAGTTTATCAGTTTTCACTTTCACAAGTCAAAGCAATTCATCATTACTCAAGATTTAACAGTTGAAATGACTATACGGCCTTAATTTAATGCAGCAAAAATTATTTTACAGTGTAGGCTACTAAGATCTTTTCTATTTTTTTCTCAGCCTTTTTCTTGGTTGCTTTTATAAACAGAACACCATTTATTTAACAGTGCCTTTTATAAAAGAGACTATAATATAACTAAAAATTACCATTATGTAGAATATTTTTGTACTTCACTTTTATTTGTTCCCATGTTCTAGTGTGGTGACTGACATTACAATGCACAAAGTAATATGCAATTATTAAAATACAAATATATAGGCTAATAAGTGATAAAAACATCTAACATGGCCACTTCTAACGGATTTAAATTGTCTGCTACTTTTTGCCAGCCCTCTCTCCTGGCTTTTGCAGACTTTGAGGTGTTCCCTGGCGTTTTGATTCAACATTAAAATTCCGAATAAACTTCGACTATTAGTTCTTGCTCTGCTGAGGAGAAAAACTGAGCGCGCTCTTTGGCCACGCTGAACAGCCAATAGCAGCGTTGCTGATCAATGTTTCTACTATCGATACATATCCCCTTTTAACCAGCGCATGAACGCGCAATTATCTCAGATAACTCAATCCAGCGATACTAATCATATCCAGCAAGTGTGTTCGAAGAACCGAGGTAGCCGGATCATGATTCGCACGATGATATCATCTTGGATGTGTCATTTGATCTCGGATGTAATAAGCAACGTACGAAGAACGGGCCCCAGGACAGGACAGGCATGTGACAGATTTGCATTGAGAGATGATCTTATGGAAAGTACCCCATGCCAATCTCTAGGTATGGTGAAGGCTATGTGATGATGTGGGACTATTTTAATTCCAAAGGCCAAGGGAACTTTATCAGGATGCATAGTATCCTAATTTTTTTTTTTTTTAAATACTTAAAAATAAAAATCTGCCTGCCTCTATGGGAATTTAACATAGGGGTGTACTAACTTATGCACCATGTATTTTAAGGAAGAACATTTATTTATTTACGATACATTATTCATTCACAAAGAAAATTGGTGTCCTTAAAGGTTGGATTTTTCCTAATTTTTTAAATTAAGGCATTACGTTCAATTTCCAAAATATGATTTTTTATTCCTCTTTTTAGTCAACTTTAGCATGGGTGTATTCACTTATGCATTGCACTGTATATATATATAATAGAGCTAGCTGTGCATGGAACAATTTGAATGCACTCTGCTTTATGTCATGTGGTTCTTTGCCTCCATGTTGTGCTTTAAACTTGTTTAATTTACAGCTGGTCATGGATTATCCCTTAATTAATGATCTGAAGTATTAAAACGCCATTTTGTTGCACTACAAGGCAGTATATTTGTTTGTAACATCTCATTAACATATTGTCATCTCCAGGTCATGTTGAGCTGACTGTTTTACAAACCAGTGCTGATCTGTTTGCACTGGTTGATTAGCTGCAGTAATGTCAGAGGAGCGAGGAAAGGACTCTCTCTCTAAGATAAGTCTTTCAAAGAAACAGAGGTAATACTGCAGCTGTTTTCACACTATTGTTGTGCGCAAAACTTTAGTTTAGAACTTCCTAATGTTTTACACAATTTACACTAATTCTAGAACAACCAGCTTGTTTGCATCCAATCGAATCTCTGTGGAGTGAAAAAAAAACTTTTGGCAAATCAAATGTTAAACACAGCAAAAGATTACTAGTGTGTTTAAAGTTAATGTCTGCGGTTAAGATAGAAATAATAATTCATATAGTTTTCGTTAAACTGTACCTAAAACTGTTAAACTGTATAATTACCATTTGGAACATCAAATGTCTTGTTCTGCTCTTTGTCATTAGTGAAAGATCAGACTCTGTGACTGTTCAAAAGGTGGTGATAACTCTCTTAATCTTAATTATTAGCAAGCAAGTAAAGATTTTTATCTGAAGCCGGGCTGAACGAATAAACACTGTTATTGCACTCCTGATATTAAATCAGACCCTCAGTCAACATAGTAAAAACAAGAAATAGTATAGATGTTCAGAATGGAAAAAACGTATCTTAACTCAATAAGTTTTGCTGTAACTTCCGCTGGTCGTGTCATCATCAAATTTCTTTGGTTTTGGATATGCATCATTAAATTGATCCTCATAATTACACATTTGAAGCATTTGGTATGAAACTGTACTTTTCACCATTATCTCCACTAAAGCTGAAATACATAGTATTACACATGGCAGGTACACTAACACCAAAACTATCACTATACTAAAATTGTTATAATTTAAACAAGAACTTTCACATTTTCATAATCCCGTTATAACTTCATAAAACTCCCGGTTTGATGTCGTGCAGTGGGGTATCAGCTGCCTTTCCGTGAGCTGCTTTTATCTAAACATAAATGTTAGATAGAAAAGAAGACAATTCTTTACAACATGTGATTTTCACACAACTCATTTGATGGCACTCGTAGTTTAACCCCTTCCATTCCCATAAATGGGGTCTTCCAAACAATATCAAAAGCAAACATCTTTTTTTTTTCCTTTTTTTTTCAAAACAACCCCCCCCCCCCCCCTTCTGATGCATGTTCCAACCCGTGCATCAATTTGAATTGAATTTGAATTTGAATTTATTTCAGGATAACCCCTTGAGATGTATCATCTCATTTTCAAGGGGGTCCTGCACCAATGTACAGACACAATAGTTAATCACACACTAAAAAAGACACAGATACAAACATATAAACAAAACAAAACCTCGCTCACCTGCCCTTACCCACAACTAACATAGCACACATATTAATGGATATTTAACAAGTAATCAGCCTACACTAATCGGTCAATTATCAATATGCCTTATAACAAAATGTAACATACAGGATAAGTCACATCTCACATAGAAAAGTAAAAGAGAATCAAGTTAAAGAAAAAATGACAAAGAAAGTCATAATTGTACACAAATTAATAAAAATTATTTTACATGAATCATTTATATGTAATAACATTGGTGTCCCTAATTACAAGAACATGTAGTAATTTAGCATATTGGTTGAAGAAATGTTCTGGGAAACAAAGTTTACCATCAACACTAAACCAAACTCCGTCTTTAAAGGGGAACTGAAATGAAATGGGAAGTAAAGGTAAAATAACAGATGTGTTATTATTGTTATTTGTGGTAGGACACTTAAAACTGCTGAAGTAGTTACAAGGGGGGAAAACAGAGATGTTAGTTTGTTGTTTTGTTACTAGGGCACAGCCATCTTGAGCTTCAATGGTCTGTGATGTCCCTGGCATGATAGGCTACCTTGACAGCTCCAGCAAAATGGCATCTCAAGAGCATAACAGATCGAGAGGGGGGTCTTATTGCATTGCAAAAATTCTAATTGTGATCTGTCCAACAAGCGAATATAACACCTCCGATGCCATCAAGGACTGAATAACCTGTTTGCAAAATGACTGTGGCATAAATGTGACCATGGCGGGTCCTGTAAACAAGTTCCACTCACCCCTTAGTTGTTATCGTGATGTTCACCTTCACCATAGATCACCTTGCTAAATTAATCCGACATCGAGGATGCTATCCAATATAAGCAATATCCATCGATGACACACACAAGATACTTGTTACTGTGATTTCAGATGCTTTCAAACTGTGTATAAGAGACGCGGTGTGCCTTGCCAGTTTAAATTTGATGAGCGCACACGTCTAAACGCAATGCACAGACAGCAGCTGTCACAGCGCGTGCACTAAACAAAATTCTCTTCATCGTCTTATTGCATTTAAAGTGTCAAAAACACAAGGTTCTTTGTGTATCAGTATTCTAGATCCCTGCATTGCTGTAGTTCTTAAAGGGGTGATAGAATGCAAAAGTTTACCTTGGCATAGTTGAATAACAGCAGCTCGGTGGGTAAAATGGCCATACACAGAATCTCAAAATCTTATGTCACCTCCTTAAAGGGATGGTTCTGAGTAAAATCAACCTAGGGTCCTTTACACCATGACCTCGAGCCAAACACCAGAAGCCTGCCTTCATTAATAATTCGTTACACAGAACTTTATCATATTAAATATTAACTGATTCACACCTTCACAAAATCCAAACATTCAGTGTAAGAGTAAAAAAATGTCATAACATTATTTATAATATATTTATTTGATTCACAGCTTATTTAGTGTTTTGACCTCGACAACCCAACTGCATTTACCACAAACAGTCAGAGGTGGGTAAAGTATCCAAAAACTGTACTCAAGTAAAAGTACAAGTACTTAAAGAAATATTTACTCAAAGTAAAAGTAATAATTTTAATAGTTACTTGAGTAAGAGTAAAAAGTATCCAATGAAAAAACTACTCAAGTAGCTAGTTACTTCGGATCACATATATACATATATATGTATAACATGATATTATTTTGATATTTTTAATTTAAATGACTATTATTATCATAATTAGATAGGCTATCTTTGCAACAAAAACAGAAGAGACAAGCATTATTTCTGCCATCTGTAGCCCGAAAATCATTGCCTGTCCTTTGGTTTGTATAATAGTAACTTACACAATTAAATTTGGATTATTAGACAATGTCGAAATAAAGTGACTCTGCAGAGTTTTGCATTCACATTACTGCACACACATTACCACGGGATGGCGGGTGTTCATTTCATAAACTGTGGACAATGGTTGCTTAGTTAATGTATAAATTGATGTATATGTCCAAAAAATATGTCATACTTTGTAGTAGTGCTATCATGGCGTAATAATCTGTTTGGTTGTAAAATGTATTACCTGAATGAAATTAAATCGAATGTATCGTCCTGTGGAGTCATTCATTCACAGACAGCTTATGAAGATGTTCTACTAATAAAGTATTTTTAGATCTTCTCTAGATCTTCATCGCTGGCAAAAATATGATGCATTTGCAGATTTGCTTTCACTGACTAAACTGTAGGTCCACGGCCATTTCATCCAACGTGCTTGATGTCCTTAAATCTTCCTGTTACGACTCCGAGTCGAGTGTGAATTGAAAGCGCTTCAGACGATTCAGTGCAGGAAACTGATCAGATCATTCAAACTGATTCGTGAACCATTTTAGACAGATCTGCCAACTTGTTTGATGAAATCTGAAGGTCTGAGTGTCGCTTCCGGAAAAAGGGGCTTCGAAACTCGCGCCCCCGGGTTTTTCCCTTTTCCTGGTAATGGAGCCAGCAAGAAAGAGGAAATCCTCCCCTGTCTGGGCTCAACAGAAGCATCAGTATCCTCATGTATACCAGCTGGCACTGACATTTTTATGTTCCTCTGCATCCTCTGTTCCTTGTGAAAGGATCTTTTCCAAGGCAGGAGAGATTTTGTCCGAGATGAGGAATCATCTAAAACCCCAACACACTTGAAATAATTCTGTTTCTCAATAAAAATCTATTGTAATCCTTCCTTCACCCACCCCAAACTGCAGTGTTGCTCCTCTATATCCCCAGTCCAATAAGCACAACACTGCACTAAAACTAGTAACAGTTCACTGCACAATAACCCCCAGAAACAATTTTTACCACCCCAGACTATTCTGTTGCAGTTTACTTTACACTGGTTCAGAATTAATTTGTCTGCTGTTTCTTTGCACAGTAGCTAGGTGTCACTAGTGAGCAATGCTGAATGAAGCTTCAAGTAATGAACTTTTGGCTGAAGCAATGAGCTGCGAGGTCTCAGTGGTTCAGGAAGCCTCATTTTGCCATCACTAGTTTTAACCATTCATTAAATGGAATTGGTTCAAAGGAGTCATTAGTTCGCGAATAGGACGTGTCATTAGCGGACTTGTACCCGTCGTGTGATTATCCTGGCAGATTATGACATCACACAAGATTTGTGTCAACACAGAAAACATTTCTTCACTGGATTGTTTTTTAGTTTTTTTTTTGTTTATTGAAAGTGTTTGGGTCATGGTGCATTGGACCCTAGGTTGATTTTACTCCAAACCATCCCTTTAGCTTAAAAAAGCAGTAGCAACGTAAGCTAACAGAACTGTATAGCAGATGTAGATATCAGTTACAGTGGGACCTCCTGCAATAAATCGATTCTGTTTGCTCTTTGTGTATTAGGGAAAGATCCGGCTCACCTGAGTCCAGCTCAGTGTCTATGAGGAGTGACCGTTCAAAAGATGGTCGACCGCCAAGCTTCAGTGAGAAAACAACTACCACACAATCTACCAAAAGGTATTTCTTGTTTCTTTTTGGTCACATATTTACTGTGTTAGAAAGTATTTCAGTGAGTATCATGAAACTTTATTTACATTAAAACCTTTTTCTGAAATGATCAGTGTTGGATAGAGGTAATCTGCTGGTTTGATAATTGTTTGACCAAATTATAAAGACATCTGTGAATCTTTTAGTTTACATGTGATTTGTTGTTTTGTGTGATTTAGTTACAAAGGACAAAAGACCACAGTAAATATTGGTGCACGGTGGGAAAGTGTAAAGGTTCAAAAGGGAATGAAAAGTGATATTTTGGAAGATATTTCGTTCTTGCAGTTAATGTTGTCGCAAAGGCAAATTTAGGCAAAGGACACAGCGGACTGATGAAACTATTCACACGATTTCTAAAGAGGGATTACATCCAGACCCTGATAATGTAGTTGCTGTCGTGCACGCACCTGCTCCTCATGACACAGCCTCACTGCGCTCATTCCTGGCCCTTACGTCTTGGTATAGTAAATTTCTACCTGACTACGCAACAGTGGTTGAACCCCTGCGTGAAGTTTTGAGAACCTCCACTGACATGAACTTTCTCTGGACTGATAAGGCTGATCAAAGTTTTACCACCCTGAAGACACTCTTATCAAAGAGCCCCATTCTAGCTCTATTCGATCCCCGACTGCCAACTTGCGTGAGTACTGATGCTTCTGATTACGGTGTGGGAGGAGTCCTTTCTCAGCTACACGCTGATGGTACTGAGCGCATAGTGGCATTTGCCTCCCGAACTCTTTCGTCAGCTCAAAGAAAGTACTCGACTGTGGAGAGGGAAGCACTGGCTTGTGTGTGGAGTATTGAAAAATGGAGACAAGTGAACCAACAGATGAACCAGAAATGGTCGCCACTGTTTCTCACTTACTTGCTTTGTTAGTCTCTGAGTTCTCTTCTGCATCGGAGAACTGCCTACAGTTAGCCTAACTTTGTGCACAGATCAAGAATGGCTTGCCTAAAAACAAGAAGTCAGTGAATCAAGAACTAGATCCTTACTTTCACAACAGACATGAGTTTTCTGTGGAAGGTCCGCTAATTATGCGAGGGGATCACTGCCTATTAGTTCCATTGTCTCTGCGTACAAGACTAGTGAATTTAGCTCACGAAGGACACCAAGGCAATGAACGGACAAAACAAATGCTTCGCGAGCTCTACTGGTGGCCGAAAATGGGCAGAAGTGTAGAAACTCTGATTGCCTCATGTTTGACATGTCAGCTGAACGACAAAACAGCCTGCACCTGCACCGGCTCCTCTCATACCTGTGGAACTACCAAACGGTCCATGGCAAAAGGTTGTAGCAACATTGGCTATGAATCATGGCTCATTGAATCAGAACACAAACGCACATTCCTTCTTGCTGTCCCACTCTGAACCCCCGAAGGTAAATCAGTTGTGTTGGCTCCAGCTAGTCGGCAACAAATGGTCTTTCGCGACACTTTATTGCACCTTGGAGGATAAGTTCTGCATTCCAAACCCCCTTCCCCTCTCTGGACCACAGAGAGATAACAAAACTTTCTATGTGACACACACACACACACACACACACACACATACACACACACACACACACACACACACACACACACACAAACATCCTCTGTGTGTTATTCAGGATAGAAATATAGTTTTAATGTATGTAACTCAGATTTTGGTTTGACCTTCCTGTATGCATGTTTTATTAATTTGTTTGATCATATAATTATGATTTTCTAATGTTGAGCTCTGAAATGTATTTGTGAAGAATGTTTCTCCAGGGGAATTGCCTTCCCCCCACCCACTTTGTTTTATTGCCTAACGGAATGTCAAGCAACGGAGCTTTTAGGAGTGGAGCAGAATTAAAGTGTTAATCTTTCCTCCTACTTAAATCCTACATTTTCTATATGTATAACCACTAAAGAAATGTAAACATGGATGTAATTTCCCATCTCATAATTTTTCTTTTACGTGGTGTAGTTTGTGTATCCTGGTAAACTTTGGTAATAAGGTTAGACAAATCAGGTGTGTACCGTGTTTAGTTCCTTAAGTTTCATTTCCCTTTGTAGCCTAGTTTACAACACATTTTGGGTAAACCTTATTTCTAGCCATGTAACTTTAAAATGTTTGTAATTACGCATATCTTATGTAACTTGGTGTTCCTACAATCTTCCTATGACAAGTTTCATATCTCTGAAATTCTCTCAATCTAACGGAGTCGAATTCCGATAGCAGAATGAAGCAATACGCATTATTTTACACTTTTTCATATTTTGGGAGCCGAACAGCTCAAAGCCCATCTCCTCATGACTCATTCGAGTGGGCGTTGCCCCAGAGACAAAGAACCTTTTCCCGCTACTGATCTTTGGACGTTCATTGGTTGTTCGCGCGAACAGAGGCGTCAACCCATATTTTCCATAAAGACCGACTCAGGAAATCTCCGATGAGCACTTCTTACGAACCGTCTTCATCAGGAAGATCATCCACATGGCTCCCTTTTAAGGGAGCATTCACCATTCTCTCGTTTATCTTTTCTTTACGTCTTTTCTTTATTTTCGTCTTCGGACTCAACGAAGCAAACGCAGCAGACAACTTCAACTCAAAGAGAAAGACTCTTTTGAAAATCCCGCTACCGCGCTCACCAGAAGACACGAGAGCGCGAGCCCTGCTTTCTTAAAGAAACACACGCACGCTGGTCTTAGGACACACGCATAAACTCGGCGTTCTTCAGCAACAAAGAGAACCATTTTGCAAGATAAGTTTATTGAACTTTTAATGTGATTTGATTCCTTGCTGTCTCTCAAAAGGTTACATTGCCTGTGATTTTGCCATGCAGAGATCATCTCGGTGATCTCTCTCATCCTGAACTTTAGTTTCACTTTCTCCCTTTCATCCTCTCCCTCTCTCATCTGTTATCCGTTTTGTCTTGTAATGTTTTCATCCGTATGTTTCTGTTGTAAATATGTATTTACTCTGTGTATACTCGTAGTTTCGATGTAGTATTAGTCTAATTATTAAATTCCATATGTCCTTGACTGACTCTGTTTTAATTGCCCATGTTACTTAGTCCCTGAAATGTTCGATCTTAGCTATATGCTTTATCTTGTACGATTTAAGTAAGCTAATTTTACAAACATAGAAAGTTGTCTTTTCAAGGCCTGGAAAAGATACTCTTTCTCGTGTTTGTAAGAAGGATAATTTTCCTTGAGAATTAAGTTAATCTTACGTTCAATGTTTGCTGGACAAACAGATTGTTTGATAACTAAATTAATTCCATTAAAGTTATCCCATTACTTCGAGCTGAAATAAGACTATTTGATGTATTAATGACGAACCATAACCCGTTATGGTAATCATTCATATATCAATCTAGTTCAGCTGCGATAAATTAATTTAACTGTAACATACAAAATATTAATCATATTCATGATTAATTATTAAAATTCCCTATAGATCATTTGAGCTAATATTAATATTAATGTACAACCCATTGTTGCTACAAGGTAGCCATCGATTTGTGGGACCATTTGAGTCTGCTACATGGGATTGCCGCTACTCCATAACACTGGTAGACTACTACAGTAAATGGCCAGAAGTAGCTTTTGTATCGCAAGTGACAACAGATGTCACAATACAATAATCTTCCTAGACACCATCTTCAGTAGAGAAAGTAATCCACACTGCTTAAGTGTCTGATAATGGTCCACAACTAACATTGTCTGCTTTTGCTGACTTTCTGAAGGAGGGTAACATTCAACATATGTACTCCATACATGTATATTATCCACAGGTCAATGGGGCAGTAGAATCGATTTAAAAGAGTGTTGAAACAATGAATTCAATTTGCAATTCAGGAAAAGAAGCCCTGGAAAAGAAACACCTTTTGAACTCCTGCGTGGCCGCAGTATGCTTACAAAATTGGACATCCTGTCTGTCAGCATGGAAGTGAAGACATATTCTGAGATCGAACACACTGTGACACATAAACAGCAGAAATGTAAAGACTATACTGACAAAAAGAGAGGAGCTAAGGTGCCCAAATTCAAGGAAAACGACTGGGTGCGTATTAAGAAGCCAGGGCATGTTCACAAAGGCTCAACAAGGTACACTGCTCCATGTTTGGTGAGAAGGAGAGTTGGTCCAAATTCCTTCCTGTATGAAGATGGGAAGAAATGGAATACGTCTCGTTTCACTGGAGCTCCAAATGAGGTGCTGATAAGTTTGTGAAAAACACCAGAAGGGAAACCAAGCTTACAGCCTCATGCTCATGTAAAGGAACAGCAAACAAGTCCTAGAAGAAGTGTGAGATTTCTTAAACAACCAGCTTGGTTGAAGGACTTTGTGTTAGAGAAATAAATAGATGCAATGGTACTGAAATAGTCCATGATTCAAATCCAGTCAATTGTTGCTTTGGTTGTTTACTTGGATTAGTTTTAACATTATTAAGGCACTCCTTAAAGCTGCAGTCTGTAGCTTTTTGGGTAAAAAATTATCCAAAATTTTTTTTGGAGCAAGTACATAACCAGCCAGTGTTCAAAACTCTCTGCTTGCCTTAGCTCGATTTAAAACGGTAAGCTTGTAATAATGATTTTAGTGGTACTGGTGGATTTCCGCAGGAAATTCGAGCATGTCTTTGCGTCATTACGTCACATCTGTCCACATAAAGAAGAGTCTCGGCTAGTCGGCTATGAGTGTGAGGATGTTGGAGGTGGAGATTTATAGCCTTTTCTCACAGCACTTGATATGATTAAACATCAATTTGATGGCGGATCCAGAAAGGTTCAAACGACAATCACCAGTGACAACTGGAGAATCACCCGTTGTAAAATGCAAAAGTTTTTGGACTTCGGATCAGCTACAGAAAAAAAGAGACTACAACCGGCCCATGCGAAAACAAGGATAAGCATCGGAAGGGCATTAAATGTAGACGTGCAATGCTGATGTTGTTAACATTAACAATTTGAGAACAATAATTTGCATGGTTTGACGTGATATGATAAGCGATTGTTAGATTTTTTCGACGCGATTTACTGCAATGCTTTTTTCCCCTTAGTTGGTCAGAACAAAAGTGGATGTTACTTCTGTTCAGATTACATTTTCTGGTGAAAATTCTTATGTTGGTCATACTTCCAAAAAGTAGAATCTTTGATTGCGAATGCCAGTATCCACACCGGCGCGGCGACTGACACATTCTCCTCAAAACATGAATTCATCCGCGCTGTGCAGTGCCGAGGCACAACCCACGTAAAGCTGATAATTCCGCAAATAACTGCAGTTGCAGATTTCGAACAGAGATGGCGACAAAGAGGAAAAACTGCGGACTGCAGCTTTAAAGAAAGTGCTAGGAGTTAATACACCATTTGTTTTGCTAATATAACTTTTTTTATATAAAGTGGTCAATTGTTTCTTAAAGTAATTCTTTAATTCTATATTACTCACAGTGTTTGGAATAGAGTATGGTATCATGTTGTAAAGTTCCAAGACAGTACCCTAACCAAAATGCTTCAAAGAAAATTGAAAATGTTGTGTCTGCAGAGTTATTGTGTAGACACTAGATGACAGTGGAAGGAAAGAAAAGAAAAGAGTAGCAAAGAAAAGAAAGAAATACACACTTGTGTCTGTGCTTGCTTCTTTATTTTATTACAAGATGTATAAACCTCACAATATATACATATTTTATATGGTTCCATTAAACAGTACATAATTTACAAATCTGTACAGAAGTCTTCTGTTCCGTTTCAGATGTATACATTATTATTTATTTCTTCACTCGGTCTTATTTAAATATTCTTCTGTTCGCATGTCATATATGTGTTTATTTATATGTATACCAAGAGCTCCTGTAAAACCACAACAAATTCCTTGTGTGTTTGCACACACTTGGCAAATAAAAGCTCATTCTGATTCTGATTCATACACTGAAAATGACTCTGAAGTTTATTATCAATGTTGTGGATTTATTTTTGTTTATAAAAACTTAACTTAAAAAAGCAGTAGCTGTGTAAGCTAACAGAACTGTATAGCAGATGCAGATATCAGTTACAGTGGGACCTCCTGCAATAAATCGATTCTTCTTTGTGTATTAGGGAAAGATCCGGCTCACCTGAGTCCAGCTCAGTGTCTATGAGGAGTGACCGTTCAAAAGATGGTCGACCGCCAAGCTTCAGTGAGAAAACATCTACCCAAAGGTATTTCTTGTGTTTCTTGTTGGTCACATATTTACTGTGTTAGAAAGTATTTCAGTGAGTATCATGAAACTTTATTTACATTAAAACCTTTTTCTGAAATGATCAGTGTTGGATAGAGGTATCTGTGACATTTGTGGATCTTTTAGTTTCCATGTGATTTGTTGTTTTTTTGTGATTTAGTAACAAAGGACAAAAGACCACAGTAAATATCGGTGCAGAAATTACACGGTGGGAAAGTCTAAAGGTTCAAAAGGGAATGAACAGTGATGTGGAACTGGCAACTTTTCTTCTCAACAGGTGGGGACACAAACACAGCTTTTAAATAACACAGTTCACATTTTAGTTTAATTTACAACACAAACAATTCACCATGCTAGAATTCATAATTATTGTTATTTTTTTGAAAGTGAACTGGCTTTTAAAATGTTGTACATTGTGCCTTTTGAATAAAATTCAGCAACTTGCATGTGTGTTAAAATACATGAAGGGATAGTTCACCCAGAAATGAAAGTTGTGTCATCATTTACTCACCCTCAAGTTGCTGAACAAAAAAAAGTTTCTATCCTGAGCAAAAAAGATGATATTTTGAATAATGATGAAAACAGTTGTTGAGCCCCACTGACTTCCATAGTAGGGAAAAATATTATGGGAATCAATTAGGACCATGCACTTTTTTAGTTATGAACACTCTTCAAAATATCTTATGTTGAGGACAACAAAGAAATTTATACATGTTTAGAACAACTTAAGGGTGAGTAAATGACAGGATTTTAATTTTTGGGTGAATTATCCCTTTAAAAAGACAATATTTATTTGCTTTGTCACGGGAGTTGTGTGATAATACTCTCTTTGGCTATTGGACTGTGACATTGATGTCTTCAGTCAGTTTTTACAGAGATTAATCACTAAGGATGCTTGCATATACCTTCAGGAAATAAAAAAATACCCCATAAGAAATAAAAACAGAAAACACTGGTCATACTGATCTTGAGAATGATCTTATATTGTATACATTTGAAGCTCCTTATCAACATACTGTAGATTTGTTGTAATGAATCCAGGCAAGTTTGAAGATAGAACCCATGTGCAGCTTTGATTATAATAACATAAGAAAACAAAACAAAAACATGACATTAATCAAGATCATGGCATGACGCTTACCGACAGCAGTTACAGTGGAACAAAACTAGACCAAGACACACGGCAAACATGAGGGCTTAAATACACACAAGACTAATGACTAGACAAGGGACACCTGTTAACAATGAAACGATGAACCAATGACAACATGAAACAACAGACAAGGGAACACATGGCTGGATCACATGACTTGAACAGGGGATCACATGACAGACATGAAACAAGAACATGAAACATAACCAAATGTTGACATTTGTTTGCAAAAAAATGCTGTTTCCAGTTCTAGTTTTGTCTAATATTGCACATGCTGTGTTTTATTAGATATACTATAAAAAATGACCACATTTATTTTGCTAACAGGATTCAGTATGAGAAAAAAACAGACTTTCAGAGTAGCCGCTTCAAGAAGTTCAGAGAAAATCTCATCTGGGTCTTTCAGGTATGGAAAAATATTGTTTTGTATTTATTGTTCACAATTATATTATAATAAACAAATGGGTTTTTCAACAAATGTAAAATAGTGTATTTTTATTTAAAAAAAGACAACTAATTAATGTATTTAGCATTTCCCCTAGCATTTCAGTTATGTACACATCCACATGTCAACAATGCTATACTCATATATTTTCATGTTGGTAGACAAGCAGCTTCATTAAACTTGCAATTATATGTAAACAATATTTAGCAACTCTACAATTCTGTATGATTTGTAATTTATGTATGATTTGGGGCACAGTCGTATTGACGTTCTGTAATGTTAATATTTGCCAACCTTAATTCTGGTATGTGTGTTACATTTACTGCCTTTGTCTAAGAAGTTAACAGCATAATCCAGCAGCAGCAATGCACCTGTAAAAACTGCATATAGGCAAACACTTGTTTCTCATTTAACTAGGTACTTTCAATAATTGTACCTAAAATTATTGCATAAATAGTTTGCTCAAGCTAACTGGTGTTCTGCAGTTTTTTTTATTTGTAATTTGTTTAACCATATGTTTCATATATGGATGTGAATTTGGTTACATTTTGTTGTTGTACCCATCTTTGTTTTTATGCTTTTAGGACCTTGAGGACAAAATAATTGTATTCCTAAAGAATGAGCTGGAAAAGTTTAAGAAAATACTAAAAAAGGAGAACACCCAATACTTTGTGCAGGACTATAAAGATGACATGCGTAGCATCAAAGAAGCAGCTCTTGATATCACACTGCACTTCCTAAAAAGTATGAAGCAAGATGAACTTGCAGATACTCTTAAAGGTAAGAGGCTCATGACCATCTGTCATGTTGTCACTTAAAGTCAGGAGAGAAAAGTGGAATCAAGTATTTTTATTTCTGTTTGTGTGTTTAGATGAGCTTGTCTTGATTCATCAACAACAACAACTTAAATCGAACCTGAAGAAGAAGTATCGATGTGTGTTTGAAGGAATTGCAAAGCAAGGTGACTCCACAGATCTGAATGACATCTACACAGATCTCTATATCACTCAGGGTGGCAGTGAACAGGTCAATACAGAACATGAGGTGAGACAGATTGAGATTTCCAGGCGTGCTGAATCACAAGAGATACAGATTGAATGCACAAATTTGTTTGAATCACCTGTACAAGGCAAGCCGATCAGAACTGTACTGACAAAAGGAGTTGCTGGCATCGGTAAATCCATCTCGGTGCAAAAGTTTATTCTGGATTGGGCTGAAGGAAAAGAAAATAAAGATATCAGCTTCATATTTCCTCTTCCATTCAGAGAGATGAATTTAAAGGAGAAAGAAAAACAAAGCTTGATGAACCTTGTTAGTCAGTTTTTCCCAGAGATAAAAGGACTGAACCTTACAAGAGATGATAAATTCAAAGTCCTGTTCATTCTTGATGGATTGGATGAATGTCGCCTTCCTTTAAACTTTAAGGACAATGAGACGTGTTGTGATGTATCGTCACCAGCCTCTCTGGATGTTCTCCTAACGAACCTCATCAAGGGAAATCTTCTTCCTTCTGCTCTCATCTGGATCACCACCAGACCCGCGGCTGCCACTAAGATTCCTCCTGACTGTATCGACCGCGTGACAGAGGTCAGAGGGTTCAATGATGCACAAAAGGAAAAGTACTTCAGAAAAAGATTCACTGATGAGGAAATGGCCAACAAAATCATTGATCACGTTAAACAATCAAAGAGTCTCTTCATCATGTGCCACATCCCAGTCTTCTGCTGGATTGCAGCCACTGTTCTCCAGAACATTCTGGAGGAGAAAATAAATAATACAAAAAATCAGACTGAGGACGCCTCTATAACACTGCAGGAATCAAATACTGAAGACCTTCCCAAGACTCTGACACAAATGTACACACACTTTCTCCGCTTTCAGATCCAGCAGAGCAGACAAAAGTATGATGGAGAATACAGACCAGATGTTTCCTGGGATAAAGATGCCATCCTTTCACTGGGGAAACTGGCATTTCATCAGCTGGAAAAAAACAACCTGATCTTCTATGAGACAGACCTGAAGGACTGCGGTATTGATGCCTCTAAAGCATCAGTGTTTTCAGGCATGTGTACACAGATCTTTAAGGAGGAAACGGGAATCATTGTTGGTACCATGTACTGCTTTGTTCACTTGAGCATTCAAGAGTTTATTGCAGCCCTTTATGCACATCTTTTTCTAGACATCAGCAAGAAAAGTGTGTTTGTTCAAGAGTCTACAGAGCAGGAAAACAAAAATGAAGCCATGATTGATTTGCTGAAAACTGCAGTGGACAAGGCGCTCGCAAGTGACAATGGACATCTGGATCTTTTCCTTCGATTCCTTCTTGGTCTATCACTTCAGTCTAATTATCCACTCTTACGAGGTCTGTTGACACAGCAAGACAGCAATGACCAGATCAACAAGGACATAGTTCAGTACATCAAGAAAAAGTTAGGAGAAAATTTATCTCCAGAAAGGTCCATCAATCTGTTCTACTGTCTGAATGAACTGAATGACCAAACTCTGGTTAAAGACATTCAAACACAACTTAGAGAAGGAAGTCTCTCATCTGACCTTTCACCTGCCCAGTGGTCTGCTCTGGTCTTTGTGTTGATGACATCAGAGGAGGAGCTGGGGGACTTTGAGCTTGAGAAATTTAAGAAATCAGACGAGTGTCTAATTAGACTATCAGCGGTCATCAAAGCCTCCAAAAGAGCCCTGTAAGTCTTTTACTTTTTGTTTTTATCTGAATTAATTCTTAATTGTATACCATCTATGAATGTATACCATCTATATATTTAATTTATATGTGTAGTTTTTTTTTATTTATATTTTTCCTCTAATGAATACAGTGGAAATAGTCTAATTTGACTATTTTATTATAATTTTAGTATATAAGTATTATGTAGAAAACTCTGTAATCTGTAATTCTTTTGTAGACTAAATGACTGTAACTTGACATACAAAAGCTGTTCAGCTCTGGCTGCAGTTCTTGGATCAGATTCCACTCTGAAAGAGTTGCACATGAACAATAATAATCTGCAGGATTCAGGAGTGAAGCTGCTCTGCACTGGACTGGAGAGTGTAAAGTGTAAATTGGAGACACTTTGGTAAGTTATTTGATGTAACAATTAGAACAAAGGGAAATATTGTTAATTAATTGTGGAAAATTTTAAATACTATTAAGAATGAACTGATATATAGCAAAGGTAATATCTGAGTTGACTAATCTGTTCATCCAATGAACATTCAGTATAATCAAGGTCAAGGTGTCTTTTTTAGTACCCTAGGGTAAATTTGTTGTGCAGACAGGAGATTGAGCAATACATATAAAAAAAAAAAAAAAAAATCCATAAAACTTTAAAACATGAAACACTACCCTGATAACGACGAAGTTTGTTGACTAACGTTGCTTTTGGGAAACGCAATTGATGTCCGAATTCCTGATATCATACTTTGCTATATACCTACTATAGTTTTCATACCAGACTAAGCTGATGCAAGATTTTTTTTCAGTCAGTTTACTCTCTACTTCACATTAATACCTGTCTAGCTTTTAAAATTTTAATTTTAACTTCCCTTTTTGCTGCTTCTCTTTGGGCCTCATTTATCAGTCTTAACGTAGAAACGAGCGCAGATCCGAGCACAGAAATCATCTTGCAACAGGGTTCACGTGTGATTCATAATTCATGTGACATTCGTATGCTCCCAATCCCATCCTATGACTGATCATACATTGATAAATGTGGCAGCTGAAAACAATCATCATTTAAATATCACGCCCCAAATTTTAGAAGCCTTGCCCTTATAGTTTATGACATATAGAAATTGGCAGACTCATACTCAATGGATGGACGAACTGACAGGAGTGGCCTGACATCTACACTTACATAAAAGAAAAACCGAGTGTGTATAGTAAAAAGAAACTGAGGGCATATAAATCTTTATATGACTATAACTATGTACTAACACAGGCAAACGTTGCAAATGCAACCACTTGCCTTCACTGTTCCCTCTCTCTACAATTGCACTTATGGCAATTTTAGAAAGAGAGACGACACAAAAGGTTTCCTTTATGTTGAGTCTCTGGTCGTTAGTAAACTGCTACTGTAGTTGTACGACTAACAAAGTTAGCTATTGCGCGTAAAAAGTTAGCGTTATGTGAGAAATCACTTAGTTCCCCAATTTCTGATTAGGTGGGCATGAATGAGAAATCTTTAGACATGTAATCAAACCATAATCCATACCAACAAAAGACAATAGTTTATTCAACCTTAACTGATATGAAGTGTGCGCTGCAAACGCAAGCATTTTTCATGATCGTTTCTGTCCAGTCCGCTCGTTTTATTGTGTTGTTTAACCACAGCTGAATTAGCTTGATAGCATACTGCACGGTTAACATGGTTGAAGTTACACACTGTTTGAGAGACTTAATAAGAATGAAGATGCATTTATGAATTATACAGACAATGAGCATTTTGGGGTAAAAAATAAAATAACGGCATGGCTTTGGTCTCTGTGAATACAGTAAGAAACAACAGACAATGTGCTAACGAAACACATTCACAAAGGCAATTTACAAACATCACAAAATCATGAACAGTTGGTTTCGATCCATCTCCATCACCTTCTGTGGAAATCCTGTGTTTTACTCACCCTCATGTGCAAAGCAGTCTGGTGTAAAATTAGCTATACATTTATATTAAATTATAAATAAAAACAAATGGGACCTATTATGCAAAAATTACTTTAATAATACTTTTATAAGGTGTTTGAACACATGTGTCCCCACAGTGTGTGTAAACAACCAGCCTATAATAGTTAAAATCCACCCAATCCTTTTTTTTAAATCCCCATAAATCATAAACATTTTCTCAAAACAAGCAATTCCAGATTTCTCCCTACAATGATGTCAATGAAATCTGGATTCGAAATCTGGATTTTGAGAAAATATTTTATGTTTGTTTTTGAGAGACCCGGCCACTGGTGATGATCTCCTATTAGCATAGACACAGCCCTGAGTGAGAAGCACAGAGTCTGCCATTGTTATGTTGTTGCTAGAGCAGCTATTGCAGGGATAGACAACATCGGTCCTGGAGTGCAGCTGTTCTGCATAGTTTAGCTTCAACCCTAATCAAACACACCTGAATGTCTTCAAGATTACTAAAGCTACTTGAAGGGAAGATGAGTTGGGTCGGAGCAAAACTCTGCAGGGCAGCAGCAATCAGGACTGACCATCCGTGAGCCTGTGATATGTTTCAGCTACGTAAACATTATAACTGATCTGTTGATGGCTGTAATAATTAACATAAGAGTCTCCATAAACTCTCATTTCATATATGAACGGAATGTGTCCAAGTAAATTCATATACCAGTATGTGAAAGTCATTTGACACCAGACTACTTTGCACATGAGGGTGAGTAAAACACAGGATTTACAAAAGTTGATTCTGAAAGATGGATCGATACCAACTTTTCATGATCCAATTTTACATGTATATTGTGATGTTTACAAGTTGCCTTTCTGAATGTGTTTCGTTAGCAAATCTCCAATGTAAAATCAACATCATAGTGTAATGTTGATTCAACAAAATTACCATCGATTATTTTTGTTAATTTCAATATTGATTCAGCATCAGTGATGTAGAATCATAGAATAATGTTGATTCAATAGCATTACCATTGATTTGTGGTTGAAATCTTAACATTGCTTCACCTGTAACTGAAGGTGCAACAGTGATACTAAAGCAACATCACTTTGTAACGTTAATTCAATGCAATTACTTCAGTAAAAACTTCAGGTTTCCAATTGGTACTAATAAAGACACCTTCACCGTTGGACACAGAAAAAGGAACTTTTAACAGTCTAAATTGTCTCAAAGAAGGTTTGAATACTTCTCACTGATTAGACAACTCATTTTAATTCAAATGGCTCTCAGGATTCTCCTCCTGATTCTCATTATGATTCTCAAATGGCTCTTTTCTTCAGTGCAAACATCCGAGGATATCTAGGGCATATTCTCGGGCTTGTGCGTAACGGCTCTAGGGAGCAACATACTCTGCAAAATTACTCTTTAGAACGAGAGGAGTAACGGTAGCTCGACCTGAACATGTCAGTGTCAGCAAGCATGTCGTTCTTTGTGAGCGCTCTCTCAAGAGTGAACCTGATGATGAACCTGATTAGACAACTCATTTTTATACAAATGGCTCATTCAGGTCAAACTTACACAGCAATTATATGAGATACATTTTGTTATACACTTTTAAACAGCAGTATTAATAATAGCTGGAGAGTAATATTCATAACGATCAAATAATCTTTTCAGGTTGTAGTCTTCTGATCTTTTCTCTACTTCCTACAGTTAATGGTACAGTTGTGTGTCTTCATCATGTTTTGTAATATTTTATTTAGGCTCAGTAAGTGTGATCTAACAGAGGAAAGCTGTTCAGCTCTGGCTTCAGTTCTCAGTTCAGACTCCAGCATTCTGAAGGATCTTGACCTGAGCAACAATAATCTGCAGGATTCAGGAGTGAAGCTGCTCTCTGATGGACTAAAAAATAACTGTAAACTGGAGAAACTCAGGTCAGATGATTTCTAACATATTAAAGGTCTATTTTGTTTGCATCTATATCTTATTTTTTCTATTCTCTAATTTGTACAAGAAAGAAACGATAATTCACGAACCATTTCCTTTAGGGCTTAAAATTGTTATGGTAATTTTAAGAATAACTAGTTAATAAGCTGAATCTTATATTTTCATTTCTGTTGTAGACTTTCAGACTGCAGTATCACAGAAGAAGGTTATAAAGCTCTGGCTTCAGCTCTGAGATCAAACCCTTCACACTTGATAGAGCTGGATCTCAGAGGAAATGATCCTGGACAATCAGGAGTGAAGGAGCTCGATGATCTACTACAGGATCAGAAGTATCAACTCAAGACACTGAGGTGAGTTTTTTTTTTCTTCAATAAATGTGCAGTAGTTTTAATGCCCCCATGCTGAGAGGATGTTTGCCAATCATGAATGTGACAAGCACAAATACATTTACTACTGATACGCACCAGGCTGTCAGTAGCACTACCTCCTACGGCCACTGCCCAAGTTTCATGCTTTAATGAGGGAGCACCTTTGTGATTTCACACAAAGGACTTAGAGAGGGGTTCCTTAATGGCCCAGACCCAAATGGCTCTAGCCTGCTACTTTTCAGGGGGACCAACGTCAACCCCCATACCAGGGAGGCTATCATGCTCTATCAGCTGAAGCCAACAACCTGCTTTCTTTGAAGAATGAACCTGACCACAATCTCTCAATAGAGACAGATACCGCCTCCACAGGGCTATGGGGAGTGGAGGCCTCAGCAGGATGACTCTCGAAGAAGAGGAGGCCTGCCACACTCACTCCAGTGTGGTCTCTAGTGTTTTCTCTTACAACGTGGGAAACAGCTCTTCACCCAGACAGCAGAGGACATGAGTGTCACCAGATATCTGAAATCTTTTACACGGGCCGGCACACTTCCTGAAGTGCTTGTAGGAAGCCATGATATTCTCTTCACAGTACCAGCAACACAGTCCCTGAAAAGGGAAACGAAAAGAGGATGACACTTTCTCTAGGCGCCCTTTTATACTTCCTGGTCGCACTAGTAGTGACGTCATGGCTGTCACCGGCCAATACGATTACCGTGATAACACAGTACTTCAGTCATCAGTCACACTGAGGCGTTATCCAAAGCGTCTCAGGGCACAGTGAGAGTTCCCTTTCAAAAGGGATCTAAAGGCTCTTTGAAAAACTTGTGAAAATTCATTATATGGCACGTAATGTCAATGTACTTCCTCTATCTCCAGGTTTTTGAGTCCTCCTGCAGATGAAGCCTGTCAGTATGTGAGAGGAATTGTGGGTGATAACCCTTTACTCCTGAGAGAACTGAATCTGAGTGAACGTGAACTAGGAGACACACGAGTGAATCAGATCGCTGCTCTTCTGCAGGATAAACACTGTAAACTCAACAGACTGAAGTGAGTATTTTACTTGGTCTAATACTTGACATGTAAAATATCTATAAAAATAACATTGTCATTTTTCATAAAGAAAGTTTTAAGATTAACTGAAGAGTGTTTCCTTTTTCTCTCTCTTCAGGCTGAATAATAACAGTATTACAGCAGAAGGTTGTGCTGCTCTGACTTCAGCGTTTAATTTAAACCCTTCAAACCTGATAGAGCTGGATCTGAGTGAGAATAAACTAGGAAACTCTGGAATTGAGAAGATCTGTCCTCTGTTGGAAAATACACAATGCAGATTGACGAAACTGAAGTGTGTATTTTTATTTATCCACATTTAAATATGATAATATATATTATAGTCTTGAAAACTATGAAGATTATTAAGGCTAAAATATTAGTTGCAGTATTATTAAATATTGTACTAAGCACTGTAAGTATGAATTAATATGTAAATCTGTATTAATGAGAAATTCAGTTTAATAAGTTTATTTTAAGTTATTATTGGTTCCATTTCATGATTTTAATATGAAAATTTGAAATTTAGTTTGCTTGTTTTTTTTTCATGAAGAACATGCACAATTTTTGTTCTGTTCTGATAAATTGTAGAATAACTGAATAATCGTCTGAATGTTACATTTTCCTTTCTGTTCTAGACTCTCAGACTGCAGTATCACAGAAGAAGGTTATAAAGCTCTGGCTTCAGCTCTGAGATCAAATCCTTCACACCTGATAGAGCTGGATCTCAGAGGAAATGATCCTGGACAATCAGGAGTGAAGGAGCTCAGTGATTTACTACAGGATGAACAATGTAAATTAAAGACCAGGTGATTAATGTCTTAAAATATTTCAAATAAGCCACAAATGTGATATCTGCTATATGAAACTAAGAGGATTGGGAATTGGAGAGGAATTGCAATTAAAGGTAGAGGAATTTACAGCATACCTATTACTGTAATTCAACAGTCACACAACTATATTTTGTGACACGAACCTTGTGACAAAACATAAGTACATAATTTTGAATTTCTGATTAGACTTCTCCCAAACTAATTTTAAAATCAGTTAACACCATTTCTGTAATCTTATAACAATCTTCTAATTCTTAAATTTAAAATTTTAGATAAATTATAGCATTCTGGGAAATAAGCTTCCAGAAAGCTCCATGAAAATTTTATAAAATAATGTCATTATGTTTTAAATAATGTTGTGTATATGACTTGAAAATTCTTAATTTGATTCTTGATACAATTCAATTAATCATTTTTACTAGCCCCCAACAAAACTAAAATAAATAAATAAAATAGTTATTTTTGACCCATAAGGTTGTAAGGTTGAAACTAACATTTTAGATACCAGTGAAATTTCACAATTTCGATACCACAACTAACAGTACTAGAAAAACAATGGAAAAGCACAGTCAAGTGAAAATGATCTGCTTGAAAGGATTTGATACACAGCCTTCGGTATAGATATCTGTTTAAGGTGGAGACTGGTTCCTACATTCGTTACATTGCTGTACCTAACTAAGTGACTGACTCAAATCATTAGAAATAATTAACTGAATACAGTTAGAAATAATCAAGGTTCCTCACTTCACTATAATTATATATTAATTTTGATATATTTGAACATACAGTACTTTTTTATTGATTTCGCATTGTTTTCGCATTGTGCATCATGTATTTGCTTAGCTTGAAAGAATGGAAGGTGCAAAAAAAACATTTTGACAGAATTATCTAAAATACTCTTCTGTGTTCTGTAGGTTTTTGAAAAGTGCTGCTGCACAGGAAGCGTGTGAGTATCTCACTAAAGTTCTGGGTAAAAGTCCATTATTGCTGACAGAACTGGATCTGAGTGCAGATATATTAGGAGATCTGGATGGAGAGAAGCTCTCTGCTCTTTTGATGGACTCTCATAGCAAAGTGGAGAAAATCAAGTGAGTCATCATGATTTATACATTATAACTTCTCTGTTAATTCATTATATGAGACTATCAGTTACATATGTGATCAAAATTGAAGACCTGCTGATCTGATGTGTGTTGAATATGTTCTGAATAATAAATAATGCTGTTTCTGTGTATAGGCTGAATAATTGTGAGCTGACAGAGAAAAGCTGTTCAGTTCTAGCTACTGTTCTCTCCTCTAAAACCATCCTGAAAGAGTTGAGCCTGAACAACAGCCGTCTGCTGGACTCAGGAGTCAAAGAGATCTGTGAGGGACTGAAGAAGCCTGAGTGTGAGCTGAAGATACTCAAGTGAGTACATTTCACCACATTTTAAGGATGTTTGATAACTTTTTTGTGCTGATCTAATACTAATATTTTCTTAGTGCTATGTGCACATTTTAACTACATTAAAGATATTAAAATCAACCCAATGTTTACAGGTTTATTGTAATTAATTATACAAGTGGTCTGTCTGAATATTCAAATCTGATTGGCTGGAAGTTGTGCAATAAAACAGTTTAATTCACACGTTCAGGTCAGGTTCGTTCTATATTAGTTCACTGTTTTCATTTAAGCACACAAACATACATCACTCGCACACAGAGGGCCCTATCATACACCGGCGCAATGTGGCACCAGGCGCAACGCAAGTGTTTTTTGTTAGTTTCAGCCCGACACAGTTATCATTTGCGCGGCCTGGGCCACATTGTTTAAAAATCAAATGCATTTGCGCCCATTTGTGCACCCATGGGCTGCTGGTCTGAAAACAAGGTGTGTTCAGGCGCGCTGGGCGCATTTGCAACAACTGAACGACCATCTGACTTCTCAAAGTCTCACTGCCATAGTGATGTGATTGATCTGCAGGCAAATTTTCCATAGCTCCTGACGTTAATGGAGTAGCTTTAAAAATTAATAAAAATGGAGGTAGCTACTAGGGGTGTAAATCGGAGCCTACATGACGATTCGATACGATACCGATTTCTTAAGCCAACGATTCGATTATTTTCGATACTTCAGAATTCCCTGCGATACGATTCGATTCAATACTAGATTTTTACATGATATCTATTAAGTTTCAAATAAATCAACAAAAATAATAAATAATTTGCCTTTAATTGATAATACAGAATACAATTGCATGTCACAAAGAAATTGTTTTTCCACCTCCACGAATGAGACGAGTGTTGTTCATTATGTCGCCTTGTTGAGGTAAATTGTAGTTTTCCTTGCTTTACCCTGGTCTTAAAGTAAAAAAGATGACTGTGAAAAATAGTAGAATTAAATTAAATACATTTATGGTGAGATTACTACAATTTATTTAATTAAACGCATTTATGGTGAAATTACTACATTTTCATGTCAATCTGTGTTCATTTTGACCACGAAACATGCGCTGTCACTTTAATTCAGCGCGTGCAGCACAGCAGAAATAGACTCGGTGCGGAAACGATCTCTGCACTGCTGTATACACACCGCAACTGGAACGGATCGACGGACCGCAACCGCGTGCAGTGTGAAAGCGCTGACCTGTTAACATGGGTACTGAAAAAAATACGCACCGCATACGCACTGCAAACGGCGTATGTGTGAAACGGGCGCAATCAGACAAACGCTCCATCTGTTTTCCTGAAGCCAAAATACATCCACACCCATGACTTGACGCCGACTGGAGTGTGTAACATTTCACTGTCATTGCCAGCTCGCTCTGACGGATCCATGTCAGACTCAACAATGTGTGTGAACATAGATAGACTGTGAAACGTAAGTAACGCGTGTGAAGCGGTGTGAAGAAGACAATAATGAGGTTAGCGCCACCCGCAGCTTAGTAGGTTGTACGCAAATGTCGGAGCAGATGCTGAAAATAGACAGGCGGCAAAATAAACACATTAATCGATACTCTCGCGGACGCATCGATGCATCGAATCGTCGGCTGTATAATCGATGCATCGATACGAATCGATTAATATTTACACCCCTAGTAGCTACTAACATCACATCTTTTATGCATCGCCGGAGACTGTGATGCAAGATTAAAGTTAACTTAACTTTGCATGCTAAATAAGAAAATATAGGCCTGGTTTCAAAAAACAGGGCTTATATTAAGACAGGATTAGGCCTTAGTTCAATTAGGGCATTGTAGTTTTTATAAACATAAATTAGAAAAAAACATTACTGGTGTACATATTGAGACAAAACAATGGCACTGACATATTTTAAGATATCAGTTAAAACAGCTCAAACATGCATTTTAGTCTGAGACTAGGTTTAAGCCTTGTCTGAGAAACCGGGGTATAGTGTTCTTGGTTTTTGTTTCCATTCTGAAATATTTTAATTAATAAGTAAGTAACAAACATTCTGATCCCAAATTCTAGACCTGCCAGAAGCGCTTGATGCACAGCGAGTGGCATTATGGAGGATTCTGCTTTATACAACTCTATTTTGGCAACAAAATCAGAAACCTAAAGATGAAATAGAATTTCATTTTGTGTGCGATAATAACACCAAACAAAAATTTAAATCAACAAAGAATGCTTCAAGAAGAAGAAAAAGTTGAACAACATTTTGGTCCAGTCAGGGCCCAGACCTATATCAGATCAATAACTTGTGAAATGACTTGAGGAGACCTATAGACAGGAGATCCCTCTGAAATTTGATTAGCTCTTAACAAACTACCTGGAGCTAACCTATGAAATGCTAATCTGATCTATATGATTTAAAAAGTCCAGTGAAGGGGAGATTCTCAGCTTTTCAGTGGTATCACATTTGTCTTGTTGGACATTCAGGGGCTCGGTAGTGAGCGTGGTTGCATCATCAAGTTCTGCAGCATTGATTCATCAAGGAAACACATTAACTTAGTTCCTCTGAGTCAAACAGCAAGGTTTTGGTCTTTTGAACTACCAAATTAGCCCAAAGTAAAAGTAGTTGCGTGCGTGCATATTTGTGTGCATGAAAACAAACTACAGTATTAACTGATTTGCATAAGAGCACTCTCTGACAAAGCACAGCAAAACATATGACACTTTGGCATGACACAAACCAAAACTAAGGATAAATTTAAGTCAGAGGGCTAAAATCAGGGTATAATATGGCCATTTATTTCTAAATTATTACAGTTTTCGATGTAAAAAACAAACTAATGTTATAAGTGCACCACAGGAAACATTCTCTGAGACATATTTTAGCGATCTGCATGGTCTAAAGCGCACGGCGCAAGTGCACTTAGTGCGTGTCCGAATCCACTGTTGCTAGTTTAACGACGGGAAAAATGGTCGGCGCACATGGTCTAAAAGGGTTGTCCCTATTCTCTTAAAAGACACTTAGTATGCCCATTTTTATAAGATGTAAAATAAGTCTCTGATGTCCCCAGAGTGTGTATGTGAAGTTTTATTCAATGTGGCACCAGTCGCAACACAAGTGTTTTTGTTAGTCTCTGCCCGACGCAGTTATCATTTTCGCTTCCGGCGCCGCGTTGTTTAATAAGAAAATGCATTTGCGCCGCATTTGCGCCCAATGCGTTAGTGCCATTATTTACGCCTGTATTGGTGACAACATTACGAAAACTCATCGAAGACAACATGCCTGGATCAGTTGGCTCACACACTGGCTGTGATGCAGGACCCTGAAATAGTGGGACTTGGTAGCACCATCTATAAAATCTAGTGTGGCAGCACTCATTGTGTCTCCTAATGAGGCACTTTGGGATAACGTGCGATGCCCCAATGTCAAGTACAGATGCACTGATGAGCTTCTGTCCCGTGTGTACAATTTTACAGCAATGCTTTGGCCATGTTTCTAATTCTTTAGCCCACATGCTTGTGGCTTTACACTCCTCTCAGAGCGAAGCTTCGTCTTACCCGTTAGTGATGGAACTAATTCTTGCATTCTTGCCAACCTCTATGTCATAGCTTTAGGCTTGTGCAAGCTTGATGGCAGGTTTAGTTGGCTCAGCCGCCTTTGCCAGAGGTATGTCAGAAAAATTTGCGACGGCTACCATTGGTACCTGGTTGAATTTTTTTACCAGCTGCACAGTAAGACTACCTTAAAGGAACACTCCACCATTTTTTCATATTAAACTATGTTATTCCCTTAACTAAGACGAGTTGATACATACCTCTCTCATCTCAGTGCGTGCACTCAATCGCTCTGGCACGCGGCGACACTTTGATAGCACTTAGCTTAGCCCAGTTCATTCATTAGGATCCAAACAGAGATGAAGTTAGAAGCGACCAAACACCTCAACGTTTTCCCTATTTAAATACAGCTACACGAGTAGTTATACGACCAAGTATGGTGACACAAAATAAAACGTGGCGCTTTTCTAAGCGGGTAAAAAGGATAACTATAATGTATGGCGGAATAGCACTTGGGAGCACTTCGACTCGGCGCAGTAAAAAGTCACGTTGGTTCTAATGACAGAAGTGAGAGGGAGAGGGGGAGAGGATTTTTCAGGAGTGATGATATTACTTGTAATTACTTGGGATTCCTTGTAACTGCTTAGGTATTTATCTTCCAGCTAAATAGAAAAATAGAAATAGTAAATAGAACACTAGTTACAGACAAAACCATGGTTAAATGGTTAAGTAGAAGACTGCATGCCCTCCTCCCCAACCCAAATATAATGTTGTACATTTTAATGCATTAATGTGGTTCACATTCAGAGAGAAAAATTAAGAGCTCCAACCCTTTTTCAGTTACCAAATTGAAAAGAGTAAAATATGTCTTTACATTGATGTATACCTGGAGTTTAAAGCTGATCTTCTTTTTAGTTGTGATAGTATTTAATAGTGTATTAATATTTGTCTCATTAATTACACACTGGTGTTTTTAGTTAGCCAAACCATTTAAATATAATAATAATAATAATAAAGACAGAAGTATGCTACTATTGTAATACATTTGCACTGTAAAATAAAACATTATATAAATGGAGCTTCACAGTACAGTGGTAAAATTGATCTTGAAAATTGATTTCTTCACTTGCAAGAGCTAAACTGTCAAGCTTTTCATTTTAGTGTGTAGATCTTTATATTCCTTTTAAAGTTTACAAACATGTTACAAATACTTCCTTCTTCAAATATAGTGAAATACTGTAGACTTTTACAGTTACATTTTTACTTATTGCTGCAAACAATTACTCATATCTGGTAAGGTATTCAGATCTAGTGTGATTTTTGTCATATTTTGCGATTTCAGACTATTGTCCCGTAATTAATTAATCATAACTACTGTACAAAGAAAAATTTAATATGAAATTTTATTTTTTTTCTGTAGACTTTCAGACTGCAGTATCACAGAAGAAGGTTATAAAGCTCTGGCTTCAGCTCTGAGATCAAACCCTTCACACCTGATAGAGCTGGATCTCAGAGGAAATGATCCTGGACAATCAGGAGTGAAGGAGCTCGATGATCTACTACAGGATCAGAAGTGTCAACTCAAGACACTGAGGTGAGTACTATTAAACCAACAATCAATAGTCTTAATCCCGTTTTTTCCAAAAGAGAAAACACAAAAACACATTTATAAATTCAATTTTGAAAAGACTAAAGGCCCTTTCACACGATTATGAAAATACCCAAGTGAAATGGCATGTAATGTACTTACTCTGTTTCCAGGCTTTTGGGTCGTATTGCGGATGAAGCCTGTCAGTATGTGAGAGGAATTGTGGGTAAAAAAACGTTACTCCTGAGAGAGCTGAATCTGAGTGAACGTGAACTAGGAGACACACGAGTGAATCAGATCACTGCTCTACTGAAGGATAAACACTGTAAACTCAACACACTGATGTGAGTTGAACTTTTCTAACATTTTTATTGGACATTTAAATGATCTTAAGGCGAGACACTACAGGTGAATAGGGTAAAATTTTAAAATATTAGATATCACCATGAAACTTCCTTAGTTGATTACTTACACAAGTATATAAAAAAATGTATTACAAGTTTTAGAAATGTGTATGTTTAATTATGCAAATTAGGCATTATCTCATTAAATATGCACGATTTTGCATATATTTTCGGTAGATAGATCTGAACATATGATAAAGCCAGGTGCAAAATTCTTTTTTCATTTTGTTTACTCACAAGATGAAAAAAAAACTCAGAGGGATTTCAGGATATATGCTTTCATTACCTAGGAAATCAAAATATACTGTCCATAGCCTTAAAAAATCGATTTCCGCCATATTTTTTCGATTAAAATGTCACATAAATCAGGCCAGGAATTTTTTAACAAATCCATCTGAAAATATCATCAGAATCTTGCTAAGTGTATAACTGGAAAGTTTGGTGTACATAGGTGCTACATAGGCTGAGATGTTTATACTGGAGAATGACAAAAAAACTCATTTTGAGAAAACGGCAGTTAAAGATTTAAATAGCTCTAAATGAGAATCCCCCTTTGGACATTCACGATTGGTTACTGATAGAAAGGAAATGCCCATATTTGGGTTACATAGCGTTGTGCAGGAGACTCAGAGCTTTAAAGCGATACCAGCCATGACAGACTTAAGTAAACAGACGGAGGTTCACGGAGCTCGGCATGTGGCGTTGGAATACTAACTTCCTGGTAAATTCGGGAGAAACTTACTGGCGCAAGTAAACAAAATGTAATAAAATAAACATCTTAATGTATATTTTCAGCGTTTTCTTTATAGCAGCTTGAAAGAACACATATTAAAGGAGTAAACTAGCCCAAAATCTCAAAACTGACCACTGCATGAAAAATCTATGTTTTTGCCTGCCGTGTCTCGCCTTAAATCGGGTGAACCCTACAGAACTCACAAGCACCTTCAGTGATCACTAAATGTTGGCATCAAGTACTTTGTGTTTGTAAATTCTCCCTCTTCTGTTCATCATTTTAGGCTGCGTAAGTGTGGTCTAACAGAGGAAAGCTGTTCAGCTCTCGCTACAGTCCTGAGATCAAACTCCAGTCTGAAAGAGCTTGACATCAGCAACAATAATCTGCAGGATTCAGGAGTGAAGAAACTCCAGAACGGATTAGAAAATACAAACTGCACACTGGAGAAACTCAGGTAAGTTTAATGAAACATTGTTTGTTTTAAATATTAAAGTTAACCCTCTGGGGTCTAAGGTGTTTTTGGGTCCTCGAGATGTTCTGACATGCTCTTACATTTGTGCTTTTTTCAGTTGCTTATAAACATATCAATGGCAAAGGTATAATTACACTCTATTTAGCACAAACAGGGCTACCATAATATATGTGCAAAATGTATGTACATGTTTGTATTTTTGAGAAAATAATGTTTATGCATGGTTATTGAAAAAACTAAAAATGAAAATGTCTGAAATAAGGTCACAAAACACATACTAAATATGTGTCCATAAGACTTTTGACTAATGGATGCTGTCGCCTAGAGTTTTTGCTTCAAAATGATGTGAAAATCATCCTTCCTAATCATTCACATGAAACAATACATTGATTTAAATTTTTTAAGACACTTTTTGCTTGGAAAGGCAGTATGCGCAAGGGGCGTCAACGATCCAACACCATCATGCATATTTAGTGATTCACACCTGAAGAGACAATGCCCCCGCATAATGAGGCTGCATACGTAATGAGCCTTTCATTCAGGTGTGTGACTGAGCCACAAGAAAGAATGCAAGGACAGTATATATATATATAATTGGTTCACAGTTGTTGTTTCCACAAATTGTGCTTGCAAATTGTATAATATCCAAGGTAAACATTTCTAGTAATTGTGCAGTTAATTGTTCTCATACTGTATTTTCAGATTTGGAAAATATTCTCTACCCAAATGTGTCACTAATAAAGCATAATAAAATTATTTAAAGAGAAGGCTAATATATATATATTTATTAGGGGTGTAACGGTACGTGTATTCGTACCGGACCATTTCGGTACAGGGCTTTCGGTTCGGTGCACGTGTGTACCGAATGACCGAATGCAATATTTTGTGTGCGGAACATAGGTACATTTTCGTGTTTCCACACGAACATATTAAGTGGCGGAAGTCTCCGCGTTCAGCGCAAATCCCGCCCTGCAGCTGATTCTAAAGTTTTACCCGTCGTCACTGTAACCTAAACCAATGAGATCGACTGCAGGGCGAAAAAAAGCTTTTCCGCTCCGTGTGCGCCGCCGCACTCTCCGTGTGTGTGTGTGTGTGTGTGTGTGTGTGTGTGTGTGTGTGTGTGTGTGTGTGTGTGTGTGTGTGTCTGCGCGTTCTGCTCTGTCGTTCACGGCCCAAACACTCAAATCATGTACCGATCACGCACTGGAAAAGCAAAGTCCGCTCAAATAAGGTGACATTTCTCAGTAGTAGACTTCTGTTTGCTGAGCTGGTATAGTCATGCTGGCAACAATGGTAAAATGACCTGCTCTGATCACATGCTCTGGTAATAATAGCTTTGTAGGACTATATTTTATTTTGATAATTAGAAAAAAATATATATAAAAAAAATCTTAAATTGATTATGTTGATTGATTACTGAAAAATAATAATACATTGATATATTTATGTTTAATATTATTTTAATATATTTTCTGTTCCTTTTTTTCCCCCTGTGTTTCATTTAATTAGGTGATTCTAAGTTTAATTATTGATGATTACAAGCTTGGAGGAATTGCAATTAATTACAGCAAATTGTGCAATTTTTTTTAATCGATTCCCAGACTTAATTTTTAAATATGAGCAGGCCTACAAGCTGGGATTGGTAATGCTGCACTGTAATCATAGTTATTTATTTATATGTTTCATTAAATTTATTATGTGATATTGGTTTGAGACTGAGAGTATTTTATTTAGTGGAGAACTTTGCAGCAGTATTTTATTTCTTTTTTTTTTTTTATATATATATTTTATTATATTTTATTAAAAAGTGTTTAAAAAAGTGTAAACAAATTGTTAAAAAAAGTTTATAGTAATAAACAACCTGCAGTTTAATGTTTGCATTTCTTTCCCTTACTGTACCGAAAATAAACCGAACCGTGACTTTAAAACCGAGGTACGTACCGAACCGTGATTTTTGCGTACTGTTACACCCCTAATATATATATATATATATATATATATATATATATATATATATATATATATATATACACAGGTGCTGGTCATATAATTAGAATATCATCAAAAAGTTGATTTATTTCAGTAATTCCATTAAAAAAGTGAAACTTGTATATTATATAGACTCATTACATGCAAAGTGAGATATCTCAAGCCTTTATTTGTTATAATTTTGATGATTATGGCTTACAGCTTGTGAAAACCACAAAATCAAAATCTCAGAAAATTAGAATATTACATGAAATCACACAGTAATAATTACACAGTAATCCCATGGTCATTGAACCAGGTTTTGGTTATTTTGGCAGTGTGGGCAGGTGCAAATCCTGCTGGAAAATGAAGGAAGCATCTCCATAAAGCTTGTCTGCTGAAGGAAGCATGAAGTGCTCTGGAAATGTCCTGGTAGACGGCTGCGTTGAGTGGATAGCACAGTGGACCAACACCAGCCGATGACATGGCTCCCAAACCAACACAGACTATGGAAACTTCACACTGGACTTCAAGCATCTTGGATTGTGTGCCTCTCCATTCTTCCTCCAGACTCTGGGACCTTGATTTCCAAATGAGATGCAAAATTTGCTCTCATCAGAAAAGAGGACTTTGGTCCACTGTGCTTTATTAAATCCAGAGTCAACGCAGCCGTCTACCAGGACATTTTCAGAGCACTTCATGCTTCCTTCATTTTCCAGCAGGATTTGCACCTGCCCACACTGCCAAAAGAACCAAAACCTGGTTCAATGACCATGGTATCACTGTGTAATTACTGTGTGATTTCATGTAATATTCTAATTTTCTGATATTTTGATTTTGTGGTTTTCACAAGCTGTAAGCCATAATCATCAAAATTATAACAAATAAAGGCTTGAGATATCTCACTTTGCATGTAATGAGTCTATATAATATACAAGTTTCACTTTTTTAACAGAATTACTGAAATAAATTAACTTTTTGATGATATTCTAATTATATGACCAGCACCTGTATATATATATATATATATATATATACAGTTGAAACCAGATATTTACATACACTTCAGAAAAAAAAACACAAAAACTTTTATTTCTTTACTGTCATACATTAAATCAGAGTAAACTTTTTCTATTTTAGATCAATAAATATTAACATATTTTTTGCATTTGTTAAGTGTCAGAATCGAGCGAGGGATAATTTTTATGTATTTTGTAAGATTAATAAGGGAATTAGGATCAATATAACTCAAAGGGGATTGAATTACAGGGAATAAGAACCGAATTAATATGCAAATTATTCAGAATTAATATTTAACACTTTATCAACTATTCGTCCACCGATAAATTAAGATTAGGGTATTTTATCAATTCTGGACAGAATATTATCCCGTGGCCTACGGTAATAATATCATAAAGTTATGATAACTGATTAATATGAGCAAGGTAACAAAATCTACAGTTTAAGGCAGTAACTTGTAAGCACACAGCACAAGACGCTTGTATGTAAAATCAACCAAGACTTTATTGAACTACTCTAATACACACAAACTAAACTAACGAAAACACACAAACATTCATTCAAACAGTGACAGAGAGTGATGTTATTAACGGAGGGTGAATGGAGTCACAAATGTCTAGCGTTAGACACTATTTCTTGACTGCAACCCGAGAGAATCAATCTACTAGCACTTTAATCTTAGTTCGTTTTCTTAATAAGATTTGCACCAGTTCAGCCAGAATTAGGAGATTGTGTACTTGCGTTTGAATGCTCCTGTGAGCGCGTGTTCCCTTCTGTGGCGAAGTTGCTGGAGAGGGAATCTCTTCGGCGCTGATTGGCTGGCAGTCGGTCGATGATGCGTTCTGAGGGACAGCACTCGATGGTGAGTGGTTGGTTGGCTTTGCCGGTGTGGTGATTAATATGGTTACTCCAGAGCCCGTCTACAGAGAGCCTGCCCACTCCCTATTAAGTCCTATTGTACCAAATTTTGGTTGTAGTTCCACCAGAGTTCCACTGGGGGCGATCGCCCATGAGTGCAGAATGAATGGGAGTCTATGGGGCTAGACGGCTAAATTTGTCTCTTTCACCCGATTGCCGTTGAGAAATCTCAGATTTGATTGTAGATTTTGCAAGTTCAACATGGGTTATAGGTCGAAAGTTGAATGAACGAGTACTTAAGTCCTTTTGATTTCATACAGGTTGAGTTGTTGTTGCCCATAACACGCTAGCATTCTGCTAATGAACGCTGATTGGTCAGTGAAGGACTGATTACGACCAGAGATACCGCTTGATGGCATCGTGGCATCCGAAACGGGACCAGAAACAAACAAAACAAAAACTCTTCTAGCACGTGTATTTACCTGTGTCAGCTGTGTTGTCGAAGCCTCGAGAGAAAAGAAAGTGCAGAGCGCGAAAGCACCAAAGTGACTGAAGGATTGCCGTAAAGCAGTATCTCTGGTCGTATGATGTGTATGACGTCATTGACACTTTAAAAGACTTTTTAAAGCAAATAAGTGACTCTAAAAAATCTAACACCCAGCAATGTGTAATTTCTTTGCATCTCCTTTCGAATACAACATTCAAATTACTAGACAAAAAATTATATCCTGAGAAAAGTGGATTTTGATGTGTATAGCGCCATAGACCTCCATTCATTCCGCACTCGTCCTGTGAGCGCCCTCATATGGAATCAGAGTGGAACTGCAACCAGTTCAGAAGCCGGAAGTGTACTGAGAGTGAAACTTCTCGCCTTATTAGACATTCTCTGGTTACTCGGTGTATTGGGTCCGGGCGAAGGACCCAAGCAATCCGATTGGCTCAAAGCCCGTTTTATGGGTAATCACTTTAGTGCCTGGTTACAAATCATACAAAATCATTTTATCATAGAAGACGTTTGTATTACGTTATAACGAGTCATTAATGTATTTAATGTATTTTAAATTATACGTTTTATATACTAGTATTTAACCGAAGCTATAGATTGTGAAATTAAACATTTCTCGTTGTTCGTGTGTTTTTTAGTTAGCTTAGATAATAGCATAGCATACAGCTAACGTTATCCGATGATCGTGCTATGAGCTTTAACCAGAGCATGTGAGCGGAGTGGAGCGGGAGCGAGCGGGGAGCGCGAGCGGGCGGATCTTGGACAGAGCGCAGAGCGGCAATTTCAAAAGGACGGAGCGTCGCATTTCCCGCTCCAATTTCGCTCCGCTCACACCACGAGTCTGAAGCATGCTCAGTCAAGCCTGACCCTGAATCCATTTGTCTTGCACAGTCATCAACAGTAGACTATTTTCAGGCAAAACTCGACTCAATAATGGAGTTCAAAAAGTAAAATGAGAATTCATACAGGTGTAGCCTATCAAGTCGCTCCGGAGTATAAGGCGCATCAGTCAAAAAAATGCGCCATGAAGAAGAAAAAAACATATATAGGCCTAGCCTCGCACTGGACTATAAGTCGCATTTAGGCTATTTAGAAATTTATATAAAAAAAAAAAAAAACAATGTTATGGACGGGACAGTTCTCCGTTACGGACGTGAACGCTCTGAAAGCGGCACTAAGACTGCTTTAAAACTTTCACTGTGACCTCAAACAGAAAGCACAAAGCCTGTCTTTAAATTTAATTTCGTTTTGTATTAATTGTATCTTAATTTTAATCAAGGTTTCATCAACCAATTGTCTGGATTTAATAAGAAGTAAATAGCCTATATATTAGAAAATAGATAACCACGATACGAAGGCGCCGGCGTGAACCTGGAGTTTGTCTCATGAATGAACCGAAACTCAGCGTATCTACTTGCCTCACAGACCCGACACATATATATAAAGCTTGAAATGTCTACTTTTAAACAGAACAATTCAAAACGAAAGAAAACAGACTGCTCTCCCGTATGAAATGTGCATTTCTCTCAGGCGCGTTCACTACTGCGAAGATCACGAGTCAGCATCTTTCCAGCCGACAGACATAAAAAAATTTAAATGTCTTCTGCTATATTTTACATATTCATAATCATTAATTTTGCCGGTTCGTTGTGACAGCTTTTAGGTGCTTTATTGGCAGCGCCACCCTTACATGTTACATGAAAGCATCAGCACTGAAAACATAGAGATTTTTTTTTCTTTTGGGGGCATTTTGTTTGTGTTCAGACTTTCTCATTTGCCTGCGCGATGTTAGAGGACGCTGTTAATAAAGTTGCGAGTAGGCCTACACATTGGATTTACGTTAATTATTATAGGCTATTTAAAAAAAATACCCCAGTTTTTATGCCAGTCGTATCATTTTATTTTTGTTGTATTTATCCGCCACACACCTTGAAGGCCGGTCCATGAAAATATTGTCTGATTTTAAACCGGTCCGTGGCGCAAAAAAGGTTGGGGACCGCTACAAGTGATATACATGTAGATTTTTTTTCCTTTTTTGGAGCGAGCGGGGGCGGTTTGAGTGGAGCGCGAAGCAAACTGCGTTGAGCGCTGAGCGAAAATGAGCGGAGCGGCCTGATGTAGCTTTGAGCGGGGGAGCGGAGGGGTGAACAGTTCAGTGAGCGATGAGCGGAGATTCTCACCGCTCCACTCCGCTCATATGCTCTGGCTTTAACTGCACTGATACTGCCTTACCGTATTCACAGCCATTCGTAATGCAATTATAATTATGTAATTATTTTTTATCCTCAATAATCAGCGCAATATGTTACAAGTACACTTTTATTTATTAAAAGAGCCATAAAATAATATTTATTTGTGTATATTACTATTTTTACTATTACATTTAAATTAATTTAAAATGACAGAATGCTAGCTATGTTTTGTGGGCATAAATATTAATTGGTTGTCTAGCCTTGACTAAAGAACACTATAATATAATTATGGAATCACAATCTTAATGTAATTAATCAAACTCCTTAATTCATATAATAATCTTTATTTTAAAGAAATAACATTTTAAAGTATGTTTTGTGACGAAGTTATTTGTTATTAAGCAATAGGGCATAATATGCTTTTTTTATTACAAGCATGTCATTTGTGTACTAATGCATATGATTTATGTCATAATAATTCTTAATACAGAACATCATACAACACAATAACATTTAATGTAATAAAATTAGAGAACCAAAACTTATATAAAAATTTAATTAAATTACACAATACAATACATAATGAATTCTGAAACTGAATTATGAGATGTAATATATTACATTTTTATTAACACAAAACTACAAGCAAAATGCACTACAAGCAAGTCTGGAGCGACTCTGAGAGGGGTTTCTTTGACGAAGTTCAACGAAGGATCTTACGGAAGAGTTGATGAGTTTTGAGTGAGCTCTTGGTGGTTTGAAGAGTATGTAAGCATACGCGCTGGATGATGGAAAGGTCAGCAAGAGCAACAGTCACTGCCAAAGCGAGGCACAAGGCAGGCAAAAAGCAACGCATAGGTGCTTGTCATTGGGTTATAAGCGTGTCCATCTGACCCGTCCTTCCTAGTGCGACAGCCAATCAGATATTGTCTTGGGCGGGACCTACGCCCAGTTCTCCGGTTCTTGCATGTAATTAGCGTAAAGTCCATGTGATCACGTGTGCCCAAACTCCTGAGAGTTTAGTTAAACGTTTTAATAAGCAAACTTAATAGTTTAAATATGGTGCATCCTACACACATCTACTTTATATCAAAATTCTAGAAATCATTTACCCATCAAGTAGGTACCAAAATACATATAATTCCCATAGTTGAGCTGGAAGTAAATAAGGATTTCGCTGTGATAAGTGTTTAACACACAAAATTAACTTAAGTAATATAAAGCATACATAATACAGAGAATACACATGTATGAGGCAACTTCTGGTGATTAGTTCCTATAACTGAGGTAGAAATTAAAACCTTACAAATAGGCTGTAATGAAAGTTAAACACACAGAAAGAACTCCACAGGTTACATAAAATATACATGATACTTAAGATATATGTGAGGTAAATACTGGTGATCAATTCATGCTTATTGGAAGCAATTTTGAGACCGTTGTTTGTATTAAACCACAAGTGGGTTAATTTCAGTCTATTGATTTGGAGACAAAAGTCTCTGGAATTTACAACTGCAGAAAGGAGGTGTCCCCTGGTTTAGGGTTTGTGGTGATTCTGGGCCATAGGAATGCTTTAGCATCCTTCGTTTCCTGATAAGGCTGTGGATTTATGCATTGGGGTCACCACAGGGTTTCTTGGCCATTTGGTCTTAAGTTTGTGGAACAAAGAGGAATCTTTTCCTGCTGTCCTGGCATCGCTGGTATGAGATTAGACACGCACAACAAGGGGAAGGGGGGTGACATCTCCTTTAGCCATCTCGGCACCATGACTGTGTTTTATGACTTACTAATGGTTCACTGTTCCGAACTGTGGAATGTGGTGTTGGGTTCATATGAAATGGACTGTTCAAGGATAATCCTACAATTTTTTTGATAACTTTCATCAAAGTCAGAAGTATATACACTTCCTTAGTATTTGGTAGAATTGCCCCGAAACTGTTTCACTTGGGCCAAACGTTTTGGGTATCCTTCCACAAGCTTTCTACAATAGTTTGCTGGAATTTTGGCCCACTCCTCTTGACAGAACTGGTGTAACTGGGTCAGGTTTGTAGGCCTTCTTGCTCGCACTCGCCTTTTCAGTGCCGCCCACAAATTTTCTATGGGATTGAGATCAGGGCTTTGTAATGGCCACTCCAATACCTTGACTTTGTTGTCCTTAAGCCACTTTGTAACTAATTTGGAGGTATGCGTCATTGTCCATTTGGAAGACCCATTTGTGCCCAAGCTTTAACTTCCTGACTGATGTCTTCAGATGTTGCTTCAATATATCCACAAAATTTTCTTTTCTCATGATGCCATCTATTTTGTGAAGTGCACCAGTCCCTTCTGCAGCAAAGCAGCCCCACAACATTTTACTACCACCCCCATACTTCACAGTTGGGATGGTGTTCTGAGGCTTCAAAGCTTCGCCCTTTTTCCTCCAAATATACCGTTTATCATTATGGCCGAACAGTTCAATTTTTGTTTCGTCAGACCACAGGACATGTCTCCAGAAATTAAGATTTTTGTCCCCATGTGCAGTTGCAAACTGTAGTCTGGCTTTTTTATGGTGGTTTTGAAGTAATGGCTTTCTTCTCCCAGAGTAACTTTTTAGCTCATGGTGGTACAGGACTCGTTTTACTATGGATAATGACACTGTCTTACCAGTTTCAGCTAGCATCTTCACAAGGTCTTTTGCTGTTGTCCTGGGATTGATTCGCACATTTCCCACCAAAAAACGTTCCTCTCTGGGACTCAGAATCCGTCTCCTTCCTGAGCGGTATGATGGTTGTACATTCCCATGTTTTTTATACTTGCGTATTATTGTCTGAACAGATGAACGTGGGACCTTCAGGCATCTGGAAATTGCACCTAAGGATGAGCCACACTTGTGGAGGTCCACAATTCTTTTCCTGATGTCTTGGTTGATTTCTCTTGATTTTCCCATGATGTCAAAGAAAGAGGCTCTGTGTTTGAGGTGTGCCTTTATATGCATCCACAGGTGTGCCACCAATTAACTCAAATGGAATCAATTAACCTATCAGAAGCTTCTTAAGCTCAGAATGGAATCATCTGGAGTTTTCTTTGTTTAAAGACACAATAAACTTAGTGTATGTATACTTCTGACTTTGATGAAAGTTATAAAAAAAATACATAAAAATTATCCCTCGCTCGATTCTGACATTTAACAAATGCAAAAATATGTTAATATTTATTGATCTAAAATAGAAAAAGTTTACTCTGATTTAATGCATGACAGTAAAGAAATACAAGTTTTTGTGTTTTTTCTGAAGTGTATGTAAATATCTGGTTTCAACTGTGTATATATATATATATATATATATATATATATATATATATATATATATATATATATATATATATATAATTTTTTTATGTAACAATATTTTCAGTGCTATCTTTCTTTGTAAAAACTAAAGTATACATTTTAGCATACGTATTTCAATTCATATGAGCAGAAATTGGCAACATTATAAGCTTATTTGATGTGGCAGTATTTTACAGTAATAATAATCTATAATCTATCCGATTTTTAGCGCAATTTTCCACCGGACAAAATTGCGATTTTTAACTCATGATTTCTGTTCTGTCTGTGCGCACCAATCTTGCACTTCTATCTACTCCTCAACCAGACCACCTAGAGACTTCGGGTTTTCGGCATTATGTTAAGGAAGGTCTAATCTCGGGAACGCACAAGAAAAAATCCAGGAAAAGATTTACTATCTCTTAGTGTTGTGATCCCATGACGTGAGAAAATTGCGCTAAAACACTCACTGAGTTTTTATTACTTGTTTTACTCATCTCAGTATAGCAATAGAGTTTGGTAAAAGCTGTTCATTCATTCACACATAGAAACACGATTCATATTTAAACCAGTCTTTTTTCCAGCTGTAGCTACATAACAGCGCGCATATGTGCGTTCATTCATTCATACATAGAAACGCGATTCATATTTAAACAGTCTTTTTTCCAGCTGTAGCTACATAACAGCGCACATCTGTGCGTTCATTCATTCAGCGTGTACAGACACTTGCGATTAGAACAAAGCATCTAACTGACCTATTCCTCAGCCGGATCCCTTTGCTCCTCGAAATGATACTTCCAGCACTTCTGAGGTAAATTTTCCAGGATTATTATCAAGAAGTACATGAGTCTGAAAGTGAACTCGTGGTGTGTGTGTGTGTTATCCAGCTGATGTGGGTGTTTCACAGGATTGCAGGATCGCCTCACATTTGCGTTTGAATAGCGCACGCTCTCCGTGGGCGGAGTCAAATTAAAACATAATGAGCTGAGAAGAGAACGACTGACATTCTCTCTCTTTTCATACAGATTACATAAACAGAGAATATTTGTTTTTTTATCAAAATGACTTCATTTAAAAGAAGAGAATTCAAGCTTCATGCCTGTGTGTCTGTGTGACTGTTTGACTAAGTATTCGCTGAGTTATGGTTCATTTTCGGACGCGTTTCAGAACTGACTTCACTGACAGAGAGAAAGCAGAAATCGCATCATGTTTATTTTTCTTTATTTGGCAAAAAGCACAACACTTTGCTTTTATTGTGAGTATACAGAAAAATAATACACACTTAACAGGATCGATTGATGATTGAAACTTGTTTGTAAAATCAAAGTCAACAGAGAATTTGGAGTCTCATTTCAACTGATAAGGAAAAAAGCGAGCAAATCACGCCGGCGTGATTGCCGACCTCAGAGGGTTAAGTTACTGTAGTGAATTAAAGAAACAGGAAAAAACATGCCTCTGTCAAATTATTTTCTTTACTTATAAGAGAAAAGACATTTTATGATTTTTATGTTATAATTTTATTATTAAAGTGATATTGATTGTATAACTTTTTTATTTTTTAAATCTCTTTTCTGTAGATTCTCAGACTGCAGTATCACAGAAGAAGGTTATAAAGCTCTGGCTTCAGCTCTGAGATCAAACCCTTCACACCTGATAGAGCTGGATCTCAGAGGAAATGATCCTGGACAATCAGGAGTGAAGGAGCTCGATGATTTACTACAGGATCAGAACTGTCAACTCAAGACACTGAGGTGAGACGTGATGAAATAATCCAAAAAAATTATATGCATATGATTAATTAACAGAAATGCTTTTTTACTAATGGCTTTATAGGTTTTTGAGTCCTGCTGCAGAGGAAGCCTGTCATTATGTAAGAAGAATTGTGGGTAAAAACCTGTTACTCCTGAGAGAACTGAATCTGAGTGAACGTGACCTAAAAGACACAGGAGTGAATCAGATCGCTGCTCTACTGAAGGACAAACACTGTAAACTCAACACACTGATGTGAGTATTTCCCTTGGTTTAATACTTAACATGTAAAATATATTTAACTGGTATGGACAAATTATCTGTCACAGGTGCTGCTAGTAGGAAGCGCACGTGGATGAAGATTCAAACAAAATAGCCTTTAATCCAAATAGCCTTTAAACCACAGGAGAACGTCTCTGTTACATATGGTAACCCTCGTTCCCTGAAGGAGGGAACAGAATCGTACGTTGTGACAGACGAATAGGAATCTCACTACAGAGGCCAATCTACTTTGAGTGTAACTAAATGAGCTAATGAACATTGGCATGCAATGATTTGAAGCAGCTGCTCTGCCTCGTATAAGGTGACCATATGTAACCGAGACATTCCCTGTCAGTCGGTCACTCTCGGCGTACATCGTGACGATGAATAGAAATCCCTTTCAAAGCGCCACAGCTGCTGCCCCCTTCCAGTGCCTTGTGCAAGCCTCCAGCCCCTTCTTGCCTGGAAGGACGATAGGAGAGGGCTTACACTGAGAGTGTCTGTCACTGTTGTTCCGTGGTAACCCATACAGTGAGATTTTTGGATAACATTGGGAAAGCGTGCCCTTTCCATTAGGAAGAAGAACGCTGCGGAAGCCACATTCTTTCCTGAAGGAGTTTTGTGGAGATATACATATGGATTAACCCGAAGGATGTACTGGGTGACTTAGCCCAAAGGAAAGACATGGGCTTCCGTTTAGGAGCAGCCGTGGTAGAATCCACAAATGTGATCCCCAGCACATCCCCGGGGATGACACCCTTGGCGACGAGTAGACTGAGGGGTGGCCCACGAGGGACTCAGCTGGTACTTCGGGGGAAGCTCCTCAGTCTGCTACTGACTGCAGAAAACTGCCCAGTCCTCCAGAGTGTCGCCGAAAAGGCCACCTTGTGAGATGGGAGTGTCGAGAAAGCGTACTTTGGCACTTCTGGAGCACCGAAGTCGACATCGTCTGACCGAGGACCTGCGCAGTGACCTTGACCACGGTTAGTCAAAATGCGTAGCTCAACCCCGGCTCAGAACTACCCTTGTGCATTAAGAGTGCCATGGCCTCAAATACAGGGTGGAGGTTGTCTGCGCACAGCCACCCCACCATTGAGAGTAGTGAGAGAGGGGAAAACTTATGCAGATTTTGGCACTTTTGGCTTTTCATATTTTTGGCACCAATATAGCTCCATACTGCCCAGTTTTTCAATGCATATCCGGAAAAAGACCCGGGAAAGCATGGCTGTAAACTCTGAATCTGAGTCAGCATAAACAAACGCCATTACAGTGGAAAGCTCAGCATCACACTAATCTCCAGAGCATAACAGCCCTCTCTCCGATCAGCGATCAACATCTGATACTCAGCTGGAGCCCTGAATGAAACGCTAGGTTCCCCCATGAGAAGGACCAGCAATCCCATCCAGAAGTCGCACAGCTTGTGATGCACTAGAGGGGGAGGGGCTCTAGGGGGTTGTTTCCCAGAAGGAGAAGCCCTTTGTAACCCTCAGAGGCTGGTCAACAACAGAGGGGACTCAAGCTTCCCAGAGAAAGAAGAGTCATGACCGGCATGTCGACGTGGTCATGTTCCCATGCAAACCATAAACTACCCACAAACACAGTCTCAACATGTTTTGCCCAAGCGTGCAAGGCTGTGATTGTGGCCGTCAGTGAGGACAGGAAACAACCACAGCCAGAAACACACGGGTGTAATGTTATTCTATAGAAAGACGCAACTCACACCCATATAAGCTCTTTTAGGAGACTTGCTCTCTCTGTGCTGAAGCACACAGGGGAAAAGATCGTGGCAACACTGACAGGGAATTGCAGCCTGTAGTGTGCATTAACTCTCGTATATAATAATTATAATTAACTTAAAAATAAACTTATAATAATTTAAAAAAAAAGAGGAAATCGACCCCACTGCCGCGCCATGACACCAACACTGATGAAATTGAGAGGTTCTCCTTGAAGAGCTTGCTCGTTCAGAAGACACTGCTTGCAGACAAGAGCATACATGAAACGCTCGGCTCCAAAGCGAAAAGCTGAGGATGCAGTGCACCTGCTGCTCATTATATACTCGTGCTGTGAGGCAGAGCAGCTGCTGCAAATCATCGCATGCAAATGTTCATTGGCTCGTTTAGTTACACTTGAAGTAGATTGGACACTCTAGCGAGATTCCTATTCGTCTGTCACGACTTGCGTCGAGAGATACCGACTGATAGGGAACTCAGGGAAGCAGACATAACACACCTTAAAATTGACGAAAAGGGACAACCAACTGAAAAAAAACAAAAAACAGGGAGTATAAATACTAGAACAAATGAGGGAGCCGATGACATAATTAATAGGACACAGGTGAATGTATGACTAAATAAACAGACTGAGGAAAACTAGGTCACAGGACAGAACCAAATACACAATGAAGTAGGGAACACAGAACATGCATGTGACACTATCATTGTTGTTCATTAAAAATGTTTTGTGATAAACTGAAGAATGTTTTGTGCCTTTTTTTTCTTTCTCTTCTGAATACAGGCTGAATAATAACAGTATTACAACAGAAGGTTGTGCCGCTCTGACTACAGCATTTCATTCAAACCCTTCAAACCTGATAGAGCTGGATCTGAGTGAGAATAAACTAGGAAACTCTGGAATGAAGAAGATCTGTGTTCTGTTGGCAAATACACAATGCAGTCTGGAAAAGCTGAAGTGTGTTTTAACATTCATCTACATTTCTGCTATATATATATGCTATATATATATATATATATATATATATATATATATATATATATATATATATATATATATATATATATATTCTGTATATATATGCTATATATATATATATATGCTATATATATATATTCTGCTATATTATATATATATATATATATATATATATATATATATATATATATATATATATAGAGAGAGAGAGAGAGACAGAGAGAGAGTGAGTGTGTGTGTTTGCATGTGTTAAACAATTCAAAGAATTAAGAAGCATAAATTTAAATTTCAGCACCAATGTTTGGTCATTTTTCATGACAATCTACCGGTAATCAAATCTCCAACAACTTTTTCTTTTTTAGAATTGGTGATATTATTGTATTTCAATGCTGACATGACTTTCACTGTATACACATGTATCTTAGCTTAGAAAATGAAATAATTTTTCAGGTTTATTATGTATAAAAAAACTAATTTTATTTACTCTCTCAGCAGCTCTGTTTTCATAAAAGTACAAACACTGGGCAAAACACACATTCTTAGTGATCACTAAATATAAGTATTAATTCTCAGTCCTGTTCATCATTTTAGGCTGCGTAAGTGTGGTCTAACAGAGGAAAGCTGTTCAGCTCTCGCTACAGTCCTGAGATCAAACTCCAGTCTGAAAGAGCTTGACATCAGCAACAATAATCTGCAGGATTCAGGAGTGAAGAAACTCCAGAACGGATTAGAAAATACAAACTGTAAACTGGAGAAACTCAGGTAAAAGGTTAAATTTATCACATAGCCTAACTGTTTTTAAAGACCTCCTATAGTAAATAGTTGTATCCTTTAAAGGTCCCATGACATGCTACTTTTTGTAGGCTTTAATATAGGCCTTAGTGGTCCCTAGTACTGTATCTGAAATCTCTTTCCAAAAATTCAGCCTCGGTGCAGAATTATAGCCACTACAAGCCAGTCCCAGAATGAGCTTCCTTCAGACGGTCCGTTTCGGTGTCTGTAGCTTTAAACAGGGTTCCTGCAGGTTTCAGTAAGTCAAATTTAAGACCTTTTTAAGACATTTTAAGACCAAACAGATTGAAATTTAAGACCTACACGGCGCATAACCAAAAAAAAATAAAATAATTAAAAGAATTCTGAAAAAAATATTTTTATTTCAATGAATTCAGTAATTGAAAAAGCATTAATTTAAATTTACAGACAAAGCAATCACATTAGTAACCTTCCACACACAACAACATGCCAAATGCCCAAAACCTTAGGCCTAAAATGAAAATAGGCTAAAACAAACTTGCCCTCTAATAATATATTTCATCTCATATTTATTTACATTACGAAGCAGCATATTAATAGCCTAATAGAGATTGAACAGGCTCAGAGATTATTTTAGAAAATTGTAGTTTGCATATTATACTCTAAAAACACATAATTATAGCTGATTTTAGTTGATCATAACTAGAGATGAAATGGCATGAACATTTATTTTCACGATTATTATGAAATCAATTTACTGAGTTTGTCGAAACCCCGCAAATAACATATAAAATTATCAATATGCAAGTTTTGTTTACATAAACATCAAAATACTATTAAAAATGATGGCCAGATTTTAAAGGAGTGTCTTGCAACATGTTATCTACTAATATGTACAAGTTCAAATAAAGTTTTTACAAAAATGGTTTTATAAAAAGATAAACCTCACATATTTCAGCCTTTAAATATTTTTTTTATAAAAAGAATGAGTCAAAAAAGATTAATTACTGACATTTACAATGCACATCCGCTTATCTAATATTATTAAAGGGTAACTAAACCCTAAACCAACTTTTTTTATTTAATGATCTGTAAGAATGAGGCCTTATTAGTGCTGTTCATTGATTCGAGTAACTTTTTTGACATTTGGGTATAAAGTGTTTTAATTTTACAATATATGGTGTAAAAACGTCTGAGTGCTGCCCTCTTAAGGTTGAACGGTGGCTACTGCAGTTGAATTTTCCTATTGGATGTTGCGGTGGCAAGTGACGTAAAAGGTGGCAGGTGACGTAAGCAGGTTCCAGCTCTACCACGCCCCTGATACGAGCTCACCACGCCCTTGGTATGAGCTAGCGTAGATTTATCTGTGTACAGTGGTCAGGAGGGTACGTAGGTGTAGTGTTGCTGGTTGCAACAGCACTGCTGGACTGCATAACTTTCCAGCAGACTTGGAAAATAGGCGCCAGTGTTTGCATACACTTGGCCTGGAAGACCGTGAGTGTGAAACATGCATTTTCGCGGGATTTCTTCTCCAACGCAATAGAGGTGGAAATGGGCTTCTCCACACAGCTCGCGCTGAAAAGCGACGCAGTGCCAAACGCTGCTCCTCCTGCATGGACTCCACCACAGCAGCGGCGTCCTGATGTGAGTGATCATATTTAATCACACTTTATGGTTAGGCTAAAGTTATTCCTCTGGGGTCGACAAACGCGTCGGCGCATTTTGCTGGATTTTTTCACATAGCGGCAAAATATATGCCTATATAGAGAGCGCGCGCTATTGACATGATAAAACCAGAGAATGACGGGCTCTGATAAAACTCATCAGATGCATGTACTTTACGTCGTCTTGCGACCCTGTGAGCAAACTCCATTTTAGAGTCTGACAGCAGGTCTCAGGTGCACGCCCCCCCGCCCTCGGTTCGTCCCCTCTCTCTCCGCTGGGGTCTGCCCACTTTTCTAGCATTTTTCAAATATTGACAGTGGGTGGAGTCAGGCTCTGACCAGGGGTTTAGTTACCCTTTAATAACATTTGGTCTGATTTTCCTGTGGCGTCTGTCGTTGCTAAGCAACCATACACTCTCCACAGCAACAAGCGGGTGGAAAAAAATTGCGCGTTGTTTGAATAGCGCTTGCCGCATGCCCACATTTTAATAAACTTGAGCACGCAAAAAGACGCAGTATGTGAACTCAACTGCCTGTTGGCGAGCGACCTCATATCAAGCCCCGGGCTACTGGTAGCACGCGAGCGAGCTCCGCTTTGTAGGCTAACTTGTGTTGTGTTGAAGGCATCACGTGTTCACAGTACTGTGCACTGTGACCCGGGGCTGCGTTGCATTCTCAATTATTGGTTCCGCCACTCTTTATATATACTACGTTATTTAATAAAAATAATCGTGGTTTACAAATGAAACTTTTGAGGAAAAATACAATACGGAGAAGTTACATACAGCAAAATTTTTAAGACCCAGACATCAAAATTCAAGACTTTTTAAAGACTTTTTAAGGTATTATTTCCAAATTAATAAATTCAATGCTTTTAAGGCTTTTTAAGACCCCGCGGGAACCCTGTTTAAATACTAATGAGGAGGAGAAAGGCAGCGCAAGGTGGAGGGTGGGTGTGGCCTTGACCATCTTGCGGCAACGGTACCATGCACGTTTACGTTGGATATATTGCAATGGCACGAAGACAGTCGTTCAAGCATTTCAGTTTGACCCAGAATCTGATCCAGATGGAGAAGCAACGGATGAAGAAGTTGCAACTCAGTGGCTCCAGAAGGACGTTTCCGAATGGTTAGTTTAAAATATTATGTCTGGATACGGTACTTTATTCGGATGGTTTACAGTTATTATCATGTAGCTAACGCTAACCTACTGTTGCCTTTTCATGAGAGATCTGTAACGTCTGTAATTTATCTTATTACCATTACATCAAGCTCTGCGATCTTGAAATGCGGATATCGCTCGCCATATAACCAACAGGAAAACGGTTATCCAAATAACAAAGAAGTGTACAACACTCGCGTTACAGTGTGTGTATTCACACACATACTTGATGCTGTCTACCTTTACATTAGCGCAAGTAACTGCATAGCTAATGTTACAGCCACATTCTGCTGTAACAAGCTAGGTAACCATAAACAGTAAAGCAACACACTTATCATTAGTTGACTTACTTGTCCGAGGTGTAGCTGAGCCAAAGAGAGTTGGTACTGATCCAGAATTCGCTCCGTGCACGGCGACCGTTGACGTTCGAACTTGAGTGTGCGCGCCAGTACTTCCGGTGATCTGACAGCGAGAGCGGGAGACGGCGAGAGACAACAGCGACCGAGTTCCATAACCACAGAAATATTTTTTCACAATGAGTGTTTTTAGGATTCAAGAGAGGCGACTTGCCTTTCAGAGGGTGACAGCCTCAGCACTTCATCGCTGTGTGCCTTATGTACCGTTTCGTCACGTTACAACAGAGAAGTCAGCTTTCATGCATTCCCCGTTGACGCTGCGGTACGGGCATGAGTGGATACAGAAGATCCGGAGGGATGACTTCAACCCGACCAAATTTTTAAATGCATATCATTTTCAGTGTATTTCACCTGTGTGTTTCTATGCTTTCTATTACTGCATTTATTTTGTGCAAGTGAGATGAGTAAAGACCTGTTTCATAAATCATTACCTGTCTGGTGTTTATAAGCAGATGCCTACAGTATTTTATACGTGTAAAATATACACAAACTATATTCAATTGTTTGTGGTATCTACAGTTAAAAATGTAAAATATTTGATGATAATATTGATCGAGCAATTGATGTAAGTGAAAATATATGCACAGAATTGAGAAAATAGTATTTATGGAGATAAATTGTAGCCTATCTCAGGGCAAACGTGAATGTTCACACTGCATTTTATGCAAACAACTCTAATCGTAGTTGTAACTCTATTACAGTAGGCATAATTGTCATTGCGTATTCATTCATTCATTCAAACCTTTATTTAACCAGGATAAAAAACTCCTTGAGATTAAAAATCTCTTTTACAAGAGTGTCCTGGCAAGTGGCAGCAGCGCGGTTTCAAATAGACATAGAGACATTTACAGGTAAATACATAGACACACTTTCACTCCTAAATCAATTTAAAAACAGTGACAGACAAACTGCCTTTCCGCAAGGTCCTTTAAAAAGCCTTTAAAAGAAAAAAGTGAGACTAACTCCTTCAACTGTAGTTAATTTCGAAGCTGATTCCATGCAGATGGTGCTGCAAAATGAAAAGCCCTTTTGCCAAAGTCAGTGCGTGCTTTAGGGACTGTCAATAAGAACAGATCCTGTGAATGCAGGTGATATATCCTTCCGAGGTCAGCAGGGACATAAGTGTTCAGATAAGGAGGAAGAAGTCCTAATACTGCTTTATAAATAAAAAGATGCCAGTGCATCCAACGCCGAATGGAGAGGGAGAACCACTCGACCCGAGAATACAGCAAACAGTGATGAGTGAGAGATTTTAAGTTTGTGATGAATCTTAAGGCTCCATGAAACACTGTGTCCAAAGCATTGGGAGGTTGAATGCATATATAAAATATCACCATAGTCCAAGACAGACAAGAATGTTGCGTATGTGTACCATAGACAATGTGTACGCAGCATGAATCAAATACAATCTTCTGTTCGTGATCAGTTGTATTTCATTTATTAATCTGACTATGCATCCGTGCATTTAATTGCCATTGCCTTGTGTGATAGTAATATGGATCTTAGTAGTATTCTAAGTGATAATTGATTCTATTAACAACTATAAACGATAATTTTCGTCTTTCTCCGTTATTGAGCAATTATAATGCTTTGCTCACTCAAAAGCCATATCTCTCGTGGACAAACTAATATCGCGCGCGTTCCTACTTCCTAGCTCATTTTCTCATGGGCGGAAAATATTCTCTGGGCGGGCAAAGCAGAGAAAGGGGAGGTAACATTTCTCCTTATAACGTCATAGAACTGGTAAGTCCCGCCCATCCGTAAAACCCCAAGTGGACCTCAAGGTTGAAAAATCGTCAATGCAAGTGAATGGGAGAAAATAATTATTTTCTGGTCCCGTTTGAATTGTGCCATGAATGTGAACATATGTTGTCTGTGAATTTTTTGTATAATTTTTCATGTTACGAGTTTGACAGTATATGGTATGATTCTTCGGCTAGCAGTTGTGGAAAAGACATAACGAGAAAGACTATATGTCGCCTATATTTTCGCCAACCTCAACGATTTTGTCCTCTCCCTGAAAGAAGGCGGTGAAGTGCACCAAAGCCACAGCCATGTTTAGCGGGATCCGTGAGCTAGTGTCCGTGTGCTAGTGGTGTTGACGTTTCAAACGCGTCGAAAGCAGCGAAGAGTTGTAGTCCACAAAGTGCTCTCACACAAAGTCTAACCGTATCAAACTTCTACCCGCTAAATTGTAGCATTCTTTACACGAAAAATTATATTAAAAATTCACAGACAACATATGTTCACATTCATGGCAAAATTCAAACGGGACCAGAAAATAATTATTTTCTCCCATTCACTTGCATTGACGATTTTTCAACCTAGAGGTCCAGTGGGGTTAGCGGAAGGGGCGGGACTTACGAGCTCTATAAGGAGGAGATTCAAGATCAGCCCGGTTGAGCTTCCATTTTCTCAAAATCAGAGAAAGATAGCAAAAGCTCGATTTACACCGATTAAAATTTCTAGAAACTTGGGGACCATATACAGGCTAGGGGGAATCATATTAATGTTAAAAAACCTCAGAAAATGAAAATTTCATGTCATGGGACCTTTAAAACTCATCTTTCATTGTCAAAGGTATTTAAATGTTGTTTTTTCTTGTGAAATTAATTTCTTCATGCCTTAAAATAGCTTGAATGTAATTCTACACCCTTGCCTCATTTACTATGGATTCATGAATATGCAAATCAGTCCCGCTTCCACTCTGTGACAAGCTCAGACCTACCTGATTCACTTGGTCAACTTTACTGTAGTAAAAGTGACACAATGGCAAGTGGAAATACTGGTTTAATTAATCCATATACATTTTATCCAGAAACTGATTCAGAAGAAAAGGAAGACCAAATTACATAGGGTCATCTACTAGTTGATGTATCAGAATGGTAATGCGTTTTATGTATCGCTCTCTGCAATGTCGGTCACATAACAATAATTGCTATGATTTGGCTTTGGCTTGAATACGTTATCAAACAGCTAATAATGTGTTGTTAATGTTACATAAACCATGTTCCCGTTCACCATCTCAGAGTTAGACAGCTTGCTTCTTAAAATCAGCATCATAACAAACGCTTTGAATACCATAGAGAGTGGAGAAAGGCATGAATTTCATCATAACATCTTAATATACATAATTCACCCGCTATATTTTGCCGATGTTTCTTATCAACAGAAAAATACAGTGGGATAAACTGGATTCTCTTGAAACCTCCTGCCCCGCAGCATAGTTAATGATATGTTAAAGCTCCCCCGTACGCTGACAGGATTGGTTACAGCAGGTGTGTCAAACTCATTTTCACTGAGGGCCACTTCAGCATTGTGGCTGCCCTCAAAGGGCCGGTTGTAACTGTAAGACTTTTAAAATGTTAATATATTGTCTCTTTATTTGATTATTACTTATTTAAGTTACAAATATTATATGCATTTGCAGGGGTGTTTCTAGGTTTTAAAAACATCAGGGGATGAGCCCGAAACATCAGGGGCTGGGTAATAATGATTTGATACAAAGATTAATGTATTATTGTATATATGCAGGGGCAAACTGGCTAAAAAATTCAGCCCTGGCACTGTAGCCACACCAGCACACATTACCACACAGTCATGCATATTCAAATGTGAGGTAGTTAGGGTGGTTCGGGGACATGCTCCCCTGATAAAATTTGGATTTCTCGGACCTACATATGTGCATTTTAAGGTGTTTAAAGGCCAAAAAAATTGGATGCCAATAGCTTTAAAAGCATGTCAGTGGGCAGTAGCATAAATTATTTGTCAAGATAACAAATTCTTAAAAATGAGAATGAGGATAAATATTGCAATGAATGATCCACACTACAAAATGGAAATGCAAAATGTTTCTGCTTATTGTTGACAATACACAATCACATATTCCAAACAGGAATGGCCTTAAATGAGAAATCTTTCAAGGATTATTTTGCATAGATGTTACATTTCAATCAAAAAACAGTGCAATCTTTTTGTGTCCAGAGGCAAATGAGCAATTTATATTACCATTAAAGATTGGTTTCAGCAACTTGTTTCTTTCCTGAGTTAATCAATGTTTTTGGCACTAATCAGTTTAAAGTTCAATTGTTCACTCATAAAGACAGTCACTTGTCGCCACCTACTGGCTTAATGATGCAAGTGGCGCAAACACAGACAAGCGGAGTGATACAAAAGGTGAAAAGGATAATACTGGTACATATTATATTAAATATTATGTAATATATTTAAATAAATATATTATTATATTAAAATAATATAAAATATCAATATATTATTCTTCAATCAGTTCTATAGAGCAGAATCAGATTTAACAGATTTATTTTTTGACCAATTGTCAAAAAGTATTAGCCTGGCTAACGTCAGACCAAGTCTCATTTGAGACTTGGTCTGGGAACCGCGTGTTCATTTTCTCGTATTTGAGGCGTGGTTTACGAATGCCCAGAGCCGTTTATTGGGCGCTATGAATGTCTATCAAATGCGCCTGTACGTAGCTCATAACCAATCGCTTCAATTATACCAGATGACGTATGTAGAGTGACAGAAATTCGACGAGGAAAACGCAAAGTCATAAAACTACTCGGTTACTATCGTAACCTCAGTTCCCTGTGATAGGGAACGAGTATTGCGTAGCTATACGCAGAGGGAAACTCCTTTTCCTCGATTTACTGAAGCTTTTATTTAAAACGCATTTGCAGCTGCACAGCTAGCACATTGAGCGTCTGGTTCGCTCATAGGCTGTGCTGCAGCAACTGCACAAACCAATGGCATGGACGCCTCTGACCTGTAGCCAATGAGCATCATTACCCGTCAGAGCTCCCCAAGGGGGCGTGGCCTTAGCCTATATCAGAGCCCCGAATTCACCATTATAGCAGGTTTCACGACTGAAGCTACAACTCACCTGGTTACTATAGTGCGGCTGGCTACGCAATACTCATTCCCTATCTCAGGGAACTGAGGTTACGATAGTAACCGAGTAGTTTCCTTTCGAATGGTCACTTCGTATTGCGTAGCTATACGCAGTGGGGACGCCCTGCAAAACGCCGCACCAAAAGTAACTGGTTGCCACTGAACTCAGGATCCCTGAGCCCAAGACAAGCCGGAAACCATTTTTATATATATATATATATATATATATATATATATATATATATATATTAGACCAGACACCGTCGGGTCTTATAAAATATATGTGTTAATATAATATACCAAATGAACCCAGACACCGTCGGGGCTATCAGTATAATAAAAATATAACCAGCAAGTGGGTTTTATATATGTGTGTGTTTATGATCATGCACAGTACAATGTAGACGAGACCGGGCAAACCGCCGGGCCTTCATCATATCGCAAATACCTTCGCTTGCAGCGAAGGCACTTCCATATTATAAAATTTCATAAATGTGGAAGGTGAGGACCAGCCGGCCGCATCACAAATATCTTGAATGGGAAAACCAGATGACCAAGCCCACGACGAAGCCATGCCTCTAGTCGAATGGGCTTTAATACCTATGGGGCAAACCTGACCCAGCGAGGTATAAGCCATAGATATAGCATCCACAATCCATCTAGACAATCTTTGCTTAGTGACTGGATCGGCCACCAAAGCAGACAAAAAGCTGCTCTGACTGTCTGAAAGACGCAGAACGCTCCAGATAGATTCTCAGTGCTCTGACAGGGCAGAGAAGATTAACCTCCCCATCCTCCGCAGAAGGGGGAAGAGCTAATAATGTAATGACCTGTGCTCTGAACGGCGTTGAGAGCACCTTAGGAACATAACCATGCCTGGGTTTGAGGATGACCTTCGTGTCACCTGGACCAAACTCTAAACATGAAGGGCTCACTGAGAGCGCCTGCAGATCTCCTACTCACTTGATAGATGCCAGTGCCAACAGGAGAGCAGTCTTTAGCGAGAGAGGTTTCAGATCAACCGACTGAAGCGGTTCAAATGGCGGGCCCTTTAAGGCCCTCAGGACCATTGAGAGGTCCCAGAGGGGCACAGAAGGAGGTCTGGAGGGGTTCATCCTCCTCGCGCGCTTCAGAAAACTCACAACCAACTCATCTCTTCCTATCGACTGGCCAGCCACCAGAGCATGATGCGCTGCAATAGCTGCCACATAGACTCTGAGCGTGGACGGGGAGCGGCCCACGTCCAACAGCTCCTGCAGGAAGGAGAGTACCACAGCTACCTCACATGACTCCGGGTCCACACAGTTTTTCAAGCACCAGCTGGAAAAGACTGACCATTTCAAAGCATATAAGCGCCTAGTCGACGGGGCCCTGGCTTCTGAGATAGTGTTTAGAATTTTCCGGGTACCCGTTTAGGGGCCATACATGGAGGGCCCATAAATCGGGTCGCGGGTGCCATATTGTTCCCTTGGCCTGAGAGAAGAGGTCTTTCCTCATTGGAACAGGCCAAGGGGCTGTGTCTGACAGCTGAATCAGCTCCGGAAACCACGGTCTGGATCTCCAGAGAGGGGCCACCAGCAGGACTGGGCGCCCGCTCTCCCTGACCCTCTTTATGTCTTGTGGAATCATCGAGACAGGGGGAAAAGCATAAAGGGGGCGGTTGGGCCAATGATGGGTCAACGCATCCCTGCTTTTCGAGAAGAACATTTTGCAATGAGTGTTTGATCTCGAGGCAAAAAGGTCTATTTCGGCCTCTCCGAACACACTCCATATCAGACAAACCGTCTGTGAGTTCAGTGACCACTCGCCTGGGGGAGTGTTGCCCCGTGACAGCATATCCGCGCCCAGATTCTGAACACCCGGGATATGCATTGCTCTTAGAGAGCACAGATTGTTCTGTGCCCATATGAGGAGGTCTCTCGCTGATGCCGCCCTGGCGATTTATGTAAGCCACCACTGACATGTTGTCAGCGCGGACCAGGACATGATGACTTTTTAGGTTTGGGAGAAAAGCTTTCAGGGCCAAACCAACCGCTTTCATCTCCAGACAGTTGATATGTAAGCTCTGCTCCGTGCTCGACCAGAGGCCGGAGACAGGCTTCCCCTCGTGCAGAGCACCCCAACCCAGGTTGGATGCGTCTGTAAACACCACTTTTCTTCTGGAAACTACTCCCATAGTCACACCCTTGAGGTACCAGTCCTGAGCTCGCCAGGGAACCAGGGCTTTTAAACAACCATGATTCATCATGATGCGCAGGCTGCCAGACTGCCACGCATGGGTTGGCACACAACGCTTCAGCCAGTGCTGCAGCGGGCGCATGCGCAGTAGTCCCATACAGAGTAAAGTTTCTGAAATTTTCTCAGGGGCGCGCGCGCTCTGAACGAGGCTGCTAGCGTCTGCACTGAGAGCGCGCGCTCTCGTGTGAGCCGCGCTGTCATCGTCACAGAGTCTAAAACTGTGCCCAGAAAGACTACACTCTGGCTGGGTGTCAGTTTGCTCTTGGTAACATTGATTGTGAGACCCAGGCATTTCAAATGGCCGAGAATCAAATCCCTGTGAGCTATTAGCTCTGTTCTCGATTGCGCCAGCACCAGCCAGTCGTCGAGATAGTTCATCACGCGAACTCCCTGATGTCTCAGAGGAGAAAACGCTGCATCCATACATTTCGTGAATGTACGGGGTGCCAGGGCCAGGCCGAAAGGCAGAACCGTGTACTGATAAGCTTGCCCCTCGAAGGCGAATCTCAAGAATGGCCTGTGATGAGGGTCTATCTGAATATGAAAGTATGCGTCTTTCAGATCCATTGTTACAAACCAGTCCCCCGGGCGAATTTGCGCGAGGATGTGTTTGATAGTCAACGTCTTGAACGGCCGTCTCATGAGAGCTTTGTTCAAGTGTCTCAAATCTAGTATGGGTCTGAGACCGCCATCTTTTTTCGGAATTAGAACATAACGGCTGTAAAACCCCGAGTGTGTTTGCGCGGGAGGGATTAATTCTATCGCCCCTTTTGCTAACAAATTCTGTACTTCGGCGCAAAGCACGTGACCCATACTGCTTCTCACTGAAGACTCGACAACCGCCTGAAATTTTGAAAATTTTGGGAAATCTCGCTTTATAATGTTTATGACCCAACTCGACACTCCGGGGATGGCTTGCCAGGCCTGCACCCTTGCGGCTAGGGATCGAACCTCTGTTTGGGATGAGTCGCCTACCGTGAGGGTACTTACTACCCTTATATTGTGATTTGTGCACATATTGAGTGTTTGACTGACTGTACAAGCTTTTGCCTGTGGGGGAGACAGTGTTACAACTTGGAGGGGGCCACGTAGTGTAGGGGGACCGTGAAAACATGGGTTGTGATTGTGAAACATACTCTTTTTGTGCTTTATTTGGGTCACCGTGAAAACGGCGTTTGTTTGTAGAGGCGCGCTCACTGCTGCGGGCCTGTTTACAATAGTAAAATCACCAGCCGCCTGAGCTAAACAGGGAGCTGTGGGAAGTAGTGTGGGCTTTTTCGAGGACGGTCCGGCTAGCGCGAGACACGAACCCTCTCTCTTCATCCTTGCTAGGACGACTTCGGTGGCACCGGGTCGCTCACTCCGCTGGGCCGCGGGCCTTGGCACCGGGGCATCGGGTAGCGCTTAGCCGATCTCGGCTGGCGGAAGGTATCCGCCACGGGGCGGGGCTGAGATACCTGCTTCGCTGGCTTGGCTGGATGCGGCGAAGAAGCTGGCTTGGTCTTGCTGGACGCTGAGCTGGAGGTGCTGGTCTCTCTCGAAGAGAACCGGAGAGGGTGTCGTCTCCGGAGAAGGCGAAGCACGTGGGGACTCGGCCGGCGTGCGTTCGCTTACTTCCATGCTCTCGGGGGGCCTTTGGCTGCGCCGTTTCTTCTTCCGCGGCTGAAGTAGTGCCGGGAAGGGAAGCGCAGGTGAAGCGGCATCGCCGTCTCATAAGAGAGCTAGCCGCGCTCGCAGCACGGAGATCGGCATGCTTTCGCAGGCCTCACATCCGCAAGCAGAGAGTGCATTTTCCGCGTGGACCATTCCCAGGCAAGAAATGCAGCTCGCGTGTCCATCGGCCTCGTGCAGCTTGAGTCCGCACGTGGCGCAGGATGAACTAGACATAGTTAATTTGTCAATTGAAAGGATATAATCGTCGCCATCGCCGGATAGCCACAGGTGAGACCAGAGAGCTGCTCGGGTCCAATTTTGTAAATCCGCACCCGCCCGTACCCGCAGTGCTTAAAACCGCATCCGACCCGTTTTCCGACAGCAGCACTAATTAAAATCCGCAACCCGACCCGACCCACTTAAAATAGAACCGAGACCCGACCCGCACCCGAATTAAAATCAGTTTAGCCAATCACATTATAGACACACTTTTTCAAATTTTTATTGCCTTTGGCGGGGCTTGCCTTAACACAAGGACAACAGCCGAAGCTGTCAAAAAGCCGATAGCCTATAAAGAACATGGCTAACGTTACCACAAACCAATGCAATTTCGTCTAGCACATCAGACAATTTCACACCACACATAGGCCTACTTAACAGTGTTAAATTAGACAATAAAAACAGTGTAGGCTATGTGATACTTTTAAATGAAAGAAAAGTCCAGTTGTATGCCAAAAACGTTACACAGGCCTGTGCATTATGCTACTTAACTATACACAGTCTTACAATTAGGGCTGAGACGTGAAACTGTCCCTTTTATGAATCCAGTGCGAGGTGGTTAGATCCTATTTGTGGTGTTTTAAATTGCTGTGTAAAAAAAGCACATCGTCCACTGTTGACGGTTTCAGCTGACTCCTCCGCTCTTGGATAACGTACCCAGCACAAGAGAAGTCTCGCTCACTTGCAGCGCTGGATGCAGGGATGGCGAGGATAGACCTCGCAATCTGGGCAATATTAGGGAAAAGGTGAGCATGGTCTTGCCACCATGACAAAATGTCAAAATGGTCATCTTTTGGCGATTTGTGATCGATGTAAGCAGCCACTTCGTCCTGATACTGCGGGCCCTCATCACTGGAATCTTCCACATCAGATAAATTGTCCGCCGACACTCAAACTCGCTTCTCCGGTGGCTGGTGGTGGCACTGCTCCTCAGGACTTCCACGCTTATCCTTAAGGTCTATAATAAATGTAAACAAATATTGTAGCGCAAAAATTTTATGGACGTGACATTTGCAGTCAAAACTGCATTTTATGAATGCATTTAATACCAATATATGGAAACATTTGTTTATATATCCATACTCCCTTAATAAAGGAAAAATATCAGTCTACACATGCGTTTTATATTTAATATGAGGGAAATACACAATGTATGTGTGACACAAAAAATCTGAAACTTGTAGGTGGCAAATCATTTTTCTTTCGTTCAAATCCCGCTCCGACATAAACATTCTATGTAGGGTAGGCTACTGTAGGCTATTAGACCTACGTGTGGTAGGCTAGGCATTAAAGAAAACATTTAGTTTCACAATTTTATTTATATTTATATATTATTTCATCAATGTTGATTATATGAGAAGTGAAAAGCATAGTAGCCTAAGATCATAAGTTGTGCAATATGTCAGGAGACAGAGTGGGCAGACATTATTGACCACTTCATTAAGTTTCTTATTGTATAAAGCATTTCTTTAAAGTGAATTTCGTTTTGTATTAATTTTATCTTAATTTTAATCAATGTTTTATAACCAATTGTCTGAATTAAATAAATAAGAAGTAATAGCAGGCATCAGGACACGGAGCGGAGGCAGCGGCGCATGAACTGGAAATTAACGAAACTCAGCGTATAAGCTACATGCCTCACAGACCTGAGAAATATATAGAAATGTTAAACGTATTGCACCCTTATACATTGTATTACGGTATTGACTACCTGTATTGTTTTATTTGGAGGTATACGGTTATGTACGTGATGACGTTACGTTTTACGTCACATACTTCTAAGTTGAGAAAACAGTGAACTGATGTTATGTTCAAGTGAAGCTTGCTAAATAAAAATCCTGCCAAAAGGATAAACAGCATTGAACAGCGTTTCGTTTGTTTTTCCTGCACGCGAGTGAGGGTGAATTGCGCACTCGGATGCTCAACAGGTTATGGGCCCAGTTCTATGAAGTTAGCGATGAAGCTTAAACTGAAGTGACATAAGAAGAAAAGTCGGCGAAAATGACAAACAGAGTGGTAAACAGAGCGGTAAGAGTCCTAGCAACACAATCTTTGTTTGATGGATCCGAAGATAAATATGATCTTTGGGAAACGAGATTCTTAAGCTGTTTACACACTCTAAAGTTAAAAGAGACTATTTTGCATGAGCCCACTGATGCTAACGCAGAACAGCTAGCCGAAGACAGACGGAAGAATGCTGATTGTTATGCTGAACTTGTAAGACTGATAGATGATAAAAGCCTATCACTGATAAGACATGAAGCTGCTGACGATGGCAGGAAAGCCCTTAAAATACTGAAAGAGCATTATTCAGGGAAAAGCAAGCCACGGATAATAAATATGTACACATCCTTAACTCAGCTACGCATGGCAGACAACGAGAGTGTGACTGACTACTTGATAAGAGCAGAAAACATCATCACAGCACTGAGAGATGCAGGAGAGCCATGAGTGATGGATTAACCATAGCAATGATTCTCCGTGGATTACCAGATTTTTTCAAACCGCTAGCCATCCACATAACACAGAATGAGGACGACGTTACGTTCACAGATTTTAAGAGAAGACTGCGGATTTATGAAGAGGCGGAGAAAATGAAAGGAACTGAATCCACAGATAATGTGATGAAGACAGACGAGACAAGGAAAAGGTCCTGTCAGGTACCACACTAAAGAAAGAAAAGAGGAAGACACAAATGTGACATGTTACAAATGTGGAATAAAGGGACACAAAGCGAGAAAATGTTACAAGAGAGTGTGGTGCAATCATTGTAAAAATAGTACACACGCGGAGTTCCTGTGCAAGAAAAAGGGCGACCAAGATGGCGTCAGAAAGGTTACAGACGAACATGATAATGACCAAGACCATCTCTTCAAAGCTGAACACTCAGAAAAACCAAAGAACAAAGTGAAGATGAAAGGCATCACAGTAGACGCTGGAGCGACATCTCATATTGTGAGCAACATCACAAAATTCAGAAGTTTTGATAGCTCATTTCAACCAGAGAACCATTCAGTGGAATTAGCTGACGGAACGAAGTGCAGTGGAATGGCACATCAAAGAGGAACGGCAGTGATTTATCTCATAGATGACGCTGGAAAACAGCACACTGCACAGCTACGGGACGCACTATACATGCCTTCATACCCACATGACATATTCTTGGTAGCTAGAGCAACAAATGGAAGAGCAACAGTCATTTTCAAAAGAGGAGACAGCCACTTGATTACCAAAAACGGAAGCAGGTTTGATATCCATGAAAGTGGAAACTTGTACTATTTGCCAACACTAGAAGAGGGCGTTGACCAGTGCAAAGTGTGTCATGATTTACAAACCTGGCATGAAATTTTGGGACATTGTAACCATGAAGATGTACAGAAGCTACAAGGTGTAGTAAGAGGCATGGAGATAAGAGGAAACAAAATGAGACAGGAACAGTTATGTGAAGTGTGTACAAAAGGAAAATTCACGCAGACAAGAAACCGGGAGCCAGACAGAAAGGCAAAGAAACCTCTTGAACTGATTCACACGGATCTGGCCGGTCCCATGCCAACACAGAGCAAAGAAGGACACAGATATGCACAGTCGTTCACAGATGACTATTCAGGTACTATGTTTGTGTACTTCTTGAAAACTAAAGGTGACACAATACAAGCTACTGAAAAGTTTTTAGCTGACATTGCACCTTTTGGAGAAATCAAGTGCATTCGTTCAGATAACGGCACTGAATTCATGAGTCGAGATTTCCAAACGCTGTTGACAAGGAATAAGATTAGACATGAAACATCTGCACCTTATTCGCCACATCAGAATGGCACAGCGGAGAAAGGATGGAGAACACTCTTTGATATGAGCAGATGCTTGCTGATAGAGAGTGAATTACCAGATGAGTTGTGGAACTACGCAATGCAAACATCAGCCTACGTGAGAAATAGGTGTTACAGTAGACGTACAAAGAAAACACCATACGAGTTATTCACAGGCAAAAAGCCAGATGTTTCAAAAATGCAGAAATTCAGATCAATCTGTTTTGCTTACAAACAAGAGAAAAGCAAACTGGACTCAAGATGCGAACAAGGTGTTTTTATAGGCTACGACAAGAACAGCCCAGCCTATCTAGTGTACTATCCTAACACCGGAAAAGTCCAAAAACATAGATTGGTGAAGTTCACAGCACAGACAACCAGTGAAAGAGAAAAACAAACATCTGAGACACACACAAGATATGAAAACATGGATCCAAATATCTTCAGCAGTGAAGCCAGTGCTGCCGATAATGTGGAGGATGAACCAGATCATGGTGTTCAAAGTGATGTTTCAGAGACTTTGCCTTTGACAGGCTGCTCCCAATCAGTCTGGTAGAGCTACAGAATCCGAGACCAGAAAGAACCCCCCAAGAACCAGGAAGAAGCCAGCTTATCTACAGGATTTTGAAACTGAGGATGCTGAAGACAAACTGCAAACATGCATAGATTTTTGCTACAGAGCAGTATGTGATATACCTCAAACCTACCAGGATGCCATAACATCAACGAAATCCAAGCAATGGAAGGATGCTATGGACAAAGAAATGCGATCATTGGAGGAGAACAAGACCTTCACCCTCACTAAATTACCACCAGGAAAACAACCAGTCGGAGGAAGATGGGTTTACGCACTTAAAAGAGACATTGACGGATCTGAAAAATACAAGGCAAGATTTGTGGCGAAAGGATACAGTCAGAAACAAGGGACTGACTATGATGAGACATTCTCACCCACAGCTGACATGACAAGTGTGAGAGGAGTTTTGCAGAAAGCAGCACAAGAAAACCTGATCTTGCACCAAATGGACGTTGAGACAGCTTACTTGCATGCACCAATAGATCATGAAATCTATATGGAACAACCGGAGGGTTATGAGCAAAAATCTGAAAAAGATGGAAAATTAGTATGCATGCTAAAGAAATCTCTCTATGGCCTTAAGCAATCTGGCAGAAACTGGAATGCTGTGTTACATGTATGTTTGACAGAGAACGGTTCTCTTACGAGAGTTCTCTCGTACTGCGTTCGTCAGAACGCTGCGGGAAAAGTCTCTTTTCACGAAATACTGAAGCAAAATTATCCTTAATTTTCATATTTGTAAAACGCATTGCGGCAGTGCACAGCCATGGCGAGACGGCTCGCTCACTCATTGGCTGTTCTGCGGCAACTGCATGAGCCTATCGAGCGAGGGCTGATGCAACATCAGACCAATGAGAGCGCTTCGCGCGCTCCTCGTCACATCCCGCCGAAACGGGTGTGGCCATCCCCTATAAAAGGAGCTCGAGTAGGCTGATTCAACTGATTTTCATCTCTTCAGCGAAGCTCACGCATCGCTGGATCACGGAAGAAGCAAGCGTCGTCGAGGCAAGCTTTTCAGCGGGACGAGCCCTTGAAGCCGCTGGCCTTCGCCGCCTTCTACTGCCGTACCTGCTGCGCTTTCCGGCGCTTCATATCCTTTCCTGCTCTGTTTCTGTGTGTGTGTGTGCAGTGTTCTCCGAACACTCACCCCTAAAAGAGCCGCGTCTTTTTCAAGATGCCATCCTGTGGCTCGTGCCGAGCCCCGCTCACCGAGGGAGACCGTCATGTTATTTGCGTCTCCTGTCTGGGCGAAGATCATGCAGCGCTCGCGCTCGCTGACGGCGGCTGCCCTCACTGCGAGCTTTTGCCGATGGCGACTCTGCGGACTCGCCTGGCACAGTTCTCCGAGCCTGCGCCCCCCGCCGCGATGCCGCGCCGTAAGAAGCGCCGCTCGCAGCGGGCCCCGGAACCCACCTCTTCCCGACAAAGCTCGCCGGCTCGCCCGCCAGCTTCACCGGCTTCCCCCGATGCACTTCCCGATGCTCAGCGCCCGCAGTCTGCCGCCGCTTCATTCGAGGAAGTTGTTTCTGAAGTCGAGTCGGTCGAAAAGGATTCCTGCTCTCTGCTAGCTTCAGGCAGTGAGGACTGGGCGAGCTCTGCGGATCTCACGCCTCCTGCCCGAAAGCCGTCGGCTAGAGCTAGCATCGAGAGGGAGCTCATGCGAGTACTCGCGTTGGCCGCGGAGAGCCTCGGCCTCGAGTGGTCTGCACCGGAACTCCCCTCGCGCACCCGGCTTGATGGTAGCTTCCTCCCTGGTGAGCGCACTTCTCCTGTGGCTAAGCCCGCTCCGTTTCTTCCTGAGCTTCATGAAGAAGTGGCGAAGGCCTGGAACGCTCCCTTTTCAGCACGAACACGTTCGTCTGTATCCCCAGCATTTTCCTCCCTGGATAATGCTCAGGACCGAGGCTACCTCACTCTGCCGCCGGTGGAACAGGCGATAGCGGCCCACCTTTGCCCGCCCTCTGTTGGACGGCGGACTAAGCCAGCGCTGCCGTCAAAAGCCTGCCGCATGACGTCGTCGATGCTCGCGCGGATCTTCTCCGCCGCTGGGCAGGCGGCATCGGCTTTGCACACCATGGCCACGCTTCAGGTTTTCCAAGGCGATCTCCTCCGCAAACTGGACGAGATAGGACCTGAAGCTGTCTGCATCGCGGACCTGAGAAGCGCGTCGGATCTTTCGCTCCGCGCTACCAAGGCTGCAGCACAAGCCATGGGACGCTGTATGGCTTCCGCTACTGTAGCCGAGAGGCATTTGTGGCTGACGCTCACGGAGATGGCTGATGCAGAGCGCAACGCGTTCCTCGACGCCCCGCTATCCTCCGCTGGCCTTTTTGGATCTTCTCTCTCCGAGCTCGTGGAGAGATTTTCCGAAGCCCAAAAAGCGTCACAGGCGTTCAAGCACTTCCTGCCGAAGCGCCCCAGTTCTGCAGCGGGCCGTGAGAAACAGGCCCCTCGGAGCTCACAGCCTCAGCCCCCGCCTTCGGCCGCTTCCTCACAGCGACAGCAGCGCAGTTCACGCCCTCGCTCTCGCTCTACTAGCCGCCGCCCCACTCACCGCGGGCCGCGACCTAGAGTTGTGTTGAAGCCGGAAGCCCCAAAGAAATCCTAGCACGCCTAGGAAAGCGCAGGTGTGTAAGCCCCGTTGCGACCGGGCCCTCACCAAAGCGCACCGCTGTCTCAGTCCCAGGAATCGCGACTGCTTCAGCGCTCTCAGCAGAGCACAAGCCCGCACAGCTGCCCGCTTGCCTGCACACAAAAGCCGTTTTTACGGCTACCCAGATAAATCCCGAAAAGAGTGTATTTTCTGGTGTCCCGGCCACGGCCGATGGTGCTATAAATGTAGCGTTGATGCCCACTTCTCTGTGCCCATCCCTACACACAAGCACAGCCCTGCACACAGGGCCCGTACTCATAAGATCGATGCAGTTCGGTCGCGCCCCAAACATAGTCAAAGTGCCCACTTCCCAGTGCCCACAAACGCTATGTCTGGCAAGCCACAGGCTCCCTGTAAAAACGGGACCTGTGCGCGCCCGCTCTGTTCAAGCAGACAGCGCGGCCAAAGCAGTAAACGTGCCCGGTCCCCGCCCACGTTCACTTGTAGGCTGCATGAGTCCCATGAGACCTTCTCAGTCCTCCCCCGCTCAGATAAACACTGTAGCGCGGTCGAGGATGAGCGTTTTGCCCGCTGTATTAAGCGCGCTCCCCGCCTCAAATGTCTCAGGCGTAACGCCTATGCTAGCGCACCCCGAAGCGCCGCCGTCGCACAGCGAACAGAGCGCGCTTCGCATCCAGCCCTTAGCCGGCCATGCAGACGCATGGGCCGCGCTTCCAGGGGTTTCGGACTGGGTGCTAGACATTATAAAGAGAGGCTTCTCGCTACAGTTTTGTCGACGCCCTCCACGCTTCACAGCGCGCGTCGAAACTACGGTGAATTCAGAAGTAGCACACCTACTTCGCACCGAAATATCAAAACTGTTGAGCAAAGGGGCGATACAACATGTATCCCAAGCTCAAAGCGAAGGGGGGCTATACAGCAGATACTTCCTAGTCCCCAAAAAGGACGGTGGTATCAGACCCATACTGGATCTAAGACGACTAAACAGAGCTTTAGTGAAACGCAGTTTCAAAATGCTCACGACCAGCAAAATCCTCGCGCACATTCGCCGAGAAGACTGGTTTATGTCGATAGATCTAAAAGACGCGTATTTTCAAATACAGATAGCGTCACGCCACAGGCGATTCTTGAGATTCGCCTTCGAGGGTCGGGCATACCAGTATACAGTCCTGCCATTCGGCTTGTCCCTGGCACCCCGTACATTTACGAAGTGCATGGACGCAGCGCTCGCTCCCCTCAGACTCAGGGGCATGCGAGTACTGAACTATTTGGACGACTGGCTGATCATAGCTCAATCACGATCTCAGCTCGTGGAGCACAGAACCATGCTACTCGATCACCTCGAGAATCTTGGTATCACGATCAATTGGACGAAGAGCTCCCTGAACCCCAGTCAAACTATATCGTTTCTGGGCATCGTTCTGGACTCTCGTTCTATGACGGCGCGGCTGTCGCAACAGCGCGCGCTGCGCATACAGCACGCAGCGAGGTCCTTCCGCTGCGGTGCGATTATCCCGCTCAAACGGTTTCAGAGGATGCTGGGCCTCATGGCTTCAGCATCATCAGTTCTCCAGCTGGGCCTGCTTCGCATGCGCCCTCTGCAGTTCTGGTTGAAAGCGCGAGTGCCACGCGGAGCGTGGGCACTCAGCCGATTGCGCCTCAAAGTCGATCAAGACTGCGCAGCAGCCCTGAGACCATGGGCGGCGGGCGATTGGTACCGTTCAGGTGTAAGCCTGGGGACTTCCTCGAGAGTGAAAGTGGTGTCTACGGACGCATCCACCTCGGGATGGGGAGCGCTGCTCGAGGGCAGGCCGTTCTTTTGCCTTTGGTCAGAACGAGAAAAGCTCCATCATATCAACTGCCTGGAAATGCTGGCAGTTCACAACGCGCTGACGCGCTTTTGTCCCCACATCAAGGACCAACACGTCGTAGTCCGCTCGGACAACACGGCCGTGGTGTCCTACATAAATCGCCAGGGCGGTCTCGGATCCAGATCCCTTTGCAGGCTGGCCGAGCGCCTCCTAATATGGGCTCAGCGCAACCTGAGCTCGCTGAGAGCGGTGCATGTGCCCGGGACACTCAACCTGGGTCCAGACAGGCTGTCCAGGAACAATGTTCCCACGGGCGAATGGTCTCTACACCCACAAACAGTCCGGCTGTTGTGGCAGAGATTCGGCAGGGCGGAGGTGGACCTATTCGCGTCCCCAGAAAACGCTCATTGCCCCGTGTTCTTTTCAAAGAAAGACAGCGCGCTGTCCCACAAGTGGCCGCACTGCCCGCTATACGCGTTTCCCCCAGTCTCCCTCCTACCTCAGGTGCTGGAGCGAGTCAGGGAAGTGAAATGCCCAGTACTGCTTATAGCTCCGTTCTGGGACAACCAAGCCTGGTTTCCAGTCCTGATGCAGTTAGCAGACTCCGCTCCATGGCCAGTGCCATTGAGGAGAGATCTCCTCTCGCAGGCCAGGGGCTCGATTTGGCACCCACGCCCAGAGCTGTGGTCCCTTCATGCGTGGACGCTCAACGGTTACCCGTTAGTCTCACGGATGGAGTGCTGAACACCATCACTCAGGCTAGAGCGCCTTCCACCAGGCGGCTTTACGCCTCGAAGTGGTCGGTTTTCTCCAGCTGGTGTACAGCTCGGGGCCTGTCACCCCTCGATTGTGAGGTGACGGAGGTTCTCTCCTTCCTACAAGAGCTGTTGGACAAGGGCAGATCCCCTTCCACGCTCAAAGTCTATGTGGCGGCTATCGCAGCGTGCTCGACAGCAACGCCAGGCCAGTCACTGGGAAGGAACGATTTAGTCATCCGCTTCCTCAGGGGAGCTAGGAGGCTGAATCCCCCCAGACCTCCCTCAGTCCCGGTGTGGGACCTTTCTACGGTCTTGGCAGCCATGAAAGGTCCTCCCTTTGAGCCTATCCAATCTGTCAGCCTCAAACATCTGTCTTTCAAAACGGTGTTTTTGATGGCCCTCGCTTCGGTGAAGCGCATAGGCGATCTGCACGCGCTCTCTGTGAGTCCAACGTGCTTGGAGTTTGGGCCCAATGACTCCAAAGTCATACTCAAACCTAAGCACGGCTACGTGCCAAAATCCCTCAACACTCCGTTTAGGGCTCAGGTTATTTCCCTGTCTGCCCTGCCGGGATCAAACGAGGAAGGGGACTCGAGCTGTCTTTGCCCCGTTAGGGCTTTAAGAGCTTATGTGTCCCGCTCCGCTGCCTTCAGACAGACGGAGCAGCTCTTTGTCTCGTTCAGTGGACGTTCCAAGGGAACGGCTGTTTCGAAACAGAGCCTGTCCAGGTGGGTGGTTGACGCCATAACAATGGCTTATACTACCAAGGGCCTTCAGTGCCCATTGGGCATTAGAGCGCATTCCACGAGAGGCGTTGCCTCATCGTGGGCCTGGTCTAGCGGGATTTCCTTACAGGAAATATGTACGGCGGCGGGCTGGGCCTCGCCGTCTACATTCATAAGGTTCTACAACCTAGAAGTTCCCGCCTTGCAGGCCAGGTTGTTTTCGGTTTAGCCGAATCAGCTGTCTACCACGACACTGATTTCGCAGGCGCACAACGCCACCGAAGACTTCACCGCACTTGCAAGCCAAGTTTTTCGGTGTATTCGAGTCAGCTGTCTGAGCACGGCACTGATATCGCAGACGCACAGCGCCGCCGAAGTTTTTCTGGGCAGAATTGTGTAAGACCCATGTTCTTTTTCCCACATGAGCCAGGCTCCCTCCTGCCTATGTGATGTTATATCGCGTCTAGAACGCAGCTATTTGGGCGAAAGTGTGTAAGTCCCACATTTCCCACATCAGCCAGGCTCTCCCTGCCTATGTGACGTTGTATCGCGCTTAAGGGCGCATCCATTTGGGCGAAATTGCGTAAGACCCACATTTCCCACATTAGCCAGGCCTCCCCCTGCCTATGTGATGTTATATCGCGTCTTAGGACGCAGCTATCTGAGGGTGGTTCCCCCCCCCCCCCTCCAGACTCTCTGAGTCTACCGGGTGATTATGCACTGTATACCTGGACTAGCTTCCAGTGGTCGGTGTTTTCTCATCCCAGCACGCACGGCGTCTTACAAGTGGTTCCCGCAGCGTTCTGACGAACGCAGTACGAGAGAACTCTCGTAAGAGAACGTACTCGGTTACTAACGTAACCTCGGTTCTCTCTAGAAGAGGGAACGAGTACTGCGTTCCCTGCCGTGCGCGCGGTTCGCTCTGGTTCGCTTCGGCGATGAAAACCAGTTGAATCAGCCTACTCGAGCTCCTTTTATAGGGGATGGCCACACCCGTTTCGGCGGGATGTGACGAGGAGCGCGCGAAGCGCTCTCATTGGTCTGATGTTGCATCAGCCCTCGCTCGATAGGCTCATGCAGTTGCCGCAGAACAGCCAATGAGTGAGCGAGCCGTCTCGCCATGGCTGTGCACTGCCGCAATGCGTTTTACAAATATGAAAATTAAGGATAATTTTGCTTCAGTATTTCGTGAAAAGAGACTTTTCCCGCAGCGTTCTGACGAACGCAGTACTCGTTCCCTCTTCTAGAGAGAACCGAGGTTACGTTAGTAACCGAGTACGTTTTACACAGAACCCAGCTGACAATTGCGTGTACACTAAAGAAAAGCCAGATGAGAAAGTAATCCTGATAGTATGGGTTGATGATTTAATCCTAGCTGCTAACAGTGAAAGTGTTCTGGAAAGTGTAAAAGAAATGCTCACACAAAGGTTCAAAATGAAAGACATGGGAAGGTTGAAACATTTCCTGGGCATAGATTTTGAACAAGCAGAGGGTCTAGTCAAAATGTCACAGGAAAGATATGTGAGAAGAATACTAGATCGTTTCGACATGCAGAACTGTAAATCTAGGGAAACTCCATGTGAACCAAAGCTTGATTTTACAGAAAATGCTGAAAAAATGAAAGAGCCAAAGAAGTTCAGGGAGGCAGTAGGAAGTTTAATATATTTGTCCACTTGCACAAGACCAGATTTAAGTTTTGTCGTCAGTAAACTATCTCAGTATTTTGCTGAACCAACAGAACAGCACTGGAACACAGTAAAACATGTGTTCAGGTACCTTAAAGGTACAACAGAACAGCAATTATACTTCAGGAGAAATGAGACAGAGAGGCTAGGTCTGAGAGTGTATAGTGACGCTGACTGGGCATCTGATACGAAAGACAGACGTAGTACTTCAGGGTACTGTGTTAACCTGAGTGAAGAAAGTACTTTGATCTCATGGAAAACCAGAAAACAACCGACAGTAGCATTATCTACTTGTGAAGCAGAATACATGTCTTTAGCATCAGCCATGCAGGAATGTATCTACCTAGAGCAGTTGCTTAAGGGTATGGACACATACAAATATGCACAAACAAAGGTGTACGAAGACAACCAAGGTACCATTGCACTAGCCAGAAACCCAATTTGTAGGCAAAGGTGCAAGCACATTGATATTAAATACCATTTCATAAGAGAAATTGTAAATGATGGCAAGGTTATCTTGGAATATTGTCCAACGGAGACAATGGTTGCTGACATAATGACAAAGCCAGCCACCAAGCAGAAGTTAAAGAGGTTTAGTCGGGACATGTTTGGAACATAAAAGTGTAAAAAATGTTTGTATATACACTAAATTTATGTAAAGGAGAAAATTTTATTTGATGTCTAATTTGTTGTTCTGAAAATACAATGGGCTAAGAGTGAGTGGGGGTGTTAAACGTATTGCACCCTTATACATTGTATTACGGTATTGACTACCTGTATTGTTTTATTTGGAGGTATACGGTTATGTACGTGATGACGTTACGTTTTACGTCACATTCTTCTAAGTTGAGAAAACAGTGAACTGATGTTATGTTCAAGTGAAGCTTGCTAAATAAAAATCCTGCCAAGAGGATAAACAGCATTGAACAGCGTTTCGTTTGTTTTTCCTGCACGCGAGTGAGGGTGAATTGCGCACTCGGATGCTCAACAAGAAAGCTTGAAATGTGTACTTTTAAACAAAACAATTCAAAACGAAAGAAAACAGACTGCTCTGTCTCCTGGCTATATTTGACATAGGCCTATTCAATAATCATAAGGTTACTTTTGCCGTTTCTTTGTGACATTTTTCATGAACGCGTCATCACCTCTCAATAGTTAATATTGTTATTTGGTGTTCAGTTTATACAGGTTTTCAAATGTTATTTAATAAAAAAAAATGTTTTTTTTCCCTGTGGCTGTGTTTGCATTAATACTGACCTTTCACAAGGCGCCGCATCTCACTGTGCACGCTTGCCACTTCACTACTGTCAGCAAGTAGCTTCATACTTTTCAGTTTAGGATGCAGGAACATTGCAAGTCTGTGTAAACGATGAATTTTTCGAACTTGTCCTGGAGAATACTGAGGCATTTCTCCTTCAGTGAGGAAATGGTCATGCTATCATTTGAAGAAGCTCGCAAGTGGCGTCTGATGCGCTCATACCAAACAATGGTTAGATGGAGGGTTGGGGTTTTCGATGCCTCTAACGCTTTAGTGGCTTCCTTAAATCGCTCCAGGAATGCAACAAAGTCAGAGAGGACCTCTTCATCCAAATTTGTGAGGCGGTCAACTTCCCCTCTCTCTTCAAGAAGTGTGCGGATGTCTTCATATTGACTGCTGATAGACTCTAGCATTGTATGCAGGGAATTCCAACGTGTCTCTACAGAGTTTTTAAGAGTCTTTTTCAGGCGAGCCTGGAGGTTGGTCTGCTTGAAATATGTCACCAGTGACTTGGCCGAGTCAATCATTGCAGTTACTTCTTCCCCATACATATTCTCCTGGGACGGTTTGAATGTAGTGTACAGGACAGTATTAAAAATATGGGCAGCGCAGCTCAATCTGGTCACTGTACGCAGGGCTGCAACAATATTTGCGCTAGAAAAATTGCGCTATCTGTCACATACACGAGTTTGGAGTAGAATTCATCAATGCCAAATTTACGCAATGCGCTGATGATGGCTGGTTTTAATGTTGTCAGCCGTTTTACGCAGTGAACTGTCCCACTCAGAGGTACACAGCACTCGTTCGATAAGCTCCCACTCATTGTTAATGTAGTGCAGAGTAACACAAAGGTAGCCGGCCTTTCTGTAATCGTCAGTCCACATGTCCAATGTAACAGCTGCATTACTCCCCTCCAACTGCATTTTAAGTTCTGGGATTAGTTTTTTGCTAATCTCCTCTGCATATTTGTTAACACCACGAGAAACCGTCGTAGGGTCAGGCAGTAGTTGTTTAACATCCACACGACCAGCCCGAGCACCAACATCTATCAACCCTTGTGCTAATGCAAAAAATCCCTCGCCGTGTACTGCATCAAAGGGTCTAATATCATTGCATACAAAGTTCACAGACAGCCTGGTTATGGTGTCCTTATCATCTTTACGAGGCACCTTTAGTTCTGTCCCCTTTGAAAGATACTGTTCGATAGAACTGGTGCTCGGTTTGTTACTGCAGGTATCTGCGTGCTTCCTCAGCGACGAAGTTCCATGTTTTCGGCTATCGAACACGAAAACTTTAAGGCAGGTTTTGCATGCAGCAAAGCCTTTCACAATGTTGCTTTCTTCATCAGAGATGACTCCAAATTTCTCCCACACATTGGACTTGAGTTTCGATGAAGTATTGTCGACAACTTTATAATCTCCTCTAGCTATTTTTTTTTTCAAATCCTCACTATCCATCTCGACGACTCATGCAGTTCGAGTGGTTGTGATTTTTTAAAAGTGAATGTAATGTTAGGCCTGGAGACTCATGGGAGGGCGCGGGCTCAAATAAACTAAAAACAAATATTTTATCAACTTGAAATACAGGCATAGTTTTGTAGATGTGTTCCTAAAAATATGCATTAATTTTTACATTTGCACGTGACTGTTTTGAACCCGTGTTTAGACCCGCGTTTCCCCCATGTCCGACCCGACCCGCACCCGTATCCGACACAGTTGGATATTTTTCACCCGTTTGAGCAAAATTTGCGGGTCACCGAACCCGTGCAGGACTCTGGGTGAGACGGCGTCAGGGGAAAAACGGCAGAAGGGCGTAGTCCGCTGAAGGAATGCTCGCTAAAACTGAAGGGCTTGTTCTACGATGAAGCTTACAGTATTCAGTCAGGGACATGCAGTTGTCGCTGAAGGAGTGATATCTGCTATAATGGCGAATTCGGGGCTCTGATATAGGCTAAGGCCACGCCCCCTTGGGGAGCTCTGACGGGTAATGATGCTCATTGGCTACAGGTCAGAGGCGCCCACGCCATTGGTTTGTGCAGTTGCTGCAGCACAGCCTATGAGCGAACCAGACGCTCAATGTGCTAGCTGTGCAGCTGCAAATGCGTTTTAAATAAAAGCTTCAGTAAATCGAGGAAAAGGAGTTTCCCTCTGCGTATAGCTACGCAATACGAAGTGACCGTTCGAAAGGGAACACGCTGAGCCAGAGTCAAATCATCGCCAAACACGGAGGGGCGCGGCGGCTTTTTAGTATCTTTCGGCCAAAAAACGAAAATGTTATTTTTGGGCGAAAATTTTTGGCAGCCTAAATTTCATTGCATCCCTAATTTTAAGACACCCAAATGCTCTCGCGGGCCATATAAAATAATGTGGCGGGCCGGATTAGGCCCACGGGCCTTGAGTTTAACACATGTGGGTTACAGCATGTTTCAAACCACGTTTTCGGTAAACTAGTTTTAAAGGGAAAACACTCAGCAGTGTTTTCAAAGCATATTAAAAACACCACACTGAAATATAAACATTAAAAACTTGATTTTCACCACAAGGGGTCATTAGGTTACTTTTTGAAGTTTTTGTGTAAATTTGGAGTGCTGTCAATACAGAGAACAACGACAAAAATCGGTGTTGCCTACACCGAGTTATCCTCTTTTTAAAATTTGCACCCTGTTGACTTCAATGGGGCAAGTTTTAAACCTGCTTTTAGCCTCTTAACATCCTTGATGTGTCATTACAAGTGCACAGGTCATGTGAGTGATTCCTTCAGAGTGATCACGGGTGAATCTGACTGCAGTAGATGTGAAAGATATTAATAAAAATGATGTTATTTCAGCCAGCGCTCATACCTGTATTTTCTTCCTGTTTTCGGTCGAAACCCATAGTAATCGATTGTCGAGTTCACACGCATCTTTTGCAGCGATTTTTGTGTGAGCATATCAGTGAACACCCCTGACTACTCTGTGAGTTTCACGTCTTTGTAAACGAAAGTTTAATGCATTTTATGAAGGATTGTTCCAGTGCACCTATACACCCATTCTAGAGGTTAGGAAGGATTGTTCCAGTGCCCATAGGCTGCCATTGTGTAGGTGGGGGGGAAAGCGAAATAAACCTAAAATTCTCGGGACAGCAGCATGTGTCCTAATTTTAATCTTAACCGTTCTATTTCATCAGAAACGATCTGTAAACAGGGCTTTAAGTGTAAAATACCGAACTTGTCCTTTAACCGCCATAGAGTTTGTCATTATAGAGTTAGAACTGATGAATGCGGTTTACAGGTTCCATAGAAAAAGAATGATGTGGTTGTGTGTGAGCGGCAGAGATCCGATCATCCGAATCAGTCTCTTTAGGCATACTTTCATGTTTTCAGACCAAGTAGCTCAATATGAGAGGCAACGTACAATGCAAAGACGTGTGAAATAAAACGTCATCATGTTTTAAAGAAGAGTGGCTTGATTGCTGGGAATAACATGTGATGAGCAGAGCAAAGTAACAAAACTTAGAGAATTTTCAATTACACATGCAGTAGTGTGCAAACTCAAAATACATCAGGTACATACCTCAGAATTTTTAGTGGGTTTCAAAGAAGTGCTGTCAATCGATTAAAAAAATGAACTAGTTTAATCACACATTTTTTCTGTGATTAAACGCGATTAATCACAATTAAAAACAGGGTTTATACGTTTTTAATATATTTTATAATGTAATAATTTCATAGTTAATCTCCAAATTAATGTAAAAGCAACATAAAGACACTATATTTTAAATACTTGTTTAATGGCATATTTTTATGTATGAAGGCCAGTATTACTGATACTAAAACTGCTACTGATGTCTTGATGATGTCTCCCCCAATTTAAAACATTAATTATAGCCATTCTGTTACATTCGGGAGCGTGACAACAAAATTGTGGACTCCACTTGCAGGCTTTATTTACAAGAAGAGCATGGTCGAACAGGCAGTAGGTCAATCACCAGTAACAGGAAGGTAACCAGAACAGTAACAGGAAGGACACGGTAAAAGAGTAATCCAAAGACACAGGCAATGGTCAAGGCAGGCAGCGAACGATCATAAAACAAGGAATCTGACTAGGGTCAAAAACAGCAAGGAAACAAGAATAACACAGAATGTGAACATAATTATAAAGAGTCACTGATGAGAAACAGGTGTGAGTGTGTGATTAGCACCTAGATGGGGAATAGTGGGAAATTGTGGGAGTCCATAAGACGACATTGATGAACACAGACCCAGGACACATGTTACACATTCAACATTACAGGGTATTGAAAGCTCTCTATTTTTTAAAACATTTATTAGGCTTCAAAAAATATAACAACTTTTAATTTAAGTGAACTTAAAACAATCATAAATTACCCATAAACCCATAATAAATATTATATTTACCTGTGCCCTGTGAAATATACAGAAATTGAATAAAGTTATCTAACAGTCTGCACTGCATAAATTAAATAGATTAATCCTTATTAAAGCTACAAAAGTTCTTTAATCAAGAGCAGTGAGTAATTTTCATTTAATTATTTTTCTTTAATGACACACAACATTAGTGGCTGCTGTCATTTTAAGATCTGCAGATGCGCCTCATTCTCTTACAACCTTTGTTTATTTAACTCATTTAAGACTGCTCTTATATAAATTAATTAGAGTTAATTAAAATAAATTAAAGGGAACATTGGTTCAGACTTAAGTTTTGTTTGATGATTACTACATTCAGAAAGTGTACTTCCTTGGAGTAGATAAACTAAAAAAGGAGTTCATATATCTGACTGCTTGTATTCATTGCCAAAAATGTAGCCATGTGCAGTAATATTGAAAATTGAGGATGCAGAGCATCGTGATATTGAATCGAATTGTTGACATGGTAATCATAATCAATTTGAATCATGAGACCAATGAAGATTCACACCCCTATTTATAATACACTTGTTTATATTGTGTTTATATTGTGTAATAACTGTATTCATATTTATGTATTTTCTGTAGACTTTCAGACTGCAGTATCACAGAAGAAGGTTATAAAGCTCTGGCTTCAGCTCTGAAATCAAACCCTTCACACCTGATAGAGCTGGATCTCAGAGGAAATGATCCTGGACAATCAGGAGTGAAGGAGCTCAGTGATTTACTACAGGATGAACAATGTAAATTAAAGACCAGGTGAATACAACCTTGAAATATTTAATAAAATTGTACTTTTAAAATAACCTGAAACCATGCTGCAACAAAACAATAATCAGTTGATTTTCATGTCTTGTATTGATCCATTGTTTATTAATCACATAAAATATGGAGGATTAAAATGAGCAAATCTGTCACGTTTGGGTTGTAGAAAGAACAGGATGATGAAGATCAGGTTCAAAAAGGCTTTAATAATCGAGCAAACAATCCAAAAGGCAGGCAGGCGAGCAGACACAACTTAACGTTAATGTGACCAGACTAATTAGAACTGAAAACACAGGAACTTAAATACACAGGCAAAAACGAGGTAATCAACGACGACACATTTGAACATGGCAAATCATATTAGTAACCATAACAACAAAGGAGAAGCGGGAAAACTGAACAAAGGAAAACAGGAACTGAAGAATGCAAATTAAAAGTCCATGAAAACTAAACTAAACACACATAACAGAATAACTGTTACAATATCATTCACATAGTCTTTTTTCCGAAATGTTCCGTTGCAGCTGAATACCATGAACAAAAATCTAAAAGCTAAAGAACTTATACAAGGAACTTTTGCCTATGGTTTTAACAAAAATACCACTGCAAAAACAGCTATTCTAACTAATATAAATTTCAAGCATTATTAAATACAAAAATACTCAGCAATTAAATAAGAACAAATAAATACATAAGCAATAACACAAATAAATACAACTAAAAGGTACAAATGTTTAAGATTTTCAGATGTTCAGGTACAGAAACTGAAATCAAATGTAAGATTAAAAAACGAGACAGGCATTAATCAGGCACATAACACAAGGGAAACATAGACAACGAACCATCCTAGGACTGCAAACACAGGGAGACTAAATAGGAAGCAAACAAAAGAGGATAACTATAAAGGCAGGTGGGGCAAATTAATCAATAATCAGGTAACAAGATGGGAGGGGCTAGACAATTGACAGGAGAGCACATGGCACAAGGAAAAACATGACAAGCCATGTGCTCTCAACAAACCAGACTATACACAAACATGACAACCCGGGAATGCCAGAGCTCTGTCACCAACCCAACATGTCACCTAAACAGAAGTGACAGAACTCTAACAGAATTGGAATTGATTTTCCAACATCACACTCATACACTAACTATGAAACATACTATTGGGAATGATCTATATTTTTTTCTGTATTTGATTTATAACTCCACTCATAAGTAGGATGGGAGCAGCAAAAGTTATACAATTATAACAAATTATCTCATCTAAAATTCTCTTCTACGTTCTGTAGGTTTTTGAAAAGTGCTGCTGCACAGGAAGCATGTGACTATCTCACTAAAGTTCTGGGTAAAAGTCTATTATTACTGACAGAACTGGATCTGAGTGAAGATAAATTAGGAGATCTGGATGGAGATAATCTCTCTGCTCTTTTGATGGACTCTCATAGTAAAGTGGACAAAATCAAGTGAGTCATCATGATTTAAACATTATAACTTCTCTGTTAATTGATTGTAAAAGACTGTCAGTCACTTGTGTGAGCAGATATGAAGATCCGTTGATCTGATGTGTGTTGAATATGTGCTGAATAATAAATTATGGTGTTTTCTGTGTTCAGGCTGAATAATTGTGAGCAGACAGAGAAAAGCTGTTCAGTTCTAGCTACTGTTCTCTCCTCTAAAACCATCCTGAAAGAGCTGAACCTGAACAACAGCCGTCTGCTGGACTCTGGAGTCAAAGAGATCTGTGAGGGACTGAAGAAGCCTGTGTGTGAACTAGAGATACTCAAGTGAGTATATTTCACCATCAGCTACACTCAACACCACAACACTTGCTTATCAGTTATATATATTTGAGTCCACTCAACTTCAGAAGTGAGGAAAAATCTAAGAATAGTTTTTTAATTTTGTTTTGTAGTAATAAAATAGGAACAAATAAATAGCAAACGGTGGCACAATACAATAGAATGAAAAGACAGATTAAACAAACACAGCTTTATGTTTTTCAGGTGCTAAAGCTTACAGCTAAAGTTACAAAAGCTATTGAGTCGAGCAGTGAGGGGTTTTTCTCTTTTTCTTTGTTCTTTGATTAAAATGATAGTAGGTTTATTAGGGTGCTGTCACTTAAGACTGAATACTAATCCAATATACTGTTACACAACATGCCTTCTTATCTCAACTATTTGCAGTTCAAAACTGACTGTATTTACAGCAGTGTTCATTTTAGTTCTAGTGTTCATTGTAAGTTTTCATGTTTTCTAGACTCTCAGACTGCAGTATCACAGAAGAAGGTTATAAAGCTCTGGCTTCAGCTCTGAGATCAAACCCTTCACACCTGATAGAGCTGGATCTCAGAGGAAATGATCCTGGACAGTCAGGAGTGGAACACCTCATTAATGTACAAAAGAATAGTTCCCATTCACTGAAAACACTGAGGTGAGCGTTTTCTACAAATTAAACTGCAATAGTTTTAAGATTTTATCTGAAAGTGAATTAAACCATGAAACTATATTTCTGCACTTACTTGTATCAATAATCTTTTACCACATCTGTGTCGTGCACAGTTGTGAAATATCAATGTACTGTCTTTGTTTCTAGGATATTACAAAGTCCTGCTGCAGATGAAGCTTATCTGTTTGTGAGAGACATTAAGGGTAAAAATCCGTTACTCCAGAGTGAGCTGAATCTGAATGATCGTAAACTAGGAGACACACGAGTGAATCAGATCGCTGCTTTACTGCAGGATAAACTCTGTGAAATCAACACACTGATGTGAGTATTGTGTTCACTTGTTATTGTACATTTAAAGTGTCTTAAAAAACATCAGGTGACCAAAACACTGTAAGGCAGGGGTGTCAAACATACGGCCGTGGGCTGAATGGGCCTACAGGTTTGTCTAATCTGGCCAGCGGGAAGATTTGAACAATGATAAAAATAGAGATGCACTGCTCCACTGACCATAAATCTAAACTTTTTTTTTTTTATCTCTATTCTGGACCTGCAAAAAACAGCTTGTGTAAAACATCCACAATTTGTATACGTTAACACAGGCAGACGCTGAATACAGACGGATAGAAAGTAGTTTGTATGGTCAATATTAATGTAATTGTCAGCGCACTAAGGTTTAAAAAAAAAGTAATTCTAACCATCTGGCCCTTAACCTAAAATTAGTTTGAAACCCTTATTTAAGGGCTTTTGCGCTAGGTAGTTATAGGTACTAAGTTATAGGAACTAGTCACCAGGGCGGTCCCCTGAGAATAAATATTCCCCTGGGGTAATTTTCCTGTTTGCATGCACCAGTTGGAACTCAGTGATTTAAGCTTGCCGTAAGTATATGTAAACTGTGTTTACACATCTTTTAAAAATATTGAGTATCTGTGTTTCTCATGTATTCAGCCAGTCAGCATACACTTACGTCACTATAGTACCCATAGTGCTGGTTTAGACCCTACTCTGAAGTAGAGCTAATTTAGTTCCCCTTAAAAGGAGTTCCTATAACTAAAATCATTCCTAGTTCCTGCAATGCAAACACACCAAAAAGCAAGTACTTCTGCCAATCCACCTTTTTCCTGAATTGTAACTTTCGTAAAAAAAATTCTAGTCAAATTAGTGTACTTTCCGAGCTGATAATGTAACATTAAACCCTATTAAATTTGTTTAAAAAAGCACATGGTTCCATGGTGCCATCATTTTACAGTGTTGCAATGACCATCTTTTGTCAGCACCTCACCCGTCAAAGTTTAATGAGTGCTGAAGTTAGCTTCATCGAAAACAGATGGGCACTCATAGAATGGGTTCCTATTGTAAGACTTGAGAAATTAGAAAATGCTGGGCAGTCTGTTTGAGGAACAACCACTCCCTGAGAAGACAAAGGACCTTTCTGGAAATTAACATTTGAACTCTCTCTTGTGAAATTAACATCACCATTCGAGACGCAAGTCTCAACTAGGCATCATCCTAATCTACATTTCTTTCCCTTTACCCCCCCATCCCCCGTTCTTTTTCTCTTGTTCCTGCTCATCGAGTCGTCTTACGGTTATAAAGTTTACCAGTTTATTAAGCACCCACTAAAAAGGTGTATATATTTTTTTACTGTTAGTTGTAACAAGTGTTTGGTGTACTTTGCTGTGTTTCTTGATGATAATGAAACGGAGAGAGAGAGAGTTTATGGATAAGACTTTAATGCGCACTTCTTATACTGTGTTCATTCAGCTCTTACTGTGATTTTCTGGAGTAAAACTGTGGTCCGCTACAACAGGCTTAAATTAATAGTGGATAAAAGCAGATGACAAATACATTATAACTGTTATTAAACTAAACTATACCTGTTCTATATCCATACAGTATATACTCCGACACACAAAAACGGCGTGTATTTCTGAGCCCCAAAATGTTTTAAAAACATGCTGGAAAAATGATCTGTTGGGTATTTTCAGCTATCACCTTGACATACACACTCTGGGGACATCAGAGACTTATTTTACATCTTGTGAAAAGGGGCATAATAGGTGCCCTTTAAGATGTTTTGTGAATACGGCCCCAGATCTCTCTTATTGAAAATGTATGGCTCATCATGAAAAGGAGAATCAGAGAACAACAGCCATGGACTGTTGAGTAGCTGAAGTCTTGTAACAAGCGAGATTAGGCAAAAATTCCACTTGCAAAACTGTAATTCCCAAACAGCTGAAATGTTGGTAACACTTTATAATAACTGCACACTATTAATCATTAGTTAAGCATTACTAAACAGTTAATTCATCATTTATAAAGCATTAATAGACATTAATAAGAAGTTTATAAATACAGTTATAAATGCTTTATTCTTGATTTATAAGCATATCTATAATGTGTTTAATAATTGTATTTTCATACTTTATTAATGATCAATTTATCATTTCTAAATGAAGTATAGCATTATTTACAAACCGGTTACATTATCATTATTTACAAACTAGGTTTTGTCATTGATTAATAAGATCACTTAGGAAGTGTAAGTAAATGTAGTAAATTCAGGTAGTTATAAAGCATTTAGTAGTGGTCAGTTAACTATTTTTTTTTTGAGCTCATCTAAAGTGAGGACTAGTTATGCCTTGTAAAGCATTTATAAAGGAGATTTAAAGACTCAGTTTTCTTCTAAACAGAAAAAAGAAACAAACACAACACAGGGATACAGAACATAAAAATATTTAACAGCCTTTAAATCTCCTTTGTAAATGCTTTAAGAGGCATAACTAGTCCTCACTTTAGATGAGCTCACAAAAATAGTTAACCGACCACTGCTAAATGCTTTATAACTACCTGAATTAACCCTGAATTACAGTTGAAATGCATGATAATATACCATTTATTAACACACTAAGTAAATATTACTATATGTCTGAATAATAAAATGTATTTAAACAGTTTATTAATCATTTACTTACATTTTCTAAGTGATCTTATGAACCACTGACAACTCCTAAATAACCGGTTTGTAAATAATGTAATACTTAATTTAGAAATTATAAATTGTTCATTAATAAAGTATGAAAATACAATTATTAAACACATTATAGATATGATTATAAATCAAGAACAAAGCATATATAACTGTATTTATAAGCTGCTTATTAATGTCTATTAATGCTTTATAAATGATGAATTAACTGTTTACTAATGCTTAACTAATGATTAATAGCGTGCAGTTATTATAAAGTGTTACCGAAAAGTTTATTTAAAAGAAAAGATGATGTTACACAGTGGGAAACATGCCTCAGTCCCAACTCTTTTAGCGTGTGATGCAGCCGTCACATTTTTTATTTATTTCAAAACACAATTAAGTTGGTCAGTGAAAACATTGGAAATCTTTTCTTTGTACTTAAAGGTCAGTTAAATAAAGATTAAAGAAAAGTAACAAATCACAGACTGTTGATTTTATTGGATTTTACAAAATGTACCAACTTCTCTGGAAATGTGTTTGTAAAGTCTCCCTCTTCTGTTCATCATTTTAGGCTGCGTAAGTGTGGTCTAACAGAGGAAAGCTGTTCAGCTCTCGCTACAGTCCTGAGATCAAACTCCAGTCTGAAAGAGCTTGACATCAGCAACAATAATCTGCAGGATTCAGGAGTGAAGAAACTCCAGAACGGATTAGAAAATACAATCTGTACACTGGAGAAACTCAGGTGAGTTCAATAAACTATTGTTTGATTCCACTTAACTTGAATGTTTTTTATAGTAGTTTGTTTTAACAGCAGTGTTGGGGAAGCTACTCTGAATCTGTAGTTTGACAAGCTACAAGCTGCTCAAAAGTTAAAGTAAAGTTACATTCAAGCTTGTAGCTACTCTACAAGTTTCTATTAAAAAGTAGCTAGCTACATTGAACCTTTTTTACAATGACATTGTTACAAATAACTGAATATTTGTTAAAGGAACACACCGACATTTTCCCCTATTTACATGTTGTGATTTGTATAGTCACAGCGTGTACGAATAACAAGGTCACATTAGACACAGCCATCTTCTAACCATATACATACTGGGAACTATATTCTCAGAAGGCGAAGCACTGCTACTTGGGCAGAGTGAATTGCTCGCAGCGCCTGAGAAGCTCGCGGTGAGGAGCAGAGAGTTCGCTCAGTGTTGGAGTAAATCACTCCGCAGAAGTAGCAGTGCTTCGCCTTCTGAGAATATAGTTCCCAGTGTGTATACGGTTAGAAGATGGCTGTGTCTCATGTGACCTTGTTATTTGTACACACTGTGACTATACAAATCACAAAATGTAAATAGGAAAGTGTTGGCGTTATTTTGTCACTTATTGGGAGCAGTATGCTAGCTGGAGCCGTTTACCTCCAGTCTTTGTGCTAAGCTAGGCTAGCGGTGGTTGCGTCAGACAGAGTTACGGCACGCACGGAGATGAGAAGGGTGTGTTTGGACTTATCTAACTCTGGGGGATACGGTGAATAAGCTAAAGTCCCAAAAAGTCGCCGTGTTCCTTTGAATGAATGAATGAATGAATGAATGCTTTATTTCGAACATAAACATAAAACAAGTAACAAAAGAAAGTAAACTGAAAAAAAAAACAAAAAAAAAAACAAACAAACAAACCAAACAATTAATGATAATAATATGAAACCAACATGTCCGAAAAGAATGTCTTTATTCTTTAATAAAGAATGTTTTAAGTAAAATATTTGGGGGGTTTAAAACAACATGTTGTAATACAATTATGGTTTCAATGAGTGGGGTGAATTCAGGTTGACTGGGAAAATTTTTCCCAGTCATTTCAATGGCAAAAAGTGTCCCAATCGTTTGATTTTGTAAACTATCCAAAACACACAAAAAATATAGCCTATATCTCAAACTTACTGTCAAAGTGCAAAATTGCTACAAATGTAACATCAATACAAGAACAAAATGTATGCAAACTCAAACTGGATACACAGGAGTAATCAAAAATGCAGGTTAAACTCACAGCACAAGCGATAGACTATTTACTGAAAAGAGCCGCTCTGAGACGCAGATCATGAGCTGCTCGCGCTTTGCTTGAAATCCCACCGCAACCATCCTTTGCCATGTAATAAGCGCACTACTATATTGCAATTTTATTTCAGTTCGATTATCTTTTAGGTTAATTACAAAACTAACGGGACAGATAATTCTATGGTGGTTTATTATTGTAATTAAAATATAAATACACATTTGATATAGAGTGCAATAAAGCAGGATAAGTAGTTCATTTAAAAAACTTTCATTCACCTTCCATATGCGCTTTAAGTCTGTAATGTAGACTGCATTTTAATCTTTGGTTTGCATAAATTACAGTCGATTCACATGAAATATCCATTCCTGTTCATCCTTTTCATAATCATCAGACAATCTCTTGTTTGACTGTAAAGTCGCAAAATGCATGATGTAACAACAGATGGTGGTAATGAACAAATGTAGTTTATCTAGTAAGAAGACGACGCTGCGTTACTTCAATGCATTACAGGCTCATGATTCATCAGAATGCAAAATGGAGTGTAGCTTTCAGTCGCGCTACACGGCTACTGGAAAAAGCAGCTAGCTACTGGAAAAGCTACAATGTTTTGAAAGTATCTGAGCTACTGTCCAGATACTAAAAATGTAGTTAATGTTAGTGGTATCGTGACTTGTACTGTAGCTAGCTACTTCCCAACACTGTTTAACAGTATGAAATATGTTTAAATATATTAATCATAAAATAACAATGAATTTTATGAATTCCCTTTTTTTCTAGACTTTCAGACTGCCGTATCACAGAAGAAGGTTATAAAGCTCTGGCTTCAGCTCTGAGATCAAACCCTTCACACCTGATAGAGCTGGATCTCAGAGGAAATGATCCTGGACAATCAGGAGTGAAGGAGCTCAGTGATTTACTACAGGATCAGAAGTGTCAACTCAAGACACTGAGGTGAGACGTGATGAAATAACACAAAATAAATATGCATGCTAAATATTCATACAAAATATTATTTCAGTAATACAATAAGCTCCACAAGTTTTGTAGTGGGGGTACTGAGTTTTGTTTAGATACAATTGCAACCCTTTACGCACACCTTGGCAATAGAATCGCCATTGGCTAGTACATTTTCACCAGACTGATATACTGTATGTGTATATATATATATATGATTCCATCAAATCTGCTTGTCTTTGTAAAATGTCTTTTTAAATATCTAAAAGTACACTCATCACACATCAGTCAATCAAGCATTATATAATGATAATCAAACACTATTTAATGATAGAACTTTAGTAATTAAAACTTGGTAACCATGTATGCATGCATATTTGTCATTTTAACTGAAATTAGGGCTGGTGGTGCTTATGTGGACAATCCTTATGCTGGCTGCGCATCCATTGAGCTGAATTGAAATACAGGGTTGGCCATTTATATGGATACACCGTAATAACATGGGAATGGTTGGTGATATTAAAGTCCTGTTTGTGGCACATTAGTATATGTGAGGGGGCAAACTCCTCAAGATGGGTGGTGACCATGACATATACTAATGTGCCACAAACAGGACTTTAATATCACCAACCATTCCCATGTTATTACGGTGTATCCATATAAATGGCCCACCCTGTAGTACAGACAGAGAGCGAAACTCTCAAACGGTCAGATATATTTTCAATTGCTGAACTATTCCAAACTCATACTCTGCCTCTAACACACACACTGGCGAGTAAAATCTAAGAGTTGATTAGCCAATGGCTCGTGATAGACATTATTTAGTGCCCAGAGTGAAAATTTAGTCGCAGATGCGAGTGATTTACTCCCATTGTAGAGGGTTGAATTGTACTGATGGTATTCAGTAGTATGGTACCGTATTAAATGTTTCTGAAACTGTAGTTTAATGCCATCAAGCCCAGGTTCACAGTATCACTGTATCTCTCTACAGCAGTTCTGAGTCTCCAGATGTTCACAAACATGCAGTTTCACAAGACAGTTTTCTCTGCGCTGATGTTTCTCACATATTGCTTAAAGCCATAAAGACATTTAAATTTCATCTTCCCTTCTGCAGGTTTTTGAGTCCTACTGCAGAGGAAGCCTGTAAATATTTGACAGAACTTGTGGGTAAAAACCCGTTACTCCAGAGCGAACTGAATCTGAGTGGACACAAACTAGAGGACACACGAGTGAATCAGATCGCCTCTCTACTACTGGATAAACACTGTAAACTCAACACACTGATGTAAGTATTTTGTTTTAGTGACATAAAATGTTACATTACATTTAATATTATTTTTACAGTAGTGGATAATACAATTTCCTCATTTGTTTGAGTCAGAGCAGTTTTTCTCTTAGCAGACAATAATGTTATATACTAAAATTAAGTAAACCATTAAAAACATACACATTTAGATAATTACTTTCACAGATTGTATATAATTTAAATTAAGTACACATACTGTATATGCTTTAATTCCAAAAGCTTATATTTTATATCTACTGAGTTTTTACTTTAAAGTATGTTGATGTGTGCAAATATTTGGTTGTGGATAGAGACCTGCAATCCCGTGGGATCTCATCCATAAAATATCTAAAAACAAAGAAATTATTATTCATCTATTGCACAAAAGCAACAAGAACAACTAAAATTTTAAGAAAAATGTATTTACAAATGCAAGATTATGCAGAGTTTGTATTTTTAAAGCATTGAGCAATGTAGCCTATCACAGACTGTTGATTTCTTTTACGCAATGATCAGATGTATTTAAGTTAATCCACTCACTGCTCAAAACACCATTTGTTCAGTGCTGGATTTTGTTCACACTCCTCTCACAGTCCTCTCAATATCACAAACAATTGTAGACATTATTAAATATTTTTGTGCAGTCAACTTTACAGATTATAACTAGTTTTGTGAGATGTCAGCTTTTTAGTGATTATAAAGGGAGCGCTTTTTGCATGCACTCTGCCATGCCAAACCTGTCACAGTGTCTGGGTGATGTCCCCTGGGTAGCCACTAGAGGTCCTCTTCCCCCACAGGTGTCAGTCACTATTGGACTACAATCCCCATCACCCTTGTCGGACTCATTATTCATTATCACACTCAGCTGTTCCCACTCACCTTGTTAGTGTCTGTCTATTTATACCCTGTCTGTTTAATCACTGGTTCTGGAATCCTTGTATTTTGTCACCCGCTTCCCAGAGTCTGTCTTGGTTTGGTTAAGTGTTTATTTCTTGTTTTTGGACTGCTTACATGGATCTTGACCTTTTGCCTGTTTCTGGATATATGATTACGGATTACCCAATAAAACTGCACTTGGACTATCACCCTTTCGTGTGCGTGTCGTGACAGAAGGATTCCAGCAATATGCATAGATCCAGCAGTACGGGTTTTCGTATCAGTCCCCCAACCACTGAGAAGGAGAGGAGGGGATGATTTAGTAATTTAACGGCCCTACGTCAGCAGGGCCAGACGGTGGGTTGCCTGTCTCAGGCATTTTGGACGCTCTCGAGAGGTATGGGTTATGATGACACAGCACTGAAGGATTTTTTAAATAACTGCCTGGATGACCCTTTGCCTCGGTGGGAGATGAAGGGGCTTGAAAGCCTGGACTTTTGGGGTTTCACTAGTTACCTACATCATCGTAGCCAGTGGGCTACACCAGCTACGCCCATCTCTCCGGACAAGATGGCCGCCACCGAGCCAGTGTCTCCGGACAAGATGGCCGCCGCCAAGCCAGTGTCTCCGGACAAGATGGCCACCACCGAGCCAGCGTCTCCGGACAAGATGGCCGCCGCCGAGCCAGCGTCTCCGGACAAGATGGCCGCCGCCGAGCCAGCGTCTCCGGACAAGATGGCCGCCGCCGAGCCTGTGTCTGTTCCTGTTCCTGAGCCTGTGTCTGTTCCAGTGTCTCCAGACAAGGAGATCGTTATGCCACCGTCTCACCCTCATAAACGGAGGAGGAAGAGGAAGGCATCTCTCGCTCCTCACTCTATGCCTGTGGTCCCCGTACAGCCCGCTGTCATCCCAGAGGCCGTGCCCAAGCAGCCCGCTGTTGTCCCGGAGGCCGTCTCCGAGCAGTTCGCCCTGCCAGCCCCGCCCGAGCTGCTTGCCCTGCCAGCTCCGCCAAGGCTGCTCGCCCTGCCGGCGCCACCTCAGCGCACTGTCAAGTCTGCCGATCCAGAAAGCGTTCGGGTCACGTCTGCCGATCCAGAGAGCGTTCGCGTCACGTCTGCCGATCCAGAGAGCGTTCGCATCACGTCTGCCGATCCAGAGACTGTTCGCGTCAAGTCTGCCGATGCGGTTTCTGTTCCTGAGCCGGTGGTGTCTGTTCCTGAGCCGGTGGTGTCTGTTCCTGAGCCGGTGGTGTCTGTTCCTGAGCCGGTGGTGTCAGTTCCAGTTCCTGAGCCGGTGGTGTCAGTTCCAGTTCCTGAGCCGGTGCCTGTTCCGTGGCCGCCCGAGGGGTCGTCTCCGCCGTGGCCGCCCGATGAACAGTCCGCTCCGCCGTGGCCGCCCGAGGGGTCGTCTCCGCCGTGGCCGCCCGATGAACAGTCCGCTCCGCCCTGGCCGCCCGAGGGGTCGTCTCCGCCCTGGCCGCCCGAGGGAAGGTCTCCGCCCTGGCCGCCCAAAGGAAGGGGGCCGCCTTGGCCGCCCGAGGGAAAGTCTCCGCCCTGGCCGCCCAAAGGAAGGGGGCCGCATTGGCCGCCCGAGGGAAGGTCTCCGCCCTGGCCGCCCAAAGGAAGGGGGCCGCCTTGGCCGCCCGAGGGAAGGTCTCCGCCCTGGCCGCCCAAAGGAAGGGGGCCGCCTTGGCCGCCCGAGGGAAAGTCTCCGCCCTGGCCGACCGATGAACTGGCGTTTCCACCCTGGACATCTGCACAGCCTGCTCCGCCCTGGCCACACGATCGACTGACATTTCCGCCCTGGCCGTCTGCACCGCCTGCTTCGCCCTGGACGCCCGATGGACTGTCTGCTTCGCCCTGGCCGCCCGATGGACTGTCTGTTTCGCCCTGGCTGCCGGCTAAGCCATCACTCCCTGTTCCTGTTCCCCTCCATGGACCTGGCCCCCCATCCCTCCCCCTGATCCTCCACCGTTCCACCTCCCTCCTGGACTCTTGTTTTGTTTTTTTGTGTGTCTTGGAGCGTCTGGTAGCCGCTCCGTAGAGGGAGGGTTATGTCACAGTGTCTGGGTGATGTCCCCTGGGTAGCCACTAGAGGTCCTCTTCCCCCACAGGTGTCAGTCACTATTGGACTGCAATCCCCATCACCCTTGTCGGACTCATTATTCATTATCACACTCAGCTGTTCCCACTCACCTTGTTAGTGTCTGTCTATTTATACCCTGTCTGTTTAATCACTGGTTCTGGAATCCTTGTATTTTGTCACCCGCTTCCCAGAGTCTGTCTTGGTTTGGTTAAGTGTTTATTTCTTGTTTTTGGACTGCTTACATGGATCTTGACCTTTTGCCTGTTTCTGGATATATGATTACGGATTACCCAATAAAACTGCACTTGGACTATCACCCTTTCGTGTGCGTGTCGTGACAAAACCATGCACACCGTAGCCTATGATTGCTTTTCTGTTCAATTAACAGTGGTTTGTTAATGTTGATGCTCTCAATAAAATATTTGTTATTAAAGCGTTTATGCTATGATGTTGTGGCAAGGCACAACATTTCATGGACGTAGGGATCTAAGTATGCTTTTATGCGTGAAAGTTACAGGTGGGACCCGGAGAAGGTTACATATGTTTTTGTAGGAGCAGGACAGAATCTAGCGGGAGGGGCTGGGAGCGGGACTGAAAAAACTGTACCAAGGACTGGAGGTGTTTAATTGGGAGTTGTGAAACATGACTTTAAAAAAAAAAAAAAAAAAAAAGCTGCAAAACAAATTAGTTCCAGAACAAAGCAAATTAAATTGTGATGTACCAATTGTTCGGCCACCGATCTTTATCAGCTGATATTTATCTTAATTCCACCCTCTTTTGATTGACAGGATATAATCAGCTCTGATCGTCAGCTGTTATCGTCAGCTGTTGTTAAACAATCAGCCGATGGCCGAAAGCTTGGAAAATCGCTTTTATCTGCCAATACCAATTACAAAAAAAAAAAAAAAAACTTATTTTTTCCCATGCCTGGAGAAGTATAAAAATGTAGGGAGCATTTGATTTGACAGAAAATATGAATGGAAACTTAAATGCAGAATGATGTCATCAACATTATTGATCCGATTAAATGGTAGAGAGAGACTGTAAAAATGTAGCACCCAAATGATGACATTGACACGGAAGAACCCCCTTCGAAGTTGATCTGAAATGGTGTCAACTTTTTTGCATTTGAAAAACGTGCAATGAAAAACACCTGCAATTTTTTTTCTTTGTAATGTCATATAACAGTAAGAGAGAATTATAGATCAGAACTTTACTTTTAATTTTAATAAACAAAAACATTAAAATATTTCAGTGATGCTTTGGATGAACGATATACAATATATTGGCCCATTCAAAAAGCTAATATATAACAGCTTTTGACAGCGCCTCACGAGCTCAGCTTCTTGTTTGTCTCACCAGAACACGCACAGCAGCGGAGTGGCGCGTTCACAATCGCAGCCTGTGATTCGGTCCGCTGAAGAGGTGCTTTTCTGTGGCGAGCAACTTCTATGTTGCCCTTGTTCCAACAGTGACAAGTCAACGGTCTGAAGAAGAACAATTCAGTGTAGTTGCCGTTCGATTGACATTTCTGAACAGGGGTTAAAGTGGGCCGGAACGGACCGGAACTGCGTTCCGGCACCTCAGATAAATAAATAAATAAATTCAAATCAAATCATTCTCATCAAATTCAATGATTCTCATCATTCATCAAATCAAAACGTAATATCACCCCCGGCACCGCCTTCATAAACATGCTTCCCGACGTTATGTTCACACTCCTGTCTGATTTAAATGCATACACCGGTTCACGCATGCAGACAAAGTCATTCCTCCCTCCCCGCTGAACGCCAGCGATTACTAATGCGTGAAATGCACTCACGGTGGTTTAGCGCGGTAAAGTTAGTTTTAGATTCAGTATTCGCCGGACATTTGTTTTCTCTTGTATTATATTTTATTATTATATTATTATATATTATATTTATACCTGAGAGAATGCTTTGACGCGTTTTCATAGCGCATGATGCCTGAGGCGTCTGCCAATTTCACCAACTGCGTTAAACGTAGACTATAATTTGTCTTATTTAAAATTACTTTTAACATTTAAAAACAGACGTTTTCAAATTCCAAAGCTTGTATAAAGTTCCTATTGGCAATACTGACTTAGGCTACAGCTTTCCTGGTAACCTTGAGTAGGCTAAATTAACTTGTCTAAGAAAATGATTCATAAAACATATCAGTTGAGCCTGTTTACCAGAGGTGGGACAAAGTCATTGTTATGCAAGTCACAAGTAAGTCTCAAGTCTTTGCCCTCGAGTCCCAAGTCAAGTCGAGTCAAAAATGAGGCAAGTCCCGAGTCGAGTCAAAAGTCAAAGCCAACAAGTCTCAAGTCGAGTCCAAAGTCCTACCATTTTAGTTTCGAGTCATTTCAAGTCCTCTTACCACAGAAATAAAATGTATACAAATCATGTATGTCTGTAAGATTTGTATTTATTTAAACCTCTTTTTATACAATGACATTAATCAAATACAGTAAAAAACAGAAAATTAAAATTTTCACAAAAAATTTCACATGAATTTATTTCTTCTGCTGAACAGAAAGGAAGATATTTAGAAGAATGTCAGTAACCAGGCAGTTTCTGGGTCCCATTGACTTCAATGGGGGATGCAATTGTGATGCAATTATTAATAATTGTGATGTAATTTTTGCATCACAATAAGTGTATTGTGATTGTCAAAACATTTTAGTAACTAAACTGAATTTTATTAGGTTTAGTGACAACATGTTACAATGTTTACATGGTTCAATTTCTGGTAAGCTACGCTTTTTTATTATTTCAGTTCAATTCAATTATTGTGATTTGATTTAATATTGACTCATTTGGATAAATATTAGGTAGGCTACACAAGATAGGCATTAATTTTTCTCAAGAAAAAAACAACTCACCTAATGCTGTAAACATACAGAGAGCCCTATCAGCTGGCAGTATTATTTAAGGTTAAAAATAACACAAATTAAATATAATGCGTTTTTTATTATAATAACAACTTTATTTAATGATATAAGTAAAAATATAATAAACATGCAATATAGCACACATATTTAGCAAAATACTCTCTATAGCTCTTTTTTTCTAGCCAACTAACGTGCCTATATTATGGTCATTAAATGGCTTTCCTGAGGTAAATGTTATGTGATATAATTGTTCTCCAACTGTTTTATTGACCCCTTTGATTGATGGGTCGATATTATGTATGAGGAATATGCATTTCGGTATGTTGTACTTTATCTTTCAACAGTGTTCATTCGTGTTTAACGTTATTTACTATCAGCTAGAGATGATCGGTTCACGTGCCGCTAGGGATCTGTCGTGTCACATTTACAAGCGCCAAAACGGTATTTATTGTCTGAATTTCGTAATAAAAGTGACAGAATCTGAGAGCAGATATTGTTTTATATAAGTAACCTGCTCGTGCTCTGTCTAGTCTGTCGGTCTCCGTGTCCTCTTTGCTTCGCGATTTTTCTGTGCGTGAGAAAATGGATGTGTGGCGTGAGAGCGTGTGAAAAGAATGCGTGAGAGTTGGCAGCTATAGCAGTTAGTAAGTTACGGTACATCCAATAAGGTGCTTAGCATTCGTTCAAATTCGTAGCATGCGTTGTTGCTTGTTGCGCTTCATTGGTTGTCTTGCAATGTGCCTGCTTAGATGCTGTCGAATCAAAACAACGTGGGACTACAGTGATTGGATGTCGTGCAGGCAGCGCGCGTGCTCTCTGCATGCATACAGGTGGTGCACATTTTTTCACAGATGCAGATAAACTGAGAGCGGCGCGGCCGTGTGAACATTTTTTCCCCAGTTTTCATGGGAAGTAGCAAGTCTTCTCGAGTCAAAAGGCGCAAGTCCAAGTGAAGTCACGAGTCATTGATGTTAAAGTCCAAGTCGAGTTGCAAGTCTTTGTACATTTTGTCGAGTCGAGTCTGAAGTCATCAAACTCATGACTCGAGTCTGACTCGAGTCCAAGTCACATGACTCGAGTCCACACCTCTGCTGTTTACTTTCTTCACTGACACAGACGAAAATGAAAGTTCAGACTAAAGTTCAGCTTTAGAAGGGGAAGAATTAGGGCAGAATAAGGAGACAGAGAAAAAGAAAGATGAAGATGAGGACCAAGCAGATATTGACAAATAATCTAATGACAAGGTTTTAAAGAAAAGAAAAGAAAAAAAATGGCCTTCAAAAACCCTAAATTGCACATAATTATGTCAGAGAAATCCAAATATTCTCGGGGGAGCATGCCCCCGAACCCCCCTAACTACCTCACATTTCACTCAGTTTTGAACTTCCTATTTTTTGGGTTAAATTTACATTGTGAAAACAAGGTTGTGTTACTGTAACGATCACCAGCTGGAGCTGCCCTTGTGAGCCACCAGAGGGCAGTCCACATCAGACTATCATATTCACTCACTAACTACATTTCCCATAACTCACTGCCCGGACTCATCACTTATCACTGATCACATTCACCTGTACCTCATTCACTGATTGCATTCACCTGTCTCATCCTGTTAGTCTGTCTATATATACCTTGTTCATTCATTCACTCACTGCGAAGTCTTGTTAAGTGTTACACTGCTATTCTGAGCGTTTCCCTGGTTGTCTTGTTTCTTGTTTTTGGATATCTTGCCCTGTTTCCTGGATTACTCTCTTGCCTCTGGTCCCTGGATTACTCTCTTGCCTCTGGTCCCTGCCTGTTTTGTTTGTTTGTTTGTTTCTTTGTTTTGGACTGCTTTCCTGTGTATGACCCTAGCCTGTATGTTGGATTACGCCTCTGGATTGCCCCACAAAATAAAGCTGCATTTGGATCTCCTACTTCGTGTCTCTGAGCAGTACGTGACAGTTACGTATTGTGGTGGTCACACTGTAAAAAAGAATACATTGATTTTATTGATATCTAATTAATAAAAATGAGGCAACAGATTACAAGCAATATTATTAATTAAATTTAACAAAGTAGAATTGAGTAATAATTAATCAAATGAATTCCTTTAAAGGTAACCATTTAAAAATGTACAAAATATCTTTTATTGCCAACATTGAAGACACCTGGTGTTAACAAGCAGAATCACTGAAGGAGAAAACCATAATTAAAGTCACCATTGTGGAGATCAGTGTGTGTTTTAGTTGGGCTCTTGGCCTTAAATTATTAACTTTAAGTTTTGTTTGGCTGCTGTACATGAGTTATAACAGCCAGATGAACAAAGAGAAAAGGTGATGTAATGGCGTTGGTTGTGTTTTAACATAATCATTATTTCACAATCAGTTGACCTGAATCACTGAACTCATAGAGTCCAATTTATGAGTTAGGTGAACTATATTAATTATAGCAGCACTGGCCTTGTACGGCATAATATTTTGTAACTTTTACAATGTAAGGCAAATAATTTCTAAAAAGTTTCTCTTACATAAAAAGGAGACACACAGACATCAATAATCAGCCTGTGAATCTCAACAATGGTGACATTTATAAAGCATGTTGCAGTGCATTCTGGGTTCCACCAATCAAAACTCATTCATGGCTCCCATCATGCATTGCTGCATGAATAAATAATGAGCTTATGTTCAGAGGTGATCTGTTCGTCACCATTGCTGAGATTCATAAGCAAAATCTTGATGTGTGTTTGTGCCTAAAAAAAAAAAAAAAAATTATATATATATATATATATATATATATATATATATATATATATATATATATAGAGAGAGAGAGAGAGAGAGAGAGAGAGAGAGAGAGAGAGAGAGAGAGAGAGAGAGAGAGAGAGAGAGAGAGAGAGAGAGAGAGAGAGAGAGAGAGAGAGAGATATATATATATATATATATATATATATATATATATATATATATATATATATATATATATATATATATATATATGGAGGGTAAGTGTACCTATTAAGCCCACCAAAATCTAAATCTAGGTTTTTTTCATAGATATTGACATAGTTTATAAGAAAAATAATTTGTTAAAATGCAAGATCAATCTCTCATTTGAAAATGTATTAATTAGTTGATGTACATTTTAGAATATAAAATTAAGATAATTTAGGAATAAAGTCAGAAGTCTGGCATGGGCTTAATTGGTATTTTGGCACCATTTAAGCCCGCATGTGTTCCAAATAAGCCCACATCATCTTTGATTCACAAAATATATTTTTTTTTATTGATTTTAAAGAAGTAAAACATCAATATATTTATTCAGTGACAGGGAAGAATTAAAAAAAATCCTTTTGCTAATGTTTGATTAAAGCCCTGGGTGGGATGGGTAGGTGTTAGTGGCCGGTGGTCTGGAGCTTTAAGTTGGCTTGACTGGAGTTGTAGCTGGAGTCAAGCTGGAAGTTAGACCGGGTGTATCTCGGGAGCCAAGCCGAGTTGGGGCTCCAAATTCTGGGCTTAGGAGGGGCTCCTAGTGGGCCCCCCACACCAGGAGTCTGGAGCCTTAAGCCGGCTTAGCTCCCAAGTTATGCCTGGTCAAAGGTGGAAGTTTAACCGGGTGTATCTCGGGAAGGAAGCCGAGTTGGGGCTCCAGACTCTGGGGTTTCTGGAGACTCTCAGGTCACACCGGGAGTATGCAGCCTTAGGTCAGCTTGATTCTGGAGTTATACCCAATCAAAGTTCCACTGGAAGTGACCATACCTCGGGAAGAAAGCCGAGTTAGGGCTCAATACTCCCGGCATAGCGGCCCACTGGGTGACCCCTCCATGCCCTTAGTCCAGAGTCCCATCTCGGCTTGGGCCCCAAGTTTTGCCCGGTCAAAGCTGGACAGGAAGTGGCGGTCTCTCGGAGCCGGATGGTCCCAGAGGCTCAAGACTGTGGGGAATATAGGGTCCCTCTGGGACCTCTCCATGCCCAGAATCTCAAGCCTTAACTCAGCTTGGCTCCCGAATTATGCCCGGTTATACATACAGGACTTTAGGACAAAGGCTCTATCTCATTTGAATGAATGTGTGTAATTTGTGTGTAAGTAAGGTAAGGTTAAAAGGTTAGTAAGGTAAAAGCACACAAAGACATGTTATCTTTAAACACTTTCAAAAAATGTATCAAAGTTTGCAATTAGAGGGAATCCTCATTGAAATACATAAGGTGGGCTTAAATGGTACATAGTGAGTAATGGTGAAAAAAGACAATGTTTTCCTTTAAAAATGTAAGATATGTTTACAAATACATGCATGGAGCTTAAATATACTGTGGACTAGTATCATAGTAATTTTCATTGTGCCCACATTGAGAAATGTTAAGTTTTTTTCATTCAAGGTTAGCTTGTGTTGGCTCTAGTTTGCATGCGTTTTGTGGCGCTGTACCATTTAAGCCCATCTTAAAAAAAAGTTAATTTATAAAAATAATCTTCTCTACAAAACAATTTATGATGCATTTATTTGTAAATGAATGTAAAATGAATCACAAAACATTTATTGTTTGCAGTTCACATGCTTAATTCTTTGGCAGTCTATCTTTCTGAAAGGCTAATGGCTTGACCTAGAGATTAGCTTTGAACACAAGCTAATAAAACTCATCTTTCCATTTAAAGGAAAATGATATAAAATGATAAAGTACTATTTGTTCATACACAAAAAACAATACATTTATCTCTTATTTGACATAATATCAATGTAGTTACCAAAGAAATGGCTGAAAATTGCTTAAATGTGTTGATTTCTGAAGGGTCCCGAAACACCAAAGTTTTGGGGTGACTTTGTGTGAGGTCCCCAGAGACAGCGTGCACATGGGTGCGGCTAACTCAACATTGCCAAATGTGATTGGTATGCAATTAAAAATGCCAGGGAAGTAACAAATCACTGGATTGGTTAAAATAATAAGCAGCATAAAATATTATTTTCTCTTTTTTTAATTTGACTTAAGAGTTGAAAGTGGGCTTAAAGGGTACATGGGCTTAATGGGTACACTTACCCTATATATATATATATATATATATATATATATATATATATATATATATATATATATTTATTTATTATTGATTTGATCATTTGGATTTCATTGAAAAGGCTAAAAACATTATACTGCTGTAATTAATAAAGTTAACTTAACTCATAAATTGGACTCTATATGAGGTTCAGTGATTCAGGTCTAATGAAATAATGATTATGTTAAATCACAACCAACACCATCAGATCATCTTTTCTATTTGTTCATCTGGCTGTTATAACTCATGTACCGCAACCGAACAATACTTAAAGTTAATAATTTAAGGTCAAGAGCCCAACTAAAACACACACTGATCTCCACAATGGTGACTTTAATTATGGTTTTCTCCTTCAGTGATTCTGCTTGTTAACACCAGGTGTCTTCAATGTTGGCAATAAAAGATATTTTGTACATTTTACTTATTTTAAATGGTTAACTTTTAAGGAATTCATTTGATTAATTATTACTCAATTCTAATTTGTTAAATTTAATTAATAATATTGCTTGTAATCTGTTGCCTCATTTTTATTAATTAGATACTAATAAAATCAATGTATTCTTTTTTACAGTGCAGCTATTTTAACATAGTACCATCATCATTATCAGTGTAGAATGTAGATGGACCAAAATAATACCATTAAAATATCAAGTAAATAAGTATTGTGATACACACTCTTACAGTGTGCAGTGACACTCTTGTCCCAAAAAGTATTGCTATAGCACGATATGTACCACTCAATATGTTGTCCCACGGTAAGTTATTTTTCCCTGTTGCACCTACAAAAAATTTGAGGGTTCCCCCACCTGCCAAATCCCACTTTAACTATCGAATTACAAATATTTACAAATCTTAGTTTGATCATCATAGATCTGATTCATTGTCTTTTGTCTTTGTGTCTTCAGTCTGCGTGGATGCAGTATTACAGAGAAACAGTCTTACACCCTGACTTTGGCTCTACTTCCAAACCTTTCACAACTGAGAGAGCTGGACCTCAGTGGGAATCAACTAAAGTCAGGAGCAAAGCTTTTATCTGGTGTACTGAGAGATTCACGCTGTAAGATGGAGAGATTGAGGTGAGGAACATTCACATTCAAGTTTAAACTTGAACACTGCTCAGTGTTTCAAATTCACACTGCTTAAAATAGCTTGAACGCTAAGCTATATACTTGTAAAAAATATTCTCTTAAGTATTTAGTGATCTGGTGAAATAAATGACAGGGCTGTACATAAACTTTATTTTAACATACAAAAATTGCTTTTAATCAAATAAATAAAATAATGAATTTGATTATCGATTAGTCATGTCTGCGCACTGTGCACAAAAATCATCCGCCTGTCACAGTAGGGAATAACACGTTTATTTGGATAAAACGCATATGGAAAACTGCAGCTGCTGTGCGAAAGTTGCACGAGTCACAACCCAACTGAAACATGAGAATGCTTTATGTCAAGCGCTCTTGCATGAGGATTTACTGGATCTTGCCTTGTGCAGGGGGATGGAAACACATGTATGAAGGTATGAAAGTAGCAAACTCGAGAGCACATAGATGTGAATATGAGAACTTGTACAACAAATATTCGTGAACATTTACACTCACAGCTCCAATGTGAAAACCTGTAAAATAAAAATCTGAAGTTGAATGTTGAAATTTGCACTCGCAGACAATAGTCACAAACCTGTATTCTGAATTTGAAGCTGCAGAGTAGTAGTCACAAATGTGTAAAATGCCATTCACAGAAATACAATGACAGTCGGAAACTTGTAATATATATTTTATATATTTGTAATATATATTTTTCTTACATTCACATTCGCAGTACAACCTCAATTAGGCACTTGCAACTGTTCAAAGGAGCCATTCTATCATCGCGTACAATAGAAGTCCCATTTCATTGGTTAGGCGCCAACCAATAGAACAGCTCCTTTGAACATCCCCGCTCCCGTCCCCCTTTCTCTCGCGCCGTCACTGAGTTTCAAGTGCCCAAGTTAGTTTTGCACCTAATATATCGCGAAAAGAGTAGCAAAAGTCAAGGCGCGAAATTTTAAATTGCAGTGACAGATTTGAGAAGTTGCAAGTGCCTAATTGAGGTTGTACTGCGAATGTGAATGTAAGATCAAATGCAAATATATATTACAAGTTTGTGACTGTCATTGTATTTCTGTGAATGGCATTTTACACATTTGTGACTACTCTGCAGCTTCAAATTCAGAATACAGGTTTGTGACTATTGTCTGCGAGTGCAAATTTCAACATTCAACTTCAGATTTTTATTTTACAGGTTTTCACATTGGAGCTGTGAGTGTAAATGTTCACGTACAAGTACGAATATTTATTTTACAAGTTCTCAAATTCACATCTATGTGCTCTCGAGTTTTGCTACTCTTTTACCTTCATACACATGGCACTGATGAAGGGTTGAACCCGAAAACGTTTTGCTGCACATTGCACTTTAAGTTTTCTGACTAAATAAAAACTCAAGAGTAATGCAAGTGAAGAAATTAAAAAAGTTTGGTAATTTCCCTAGTGTAAAGTAAAAAATATATATTTACTTAAGAAATATACATTTTCATTTATTTCAGTGCATTTGATTTACATTATATTAGCTATTACTGTCATATGAATAATAATTATTATTAAATAAATGCATAATAAATAATAATAATGATACAACCCCATGTCCAGAAAAGTTGTCATATTTTGTAAAATGTGATAAAATCAAGAATCTGTGATTCTTAATAGGATTTTTAATATTTTCACTCACTAGCTTAATTGCATTTTGTAAATATAAACTAATTTTGATTTTGATGGCTGCAATACACTCCAAAAAAGCTGGACAGAGGATATTAGGAAGGTAGTTATAATCTTTTTTTCAGTGTACATGTTGCAGTGTACAGCCCTGAATGATGATCTCTCTTCCTCTGAATGTCTGTTTTGTTTGTTTACGAAGAGGATGTGACTTTACAGAATAAGTTATCATCTTATTTTCTGTCTTAGTTTCTTGCTCTTTCTTTCTCATAATGTAGGTTAAGAGGCTGTGATATGACAGATGAAGCTTGTTCTGCTGTGACTTCAGCTCTGAACTCAAACCCATCACACCTGAGAGAGCTGGACCTCAGTGGGAATGAACCTGGAGACTCTGGATTTAAAAACCTAGGAGATCTACTGAAGAACCCACAATGCAAACTGGAAAATCTACAGTTAGTATCATTATACTTTACAGCAGTTACAGTGTGATTGAAGTTTACTGTTTAGTGAAAGACAACAGAGCTTAGGTTACATTGTTTATACTGCAGCATTTCACCTGAACTGCAACTACATTTTCCTATTGGTCCCTTAATTTTAGGTGCCTAACTAATGAGTACTTGCATTCAATTTAATTTGATTCAATTCAAATTTCAGTGTACTAATTGTGTACGTGTTGTTCTGAAGAAATTTTATGCTATTAAAATCTGCTGTTATAACAGTTTCCAGCACACAGAACTAGTGTGACAGTGTTAAAAATAATCAATGGGAACTATACTGTCACATTTTCAGTTTGTTTATAGTTTTCATGTCCAGTTTTCTGTTTTAGTCTTTTGGTCAGTTTTCTAGTTTGGTAATTGGCTCTGCTTTCTTTCATTCCCTGCCTGTTAGTGTCCTAGGTTACAGGTTAATTAGTCTTCATTTCAGGTGTTCATTCGTTAGGGGCCGTTCACATGTCGTGTCTTTTGCAAGTTCAAGTTAGTTATTTCAAATGTAGACGCGTGACAAGAATAATAGAAGCGCACTCGTTTTTCCAGGCGCATCGAGATGAAAAATTCTCAACTTTTCAGAATGCCTCAAGCGCACCGCAGGTCATGTGACACCAACCGGTCAGCCTCGGCCTTTCCGTAACAACATTGTAAGCTCAGCCGAACAGCTGATCATAGCTGTACAGGGCGGGGTTTTATTTCTCAACTCCATGAATACATCTAGTAGTAGAGCTAATGCAAGGGCTAAAAATCAATTTATCCTGACCTTTGCTGAAACTTCTTCGTCATCATGGAGAGTGCAGTTCATGACACCATGACAGACGCACGGGAGCGCAAGCGCTTTGGAAAGAAGGATGTAAACTCAAAATGGCACTGGGGGCAAAAGTCCACAGAAGATCACTTCAATCTCAAATAGAGAAGTGAAATAACAAGGAAATGCAGTAGCAAAAGAACTGTACACAACTAACACCAGACAACCAGGGATTACCAAACTGAAAGTATAATTAAGAAGATTATCTAATTATAGTTTCAGTTTGGTAATCTCTGGTGTTAAAGTGATCTTCTGTGGACTTTTGCCCCCTGTGCCATTTTGACTGAGTTTTCCCTGAAGAACTGCGACATAAACTGCTTTTCCACCGTCGGGCCAAACAATTAAAAGAACAGTAAGGACAGTTCCAGTTGTATCTCCACTTGAGCCTGGTAAAGCACGGTGCGATTACAAACCGTTCTCAGTTTTTACAATGTTGCGAGCACGTAGACAGCGACTTTGCCATAGCAGAAATGCAACGTGCCACCGACGTTGCCACAACGTAAATGTATTTGCTGGGTATCTATGGGAGGAAAATGCTTACCGTGTAATTAAACGCGTTGCGTTCATACTCTGGGTTCTTAAATTTTTCTGTACATAGTATACTATGTCTTTTAATATCACTGTCTTAGTACATTAAGCGTTTGTTTTTTTACACGTTAAGCGTTTTAGAATGTCCCAGTCACTGGTCTTTTGCCTTGCCTGGCTGCCAGTTTCAACGCAGCTTGCTAAGTGCCGTAATTTCATCGATATAAATAAAAACTAATACAAATTAAAAGAAATATCAGATCATCCTCCATAACGCAGCCGCTATTTACATCTCATATAATCTGTAAACTCTCGCGTTACAGAGGCAACGACTGACATTTGTATTACATTCCAAAGAGCTCGTTATCATCCCCGCAGTGGAAAACAAAACCATATCTGTACCAGCTGGCCCGGGTCGGCACAGAATGTCAGCGTTTTTGATAATTTTCACAAAAGTTTCATAGCCCCCAGAATATTTTGTTGGATGAATATCTGATCATACAATATATCAAAATAAAGAACAGCCCCTCTGCTTCTGAAAAACAACAAAATAATGTGATTCTAGCTTCATGTATTCTTATTTTATATGCTTATTAATGTTTGATGATCAGTTTTTGTTTGTTTATGTGGTAAAAACATCAATAATTTTGTTTCTGCTGCTTCTTTTGTACTAGAGATTATGTACTCTTCCTTTCTGTAAACTGTGAAGACATGGATTGCTGGAAAATTCTGGGGAACAATAGTGGGGAAAGAGAATATAAGATGACATCATAGATCTAAGTCATTGTTCTTTGTGTTGTTGTTTTTTTAATCTTCAGATTGTGTAAATGTAGTATTAAAAAGAAGCAGTGTGGCTTCCTGACTTCAGCTCTGAAATCAAACCCATCACACCTGAGAGAGCTGGACCTCAGTGGGAATTATCTAAATCACACAAGAGTGGAGCATTTTCTTGAGCTTCTGAAGGATTCACACTGTAAACTGGAGAAACTGAGGTCAGCATATTCACTTACAGCAAAGAAAATAGTGCTTTGGTGTTTAAATGAAACCGAATGAAAAGTTTTTTTCATTTTAATTGCAGGTTAAGATCCTGTGATATAACAGCAGAAGATTGTTCTGCAGTGATTACAGCTCTGAACTCAAACCCATCACACCTGAGAGAGCTGGACCTCAGTGGGAATGAACTAGGAGACTCTGGAGCTCAACATCTTGGTGTTCTGCTGGGCGGGAAACAGTGCAAGCTGGAAAATCTACAGTTAGTATCATTATACTTTACAGCAGTTACAGTATGATTTAAAGTTCACTATTTAGTTATTTTAAGACAACAGGACCAGTCACATTGTTTATAGCACTGTGTCTTTTGGTGTTTCCTTGTCTAATGAAAATAAGACCTGAGCTAATGCACTGATGTTCAGTGTGTCTATCAGTAGAAAGTTTCATATGCTGAAATCTGACAAACTGCAAAATGAGACCAAAGTGAGAACAGACTAAACACTGATAATAGATTATTCTGATGGAGTTAAATGGTTTTTACAGCCCTTATGGTACTTTTTAAAAAATCTACTTTTATAAAAGGTGTCATGAAATGTATTTTATGAAATGTTTTTAAGAGATCTTATGTTTCTGGATGTTAGCAGTTTTTTATACCAAAAAAATGAATATTAGTAGTTAGAATATAAATAAAAAAACTCAATATCAAGTGGCTTTATCTCTTCCAGAAAGCAAGTAAATGTTCACTGTTGTGACTGGAGGAAAGCGTGGATACGGTGTGAAGCTTGCCAAACACACAATGCACACAATTAATGAAGACATTTAAGACTAATCAACTGGAAAAGCAACAAAAACATAAACACAAATCTACATATGGATTGCTTACTTAAAAGACAGTGATAGTACAACACTGGCTAGTGGCTACACATTGTATCATTACATACATTGTAAAAATGTTTAACACAGGGTTGGGGGTTTGTACAGTCATGAAAAACCTGGAAAGTTTTTGGAAAATAAATAAAAATATTTATATAATAGAATATATGTTTAAGTGATAATATTGGTTAAACAAATTAGACAATACTTGACGTTCATTCGATCCATCCAATTACAACTGCGGCATTTCCATCAGATTTCGTTTAGCGTTGAGCATTATAACCAATTGCACACGTTTCCGTTGAGCTTATGAGTGTGATGGCCAATCAGAGACATTCAGATTAGTCATCGCTGAAACAAAGAGTTCTGTTCAGTGCGCATCCTCACTCATTTAGAGACAGGTTGGTTCACACGACCATGAGCTCTCCACCAAAACCTACGTGGTTGCCGGCTCCTCCTTTGGGTTTTTACAGATGTGGGCATTGCACCCATTGCTCTAACTCAAATGACACAAAGCAATTTTTCCATCCCCAGTCAGGTAAAAAATACAAGATCAATTATTTTATTAATTGTAACACCACCCACATGATTTATATGTTGAAATGTCCATGTGGTGTATGTAGGTCAGACTAAACGCCCCCTTAAACTACGCATTGCAGAACACAAAGCAGCAATTCGGAACCGTAATATGGACTATACAGTTGCGAGGCATTATGTACAAGCTAATCATGGCTCTAATGCGTCCTTAAAATTTTAGGGTATTGAAAAAATTCTACCCTCCCAACAAGAAGGCGATATAGTGAAGTCCCTATTACAAAGAGAGGCTTTCTGGATTTTAACTCTTAACACAGTGGAACCTAATGGTCTTAATGAGGAACTGGGCCTCTCATGCTTTTTATAGTTCACATTTTGAGGCACTTATATACATGTTGCTAGCGGGTCTGTATGTATACCTTTATATTTGTATGTGTACCTCTTCTCTTTTGAAGATGTTTAAGCTATATGTTTATATCTATTTTTTTTATTTATTTATTTATTTTTTTTTTTTTTTATTATTATTATTTTTTATTATTATTATTTTTTTTATTTTTTTTTGTTTACACCTGAGTGTTTGTATAGGATTGGTTAACTGATGTACCACACCCACTTAGGCCAGTGGCCAATGTCTTGAATTTTGATTCTTTAAAATCTGTACATCGTTGCCATTGACTGTTTGACTCTGAAGAAGACGCATGGGCGTCGAAACGTTAGTCGTTTTGTACCAATAGAAAATATTTAAAACGTTGTGTGCTCCGGTCCTGCTCCTTCGTCCTAGCCAGACCTTGGATTTCCTTTTTTGATTTTTGTGTCCTGTTCCGTGAGCACCAACCAGGCTGAAGCACAAGTGACTCCTTTCTATTACATGTATTTGAGCCATTGTTGTTTCTCTTTGTCCTCAGTCTGTGTGGATGCAGTATTACAGAGAAACAGTGCCAACTCCTGACTGAAGCAATGTGTTACAATCTCTCACACCTGAGAGAGCTGGACTTCAGTGGGAATCAAATAGAAAACAAAGGACTGGAGATCTTGTGTGATGTACTGAAGCATCCACAATGTAAACTGGAGATATTGAGGTCAGTAATGTTCACATACAAGAATCAAAATGCTTAAAATCACTTCTACTTAAAACAATTTAACCAAATCACTTTCACTCAATATCTCACGAAGAGCCTGAGTTTACTTTTTTTAATCAAAAATAATTTTCCTTAGTGATATGTTTTGTGATCTGATGTAAGCAGGGTCTGCTTTCCAAGCGCAGGTTTTTCATAGTGGCAGGCCGGTGGCCGGTGATGATTTCATAATCCATTAGCTTTATACTGTATGTGCACTGTGGCACAATGACCCTCTGTCAGTCAGTAACTTCACAGTCTTGATGAGATGATTTCAGCCACAGAGTAAACAGCAGAGGGATAATTGCATGACTAAGTTGCCTAGATCACATGCATCAAACCAAACAGAGCTTAAAGTATAATAATGTGTCATTTAATTAGCTGATATTAGTAATTAAATATTAGTAGACCAGATGTGAAGCAGGTGTGCAACATTTTCCAATCAGCTTCTTTATTCTGGGCTGAGTAGACACCAATTAAATTATAGCCGTGAATAGTTAGTGTAGCTTTGAGCAAATCAGGCAACTGTGAATTCTCCTGTCAGATTTGATATTGATGTAAAATTCATGTTGGTGAATTTCTCTGCCACTGGAAGTCTCTCATCACATGGTTTCTATTGGGATGACTGATGTTTCCTGAAAAATTTTGAGTTGAAAGTTAAAAAAATAATAATTCTTCTGTTTCTTTCTAGTCTAAACGACTGTGGCATTACAGATGTTTCTTCTTTAACTCAGTCTTTGACAAACACAAAAGCACTCCAGTTTTTAAAAGAGCTTGATCTGAGTAAAAATACCATCGGATCCTCCAAGCAGAAGCTCATCGATGTGATGCGAAACTCAAGCTGTAACCTGAGGTGAGTAAACATCCTTTAGTTGCAGTAACACTAACAAACATAGGAATGCAAATTTAAGTGTATTATATCTAAAATACAAATACAGGGTTTTGCCCACACTGAAAATATTTTGGCTTCCACCTAAATTAATTTGTGTCCCACCAAAGCTTTATTTGGTCATCTAATGTGATATCTGAAATAACTGACTTGTGACAATGTTTGGAGCATTTTATTTATAAGCTTAAGGTGCTTAAAACAGTGTGAATAAAAATACCTTTCCGTTTGTATCTAATGCCCTTTCAAAGAAACATTCCAGTGATCTTAGTTGGATTATCGCTCCTCTGGCAGCAGGTGCATAAGGGCTAGCATGTTATCTTAGCATACCGTAAATATACAATTTATCACATTAAAGGTATAGTGGAGGATTTTCTTTTTCCGGGTGGATCATCAAGACTATTGGTCCTCCTAGTTGTCAATCATTCTGGTGATATGTTTACGTAAGGCCGTCGTACGTGCTCGTCCCTAGGTAGTTTTCGCTTTCTGCGCATGCGCACTTTCAGGTGTATATGTGTGGTGAGCTACGGTTTCAGCCATTCATTGAAGCTCGCCGTTCTCACGGGTTTTTTCAAAATGTCTGAGGGTCGCAAGAGAAAAAGTGTCTACGAATTGTATGACAAGAGAAAGGCCTCTGAAGAAAGAAACAAGACCAGAGTGTTTTTGGGAGAATATTTCACACGCTGGCGTGCGCTAAAAGCACAGGTTGGGCTTCCCGCTGATGCCTCAGTCGCGACGTTTCTACTCGACAGGTAAAGTTTGGCATGCTATTTGGAGAAATCCATTTAAAATCACTGCTAGTAAAAGTTAATGTAAGCTATGATTAGTGATGCTAGCCCTGGCACAAGTCACGCACCGCGCAGACACGGTAAACATCTCAATTTGTCTAAAGTAGCCTTATGACCAAATGGTAAAAGGTATCACACTGAAATGTTCTAAAACCTTGTGTGTTCATTTTTGATAATTCCAATGTGTTCACCATAGTATTTATTACACAAATGCAACAAGCTACTTCTCCATTGCAGATCATGTCTTGAGTCCTCACTCAATCGATCAGTATAATAAATAAATAAAACACGGAAGGGCATTTGACATTTTGTCTTGCATGAATGTTTCTGAGTCTGACATAGTGGAAAAAGTGCAAATCTTCTTTTGGAAAGTAGGCTTGTATGAGCCATGCCAACAGCAACTTGTAAACAGAGCGTGCACGAGGAGAACTAGGCTCGTGCATGCTCTCTCGTGCACACGTTTAATGGGCGTTACCTCTTGGGAGCAGGTAGAGTGTTGCGCATGTGTATTTTTTCAAAAAGTGGAGAGGGCGGTGTTTTCTAAAATTCGGGAAAATCCTCCGCTATACCTTTAATATCATGTTTTACTTCAATATAACGTCAGTTGAATGTTTAAAATAACTCCCTTCTGTGATCTGATGTGGCATCTTATTACAGAATGATGGGAAAAATACATTCATTTATAGTATTCTATAAAGTAATAAAGTCTATAGTGTCTTTTCCTGTGTCCTCATAAACCAAATGGCTTTAAAAAAACATACTAAACTGTTTGTTTTTTAGGAGCAAATTTTTTAACATTTTAAAATTGTATTACATTTTTTTTTTTTTCATGAAAATGTTCCCGCCATTTTGAATTTTCCTAAAAAACGACTTTTTTTAACTCTTCCTTGGCCGTTGCTCCGATTTTCCCGAAAATTAAACCAGATCATCTGCAGACCATGCCGACAAAAACTCGCAAACTCATTTTACGGAGCGCTTGTGAAAATAGACATAAGGCTGTATCTCCACAAGCTTTATCGTATTCAGAACTTGGTATATGTCATCACAATCATGACCTGAGGTTACATGCTGTGTTTCGGCACAGTGCCACCTACTGGTGCAGAGATACGTGCAGATTATACACTTATGAACTGTTTGCCCAAAAATCATATTCACATCAAACTGGTCTTGTTAGATTCGGGACGGCATGCCGAGTCGAATGATATCCACTTTTCTCATATCTTGTCATTTTGGGCGTCGGCCATTTTGAATTTTGTACTAAAATGCTGTATTTCATGAACGCATTAGCCTTATAATTTGTGCAACTTTGTGATTTAGCACTTAAACAACTTTCACAAATATCTTCGAAACCGTTAGTCCAATCAAGACGAAACCACCTTAGGAACTTTTGTGCTTGGACCCAATAATTGCTGCTTGCAGCTATATTTGTTTTTTGAAATCCAAAAAATGCAGTAAGTTTTGTGTGATGGGTAGGGTTAGTGTAGGGGGGTAGAATATTACCAAATACCAAAATAAACCAAATATTCAAGTGTGTGTGTGTTCAGGTAAATCCTACGGTATTCGGAAAAATGTACCCATAAAGATACAAATATCTGAAATCCTTGTCCTAGTGGGGAAATTTTTTGGGGTCCCCATGAGGAAACATAAATCAAAATAATATTTTCTGAAAACCAAAAATGCACAAATAATTGTGTGATGGGTAGGTTTAGGGAAGGGTTAGTGAAAGGGGAGAGAATATAGTTTTTTTACAGAATAAAAACAATTATGCCAATAGAATGTTCCCATAAAACATGGAATCCGTGTGTGTGTGTGTGTGTGTGTGTGTGTGTGTGTGTGTGTGTGTGTGTGTGTGTGTGTGTGTGTGTGTATGACCGTGTTCATCAGCCTCCACAGAAGACCATTTTTGACAGGAAAAACCCTGAAATATTGTTTAGAAATGTTTGTACTAAGTTTTGCTTAGGTGAAAGTGTGTATGCCAAATGATGTAAAATCAGTAACTAATCTGTTTACAGGAATCTAATGTTAGTTTCAGTCTATTACACTTTGTACTTAATTGAAATATAATAATTAATTTGCACCTTGATCCACTCAACACTGATTATTTTCTCTTCTAATTCCTCCTCACAGCCTCGTAGAGGAAGAAGGCATGGTTACAAAAATCTTCAAAGGCTTTGGTGGATGGTTAGCTTCGTCTAAACCCGCGGATGAACCTGTGAAATCAACAGCATAAAAGACACCATCGGATGAAGGATCCTCAGAAGGTTCTTGCTATAATACTGTAATAAATGAATACTGTGTGTGTATTATGGTAATTTTAGTGAGATGCGGCTAAAAAGCAATTAATAAATAGTATCACTGCAAAACCCACAGCTATTACGAATTCAAGCTTTTTATACCTGTAGTGTATAGTACAATTAAACAGCTTTAAATAGCATTGATTTAACAAATGTACAGTTTATTATACTAGCTCTGTATTTTAAAAAATATCAGGCTTAGAAATTAAATAATGCAGCATTAATAGAAACACATTGTGAGTTATGTTGACTGGTTATTTGATGATTTAGTGTTCATACAAGATGTTTTGCTTTTTTACAGGTAAAATGGAGGAGGAAGATGAGCCTGATCTCAGATCAGAGGTGGATAAGCATGAATATGAGTAATTCAGTATAAGACCTTCATCATAATGATGTTGGGAAACTCCTCAATAATGAAGCAATTAAAACATTGCTTATTGTAATTGTCAAATTTAGCAATTAAATATGTTAAATGATATAAACAGTCTAAAATTAAAATTGCATCATTGTGTGATACATATGCAAAGATTTTAATCTGTCAAATCTATCATAATTATGTATCTTTTATATTATTTATTTAACTTTGATCTGTTTTACAATTATATTTCGCTTACATTTTATATACAAAATATTTTTTGATACATTATTTGTTTGTATGAAACTCTGTCTCTCTAGATATTTTATTCAATGCTTTTTGATCAGTAATTATAATTTTATCATTTGCCATTGTATTGTATATTTACACTATGTTAGCATATTAAAATACAAGTTGTTATAGAATATGCAATTATTCTATTATAATGATGCCTTTTTGTGTATGAAGCACTTATGTAGTCATCCATAATTGTAACCTTATATAATGGAAGTGTTATATCAAGAAAGACACTTGTAATAATCATTGTAACCATATATGAAGAAATTGATTTATGAAGAAAAACACTGTAAATTGTTGTAAAGCGATTTATTAAGAAAATGGTTTATAAAGAAAAACACTGCAATTATTTTTGTAAAATGGTTTATTGAGAAAATGGTTTGTAAAGAAAAACATAACACACTTAATGTTTTAAGCATTTATTAAAAAGCATAGTGAAGAACAAAACATGTATAAGAAAGAGCTTTGCTATTTTTGTTTTGTTTAAAATGTATTATTTTGAAAAGTTAATTAGTTCAGTTCCCTTAATTGGAGTGTAACTGGTATTAAGATGCAACAGCAGATGCAGAGATTATGCAATGTCTCGAGCTCACCACTAGAGGTCTACACAATATCATGTGAAGAATAAGTTTTATATAATAAAACATCAATAGTAGCCAACAAATAGAAATAGCACCAATCTTTTTTGTAGTTTTTGGTAGTGAACATTTACCAACAAGTATTGGAGAAATGATCTACTTTCCTTTATGAAAGACATAAATTAATTAATTGTGATATATTTTGTATAGGGAAAGTACAGTTAAGACTTATAGACTAAAGATTTCAATCAATCGAAGAAATTTGTTCAAGAGCAGAAGTCAGCTCAACTCTTTATGGCAAAAGAGATTAGCCTACATTTGCAAACACACAACTCAAAGGTTTCTTTCCGCAAGTCTGTCTTTTCCCAAAACAGTAGAGAGACAAAAAGACTTTAACACAAGTAGAAGTTTGAAAAATATTTGTATTTCTTCTTTTTCATCATTCTTGGTAAATATCAATTAACTTTTGTTATAAGATCACATGTGCACGGCTTCTCTCCAGTGTTAATGCAGGGATTCACTCGTTATACATAAATCAGGTAACAGTTCATGTTTTACTTACGATTCAGTTTTAATCCAAATAATCCAAACACGTGCTGAGTGAACGATCAGCAATCAAGAGCATTCAACAGAAGTGCGCTCTCTCTCTCTCTCTCTCTCTCTCTCTAATAATAATAATAATAATAAGCAGCTACATGCCTCGTTTTACTTTCTTTGCCATTGACACCCGACTGAACTACAAACTTTCCACTGACGTCTGTGAAAAAGGGATGCGCTCGACCAGCTCGCGCGTCTGTGCCGCGGCGCGCTCAATCCACTGCGCGTTTTTTTTTTTCAACAAATTTTGAGACTTCTTGCGTTGTTTTTGCCTCTTCACGGTGACCGGCTTAATTTAGTCCTCATTTAAGTCACTTTGGACAAAGGCGTCTGCTAAAAAAAAAAAAAAAAAATGCAAATATATAGCTATGTGAACCAACATATTTCTAGTTTGAGCCCTCAGCAACTGTTTTTGAATCAGGGTATTTAATTTAAATATATTTTTAAAAGAACATTAACCCTTGTGCATCCTTATGGAAATTTTTGTCTTTTTCAGTTTTGTTTTTTTGAACATTTTGCCTGTGTTAATTCCAATTTCATAAATTTTCGCACAGGTGTGTATTTGTATTGGATTTTTACTATTTCACCCCCATTTCCTTAAAGCACTAGCTACACAAAATAGTTCCTCTCAGGACCTTTAAATGTCCCAATTGAAACCCATTAAAACTGCGATTTTTAATCCTAGGGCCATTTAACTATAAAATGATGCAATCTTTGTTCAGAGGCTTTCATTCTGTTGGCAAGGCTTCAGAATTAGAATATTTACTAATTTTAACCAGATGCTGCCAATTTTTCAGGTTTGGCCTATAAATCAAATACTCGCTTTATTGCTGTTTTCTGCTCCTGCATATCGTGAGCTTAGAATTATAAGGTTCTATCTCCGTTTAGGGTAGTTCTGAGATATTGAGCATCAAAGTTTTTACATCCCAGCTGGCAATGGAGAGATGGAACCTTTTTATTTTATTAATAACTACTAACAAAATATTTTTTTACAAAAATAACAACACAGGCATTAATAAACACCTAATGGATCAGATTATGTCTCAAACTCAATTTCGACCAAAAGTGGAGATAGAACCTTATAATTCTAAGCACACGATATTATAGAGCCAATTGGATAAAGTATGCAGCTATAATTGTGTGGGTGTGTTGGTAAAGGGTTGTCAGAGTGTGGTTTGTGTGTGTGTGTAATAAAATACACAGTGTGTGTGCTTCTGTTGGAGAGAGAAAACCTATACTACTGCAAATCACAAATCCAACCACTGTACAACAGTGGAGCTTTGCTGGCATCTAATGGAGAAAATTTGGCACTGCGCCAAATGACATATCAACCTCAAATTTGGATCACAAGTTGTTTAGATTTATGGCTTTGATTTTTATAGCAGTTTATAGCAGTTTTTTAGAGTTAAACATGTTTCATAAAATATATGTTTTATATAAAATACTGATCATAAACCTCTATAACTTTTAAAAAGTTTAACTTTTTTTGTTTTACTTCAACAATAATCTGCCAAGGGTCTTTAAAATGAGACCAAACTTAAGTTTGTGCTCCTAAGCTTCACATTTTTATGACAGTTTTTTGACAGACATTTCTGTCCACTATCGACCTATTATTACAGGGTGTAATGTTCATCCCGGCCACTAGAGGTCACGGTGAGAATGCTGGAGAGAAGAAGGTGTTGGGGAAAGTCACAGGTGTTAAAGGGAGATGGTGATTTAACTGTTTTGGGCCTCCATTACTGACCTGTATACAATGTTAAGTGAATTTATTTTATGATTGACTTGTGATGTTTTGACATATTGCTAAACTTTGAATGAGTATTAATATGCTCTTTGTAAGAGAGAATGTAGAAAACGCCTGCAGGAATGAGTAAGGTGGATACATGGAAAAATGACTGAAAGGACTGTGGGTGAAAGTACTGTTTTTTCCCCCATGGATCATTGTGGATTGATGCTGTTACTGGACTCAGACTTCTCTCACGATTTCCCTCAGAGACTTGGCCCATGTCTCTCATGCACCTTTGGTAAGTTCACATTAAAGCAGAACAGATAAGTTCTGCTTTAATGTGATTGTCTAAGTGATGTTATCCATGGAATTAAGTGGTATTTAAACGAATGGGTAATATTTGAATACTGCTATTGTGTCTGGAGATTGAAACAAGCTGCTTATCATTGTCAAAGTATAGTTTATTGTGTTTCCTTTTTAGGTTTTCAATGTTTTGTTAATTCATATGGCTATTTTTGATGGGGGTTTTCATTTTCACTGTGCAATTAAGCAATATAAAATAAGTCAGATGGTTCCCTCATATTGAAGATTCTGGCGTGATTTATAACAGACAATTTTCAATAGTAAAACCTTTCTTTTGTGTAGCCCTTGTATAGAGTGGAGGTGGTTACACCATGTGTAACTTATTTTTAATTGATGCACAAGTGTTAAAATAATCTAACAATAAAAATGCTATTATAGCACATGCGACTAATTGTTATCGTTTGCAGAAATGTTTATTGATAAAAAAAACAAGGACACACACACACACACACACACACGGACAGGATACTGAACAACTATTTCTTTATTTCTCTTGATTAAAAACCTTAGTTTGCCCCCGTCTGAAGCCCTCTACGAGCACACCATGAACAACTGCTTTAATTCAGAAAAACAGAAACAAAATCATAAACTTGCCAATCAAATTCCTCCAGAGGACTGACCACAATAATCACATCAAGCTTCTGCACGGCTGTCCAGTTTAAACTCTCGACTTCATGGCGATATCAGGCCTGAGGATTCGTTTCAAATCTCAGCACCAATATCTGTGGTTCGCTCAGAGGTTTCCCATCATGCCCTGGTCTGAGCGATGGGTCAGACTGCGTATCTCTAGCTGCCTGCGGGACATCTCTGCAGTTCGTAGTGCTTTTTAAAGGGAGCGGTTTATAGCTAACACAAGTAGAGACGGCAAACTCTGGGGACAGACATGAGAAAAATAATGCAGAACCAGCTGAGAGAGAGCACTTCTCCTCCAAATGTTATCCGTAATTCGGTCTTTGGATCTCTGAAACACAAATTAAAAATATGAAGCACACCAAAAACAACAATGACCTCCCATCTAACAGTGCAGGAACTAGTGCTTCAGTGACATTCAGAGGAGATCGCCGGGTAAACAAACTTCACTCCATTAACAGAGCAATAAACAGCTGGTACCTGAAATAACACATTAACATACACGTGTATCAAACAGAACTATTCACAATAGAGGGGTTTATGGACTTATTATGGACACTTATTTCAGGTGAAACTCGCCGCCTGTTCAGACTGAGCATGGAAACATGTCGTAAAGGTTTCTACACGATGCTTCATTCGTTTTATCCTGTTTATAAGTTGCTGGAATACTGCAAAGTGGGAACGTCCCCGATTGACGAACATCTGTTTTAAACTAAACTAAAATAATCCCTCCACAATTCATCCAAACAATCACGTTTACGTTCCGAGACGAGATTCATCTGGTATAAGAGCATTATGAAATGACATCGAATTTAGCCTTCGCATCATGTGTGCCGTGTGCGACTCTATGGCGGCGTTGTCTTTAAAGAGCACATGAACGCAATTTCAAAACATCCAATCGGATTCTTAAAGGGTTTCAGGATCTTTCCAGAAGATCTCGGCATTAAACGGTGATGGGGCTCGTCGTTAAAGAGGTTTGAGTTGAGTTTATATCAAAAAGCCCTCTTGGAAATGTACATAATTGACATCAAAAGGCAAGAATAACTGGCACTCAAATATTAAAAATACATTTTGAAGACAGGAACAGCAGTCTGATCCAGCAGGGAGAACGTGACCGCCTGCATAGAGAGGACTTCAGGACAAAATCGTTTAAAAGAAAGAGTTGAATTCATCGATACATTCAATCATAAACCAGTTTTTGTGAGTTGACCTACAGCTAGACAATGGCTGACGTTAACGGTAGAATGCAGCAAAAAAAAAAAAAAACGGCTTGACCAGATTATCCACATAGTGAACTAAAAAAGTGATTACAAAACCTAGTACTACAAACCATGTCAATCTATGAACTGAAGCAAAGCACCTGCGTTTAACAGACGGATGAGCGAGTCGAACTGAAAGTGTGTTTTGTTTAGGTGGCGGAGCTCGGACACGAACTCCACAGCCTCGACACTGGGTGTCAGTGCTTCGAGAGACAGAGAACAGATCCAAAAAATAAATAAAAAAGGAAATCATAACATAATAAAGCTATTTGACTGAGGAGCGCTCACAGTATCAGCGGGGTTCTGTACACCTAACAGAATAATATCAAATACCATCCTCTGTTTATTACCAAAGGAACTAAAGGTTGATGCAAAAATACCAGATAATAATAATAATCATCATCATTCAATGGAAGTTACGGCATTTTGTACACAAACTCTCCCCTCCGAACATATGGAACGCAGATCAGAAGATCATCAAATGTTTTTTTTTTTTTTTTTTTTCTAAAAAAGGAAGAAAGGAGAGAAACTCAAAGCTGCGTGTCCAGCTGAAGGCAGGCGTCCCTGCGCTGGTGTTAGACAGAGGCGGTCCTGTTAGTCAGGAGTCAAAGCGGTAATCTAGACGTGATGATCGGAGATTCTTGGCTGTTCGGATGATCTGGTCGTCATGTTGGATACGCCGACACTTTGTTCTCCTTCTGAAACAAACGTGGAAAAAAAACAGAACAAAGACAAACATTAGAAAAGCACAAGCATTTTATTTTACAGTCCTTAAAGTCTACTTATAGCAATAACAATAACTGAGTTATTCTCAACCTAATCGTAACCCGTGACTTGTATTACCAGTACTTTCTTGGATAAGTACATTAAGTTCACGTACTGTAAAATAAAATGTAGCCGCACAATATATATAGATTGGGGCCCTATGAAATTAGTTTTACTTTTTCCCAAATTCAGTCTTATTTATATTCTGTGATATTATACAGTAAATTCCATTTTTACGACTGGATTCCAGGATTCTGTCAATGAAATCTGTAGGGCGCTAATAGATGAACTGGTATTAGTAATATTTATGAGACATATTTAATAAATTTTGCTCTTATTTAATTGGTGTAGAAAAAGAGCAAACTTTTTAATTTTGTGGGAAAATCTCAATAGTCCAATATCAGACAAATAAGACAAAATGCCAAACTCTAAATGGCTGATGCTAGAGATCGACCGATGATCAGTTTTACCGATATTTAAGATTTTTTCATAATCAGATATTGGTTTTGTAATATCGGATTCAATAAAATAACTTGCCTTCCTAATTAATAAACTATTAGTGCACAGCCATTAATGCACAAATTAGATGTTACATAAAAGAAACTTTAGTGACATTTGGACTCTTTCAAATGATGTATCTCTACATCAATAAATTAATGATTTTTTTTTTATTTAAATAGTTACTATAGTTATTAAATAGTCTGAAAGAGTACAACTGTCACCGTTTTGTTTTGTATGCAAGAAAATAGTGATATTACAGAAATTACAGTATTGACTAAAGTGTTAAACCATCGTTAATTTCTGTTCTGTTGTTATTATAGTGTCAAAAAAATAAATAAAATAAAGAAATAAAAAACAATTTAGTATTATGTATATGCCATTACAATATTTATTGAGACTTTAAATTAGCTTTCATTTTTATATTATTAGTTTTTTAACTTTGTTGTATTATTTTATTATACTGTGAAGCTGCTTTGATACAATCTGTATTGTGAAAAGCGCTATACAAATATACTTGATTTGATTTGATTTGATTTGATTTAAATGTACTTTAAATTTTAGTAAATTTGTTATCTGCTTTGGTAAATTATTGTCTTCAATTCATTTGATCATCTTAGTTTTAGTACTTCAACTTATTTCAGTTAGTTGCCAAGGCACATTTTTTTTTCATGTAATATTTACATTTTATTTTACCTTTATTTCAATTGCCAACAGTGTTGTTTGTTGTAGTTGTTTTTTGTTGTTAAAAATAACACTGGCCAACGCATCGTGCATCTCTAATATTTATGTTTGGTCCATTACTGGGGTAATGAACCACGGAAAAACCAGCGCGCCCGCGGTTGTGACGCAGTGAAATACCGAACGTCTCCGCGTTCATCCTCCTCTCCTCCGCCCAGGTCTGCCTCCGTTCCCTGAAGAGAAGGAATAAAAAACACATCAAAACGCAATTCAACACAGTGGGCCCTATCATACACCCGGTGCAAAGCAGCGCCAGGCGCCACGCAAGTGTTTTTTGCTAGTTTCAGCCTGACGCAGTTATCATTTTTATGTCCTGCGCCACATTATTTAAATAGCAAATGGATTTGCGCCCATCTGTGTGCCCATGGGTTCTGGCGCATTTTTGGTGCGTTGCTATTTTGAGGAACTGAAATAGACTGAGGCATTGACCAACTGAAACCTGGTTTAAAGTCAATGGCCCAGTATTTTTTTTTGTTATTTACAAAGCGCGTTAGTAATATGCACCTACAGGCGGGTCCCGAACGCGCGTACACTATGTCCAGTAGATGGTCTGCTTGCACGCTTTAACCTCACGCACGAGCAGAACCGTTTCCGCGAGCGCATCTGGCTTTTAAAGGGAATGGGAGATGAGACTCTGATTGGTTTATAGCACATTGTGCCCAAAACACACCTATTACTCATTAAGAGAATAGGGACAACCCTTTTAGACCATGCGCCGGGAGCGCCGACCATTTGTCCCGTCGTTAAACTAGCAAAAGTGGATTCAGACACGCACTAAGTGAACTTGCGGCGTGTGCTTTAGACCATGCGCTTAGATCCTTAAAATAGGGCCCAGTGTGAAAAAAAATCCACCTTTGGCAGGCGGCCTGTCTAATCTGCAACATGTTTACACGACATTCATCTCAACGCTGGAATACACTACACAACTTCACATATGGACAGATTTAAAACACTAACCCTCGGTTTCACAAACAAGGCTTAAGATAGCCTGACTAAAATGTATGTTTCAGCTGTTTTAACTGAAAGCAACTTGCTTCTCAAGATGCACACAAGTAATGTTTTTTTCTAAGGCATATTTATAAAAGCTACTTGAATGTCCTTATTGAACTAAGGCTTAATCCTGGCTTAATCTAAGCCCTGTCTGTGAAATCGGACCTTAGCATCATACACTAAACAAATGAGGATTATAAGGGGCTTTCACACCAGAGAAACATTTTTATAGTTCTTATAGCTATAATCATTTTCGCACCGTAAGATTTGGGAAGGATTTTAGTTATAGGAGCGCCTTTTGGAGGGACAAAATGAACTCCTACGTTGATTGGCTGAACGTATGCCATCCAAAACACTGGCACAAGCCATTTTTAAAAAGTCGTGTAAACACACAGTTTACATATACTTACTCCATTAATATGTAAAACACGAATAAGACATAAACGTATAGAAAGCTAATGTTAACGGCATTTACCTTTGTCTGCAGCATTGTTCTTTTCTCAGCCTCGATGAAATGAAGCACTGCAAGTTGTCATAGATTTCGTCTCTTGGCCCTGCTTTTTGCTCTTTCAATCGCATAACTATATGTTTATATTCCATCTCCATTATTATGACAAAAACACAGCTCTGCTCACAGTGTCCTCCATCCTCTAGATGTTGAATGCCATGCTTAAATTACATAGTTGTCACTTCAGAGTTCACACTGGCGGTGCGAATGCAACCAGGAAAATGGAATTATGGTAAATTAATGGTTCCTATAACTGAGTTCCTATAACCACCTGATGCGAAAGCCCCTATACACTACCTGACTTTCAACTGGTTCTGAACACAACAAACTCACACAGAAACACACAAGACATTTCTAGGAGACGCGTGAGAAACGAGACAAACATGGATCTGCAGAACATGACCACCGTAGTTGTTGTATTAACTTATTAAAGTAAAAATGACGCGGTCACTATAGACTCACAGTATAGATTACAATGGGAGTTACGCAAAGGTGAGTGGCGCAGTCAGTTGTTTTATCTGTGCTGATGACTCAAATATTGAGGCTAATTTGTTCAGCGTGTTCTGTCCATTTACTTTTCTATTGTTATTGTATTTTATCACAACACTAAAGGACAGATAAAGATAAAGGAAATAAAGGACAGCTTCGGTTTCAAAAGCGACGCATCATTCACTTTGATATACAGGTTCTGGTCATATAATTAGAATATCATGAAAAAGTTGATTTATTTCAGTAATTCAATTCAATAAGTGAAATTTGTATATTATATTCATTCATTACACACAGACAGATATATTTCAAATGTTTATTTCTTTTAATTTTGATGATTATAACTGACAACTCCTAAAAATCCCAAATTCAGTATCTCAGAAAATTAGAATATTACTTAAGACCAATACAAAAAAAAGGATTTTTAGAAATGCTGGCCAACTGAAAAGTATGAACATGAAAAGTATGAGCATGTACAGCACTCAATACTTAGTTGGGGCTTCTTTTGCCTGAATTACTGCAGCAATGCGGCGTGGCATGGAGTCGATCAGTCTGTGGCACTGCTCAGGTGTTATGAGAGCCCAGGTTGCTCTGATAGTGGCCTTCAGCTCTTCTGCATTGTTGGGTCTGGCGTATCGCATCTTCCTCTTCACAATACCCCATAGATTTTCTATAGGGTTAAGGTCAGGCGAGTTTGCTGGCCAATTAAGAACAGGGATACCATGGTCCTTAAACCAGGTACTGGTAGCTTTGGCACTGTGTGCAGGTGCCAAGTCCTGTTGGAAAATGAAATCTGCATCTCCATAAAGTTGGTCAGCAGCAGGAAGCATGAAGTGCACTAAAACTTCCTGGTAGACGGCTGCGTTGACCTTGGACCTCAGAAAACACAGTGGACCAACACCAGCCGATGACATGGCTCCCCAAACCATCACTGACTGTGGAAACTTCACTCTGGACTTCAAGCATCTTGGATTGTGTGCCTCTCCATTCTTCCTCCAGACTCTGGGACCTTGGTTTCCAAATGAGATGCAAAATTTGCTCTCATCAGAAAAGAGGACTTTGGTCCACTGTGCTTTATTAAATCCAGAGTCAACGCAGCCGTCTACCAGGACATTTCCAGAGCACTTCATGCTGACTTCATTTTCCAGCAGGATTTGCACCTGGCCACACTGCCAAAAGAACCAAAACCTGGTTCAATGACCATAGTATTACTGTGTAATTACTGTGTGATTTCATGTAATATTGTAATTTTCTGGGATTTTGATTTAGTGGGTTTCATAAGTTGTAAGCCATTATCATCAAAATTATAACAAACAAAGGCTTGAAATATCTCACTTTGCATGTAATGAGTCTATATAATATATTAGTTTCACCTGTTAAGTTGAATTCTTGAAATAAATCAACTTTTTGATGATATTCTAATTATATGACCAGCACCTGTATATGACTGACGGCACCAGTGCTACTGCTGCCTTCGTGTTTCATCTGCACGGTGTTTACAACGCTTGTATCATGTTCATGACAGCACCAGCGCCATCATCGCTGCAGTGGACATCAGTACTAGGCTTTGGCATGACCTACACCATTAACCATAAACACGGTGACGGTGCGGTGCTTAGCCTCACGCTATGGATGTCTCATGTCCCGGGATGAACGTTGCTAGGCTATAGTGCCGTGACGGTAGGCACTGCCGTCGCCTATCCATGTGCCTGGGGTACTGAATGGCAGCTGTTAATGCAGTCTGGAGACATTCACGACATGACTGAGTTTATGGCGGAATTTTAGATCCCAATAGCGCCATCTTCGGTGACACAATGTCGAGAGACCGACTCAAAAGGGAACGTCACCGGTTACCTAACGTAACCTCAGTTCCCTGAGAAGAGGGGTTCATATGGAAACAATTTCCATCAGGACCAATTTCCAAAGTCCATTTCTAAACGTAATGGTACATGTCCACTACAGCCAATAGAATCTGTCTGCAGCCTGCAAGACTTCAAGTTATGCCCCTTCAAGTTATGCCCCTTCAAGTTACGCCCACTTCGGGTTGATCACAGTTTTTTTCGACTGCTCTAAGCGATGTTGGGTGACTTCACTTCTTGTTGACGTTCGAAGTATTGTCAAACAAAATGGAGGCTAGCTCGACCCTCCCTCCTCCTCATCCCGTCCCCTCCCCCTCCCTTCCATGCTTCCTGAAACAGGCTTGTCCTATGTAAATTCGGGACTTCGCACATTCCTTCTCCATTTCTCTCTTCTTTGCCATTTGTTCATCGGAACGTCGTCTCTTTAGTCGTGTGTCGGCCATATCAAAATTCAAGAGAATATAATTCTAATGTTAGTCGTTGTCTAGGACATCTCTCCTCTAGCTAACTTCCCTGTTCATGCTTCTCTTTCCTCCACTCCCCACACTTCATGTGCACACACACTAACCCCCCAACCCCCAACCTCCACCCCCAAATCATTCTTGTCGGTTATTGGCTGGAACACTGTTTGTTATGCTGGTCCAGGCTGGGCCAGTTTGTTTTTGTTTTTGGAGCCTGGGCTGTCTACAGAGACCGCGTTTTTTTTACAGTGTGTTCAGGGGACAGGCAGCTAACGGATAGTGTGCTGGATGTTTGCTGTATGTGACAAAAAATGTTTCAGCCTAGAAAACGCATGACATCGCTTAGAGCAGTGGTTCTCAACTCCAGTCCTCGGGACCCACTGCTCTGCACATTTTGTATGTCTCTCTTATCTGAAAAACTCAGTTCAGTTCATGGAGTCTATCCTAACGAGCTGATGATCTGAATCAGGTGTGTTAAATAAGGGAGACATGCACAATATGCAGAGCAGTGGGTCCCGAGGACTGGAGTTGAGAATCACTGGCTTAGAGCACCTTTAAAGCAGCGCCGCACAGACCGGTTGTAACAAGGTTCAACGTTGTATTGCAAGGAAGGAATAAGACAGGGGTCGGCGTGACTGAAACACTCACTTTTATTCACAAAAGAAATAAACAAACAAAAAGGGCGCACGTAGCGCATTCACCGTGCCACGCACAGCAATATAAAACAGGACAAATAACAAGGACAGCTTCCATTCAAACACAGCGTACAGGTGAGGTTCCAGTCCAACTCTCTCTCTCATCTCCTCCCGCATGCTGGCTTATATCCGGTCTCTCCACACCAATCACTGCAATCAGACACAGGTGTTCATCATTTTGCACTTGACCTACTTACTCACCGATCGGCCCCCTCCTTTCTCTCCTGCTACAGACTTCGCAAAACCACGCCCCCCTCGCCACACCGGTCGATGCATGACATCAAAGTAAAGTACAGCGAGAGCGATTAGAGAACAGACAGTTCCGTACGCTTTTGAATTGCTCTAGCCCGATGTGAAAGGCAACACAATGAGGGTTTATGCAAACCCAATCTAATGTGTTCTGGGACTAATATTGTCTGTTCTGGGCTATACTGCGGCAGCATTACATCCAAGAAAAAAGTGCTCAGATAGTGCCCCCAGCCACATAAAAATAGTAGAATCTAATTCTTGTAGTTTTCCCCTCTGTCCCCATAGAGTGTTTGCACCTACGTCACGGTTTGGTCAGTTACTCGGATGCGCTGCCATATTGGAGATACTCGGATGTAAACGACAGCATGGATTTTACTGTTTGTGTACTACTGAACACTTTGTTACACTAATTTATGATGTCTAAATCATGGAAAAAAACATGTGGAAGCTGCTAAATCATATAGAGAAGGACTTAGTAAGCAGGAAAGAGCGCGAAATTTTGAAAGTTAATATGTGGTAAAGATCTGAATGAGCTAGCTTCTTAGTCGTGGACTGACAACCCGAAAATTCTTCCTTCTATTTCTTATCCCGACATAGGATAAGTTCAGATTGTCAGTCCAAATTAGCTAATGTGGACAGCAAAAAAAATCACATGAAATCCATTTCAAGCTACATTCATTTGTGGTTTGAAATCCTATCAAATCAGGAAATCCGCTTCAGTCTGATCAGTTTATGTGGTTTATGTGACTTTCTCACACCACGTAAAATGTAATCGTCAGACGTTGTTATAGGAAACATGCTGAAAGTCGCTGCCGAAACAAGGCTGTGTTGCTGCAAAGTACCGGATGAGCAGAAAGTGATTATTTTTGACACAGATTTTGAAACTGGCGGAGACAAGAGCGCGGAAAAAAAGCTGTGCATACTTCTTCTGGGAGTTAAAGATTACATCTCTATTGCAAATGCAAACCCCTCCATCAACGCAACGTCATTGCCATAGAAACCAATGCAGATATTCCGGAAATCGAAAGAGCTACATGGACACACAGATCGATCTCGGATAACATCTCCAAAATGTTAAATACCATTAAATGACTAGTAACCAAAAGTCCAAATCATAGTCTCTCCTGCACCAATTTAAATGATATAAATACTAGTTTAGTACATTGCATAGAAACTGTGTCTATTCCTCATTTAGTGAGATCAAATAATAATTCTACTGCAGGATCTAGGAAAAATCTAATTGTTATTAAAACAGAAAATGTTGCTATTAGTAAACAAAAACAATTTTTAAAGCTAGGTCTTCTAAACATTAGATCACTCACACCTAAGGCAGTTATTGTAAATGAAATAGTCACGGATAATAGCTTCGATGTACTTTGCCTTACTGAAACTTGGCTTAAACCAAATGATTATTTCGGTCTAAATGAGTCTACTCCATCTGGATACTCCTATAAGCACGAACCCCGTCTGATTGGTCGTGGCGGCGGTGTTGCAGCGGTCTATAGAGATATTCTCAATGTTACTCAGACAACGGGTTATAATTTTATTTCGTTTGAAGTACTTGTACTAAATGTTACGCTCTTAGATGTTAGAAAAAAATCCATATTATCTCTAGCCTTGGCTACCGTATATAGACCGCCTGGGCCTTACGCTGATTTCCTAAAAGAGTTTGCAGATTTTCTCTCAGATCTATTGGTCAATGTAGATAAAGCATTAATTGTTGGAGATTTTAACATACACGTAGATAATCCAAATGATGCGTTAGGGGCTGCGTTTATAGATTTATTAAATTCCTTTGGGGTCAAGCAAAACGTCACCGGACCAACTCATCGTCTTAATCACACACTCGATTTAATTATATCATATGGAACCGATCCAACCGATATAGATATCATTCCACAAATGTCGATGTCACTGACCATTACTTGGTAACTTGCATATTACGTACTGCTGTAATATGTCATGCGGCGCCGCGTTATCGACCAGGCAGAACAATCCTTCCATCCACCATAGATAATTTCTCAAATTGCTTATCTAATCTGTCTCAGCTGCTGCCTGAACCCAAACAAACAGATGAAGTAGAAGAACTAACTAGCACTATGAGCACCATTCTCTCTAGAACATTGGATGTTGTTGCACCCGTTAAATTAAAAAAGGTCAGAGAGAAAATTAAAGCACCATGGTACAACAATACTACGCATGTTCTAAAGAGAAAAACCCGTAATTTATAGCGTAAATGGAAACAAACTAGTTTAGAGGTCTTTAGAATCGCGTGGAAAGACAGTATGTCACGTTATAAAAAGGCCCTAAAAGCGGCCAGGGCTGAGCACCTCCGCAAACTTAAATAAATAGGTTTTTAAATAAAAGGTTTTTATTTAACACCGTGGCTAGACTAACAAATAAACAGACATCACCCGAACAAAATATCCCGTTACAGTTTAGTAGTAATGATTTCATGAACTTCTTCACTGAGAAAATAGAAAACATCAGAACCACAATTGTAAACGTTCAATCCTCAATCGCGCCTTATAATTCAGCCTCAATTATCCCCCCGCAAGAACAATTACAGTGCTTTACAACTATAGAACAAAAAGAGTTAAATAAACTTATCACTTCATCTAAAACAACTACATGTTTATTAGATCCTATACCAACTAAACTACTGAAGGAAGTGTTACCTGTAGTGGAAGAGCCTCTCCTCAATATTATTAACTCGTCTTTATCTTTAGGTCATGTTCCAAGAACATTTAAACTGGCAGTTATAAAACCTCTCATTAAGAAACCACAATTAGATCATCATAATCTAGCAAATTATAGACCCATTTCAAATCTACCTTTTATGTCTAAAATACTAGAAAAAGTTGTGTCCACTCAACTGGGCTCTTTCTTGCAAGAAAATGATATCTATAAAAAGTTTCAGTCAGGATTCAGGCCGCATCATAGCACTGAAACTGCGTTCGTTAAAATCACAAATGATTTACTCTTAGCTTCTGACCAAGGCTGTATCTCAATACTAGTTTTACTTGATCTAAGTGCTGCGTTCGATACTATAGTTCACACAATACTCTTAGATCGACTACAAAATTATACTGGTGTTCAAGGACAAGCATTAAGCTGGTTTAGATCATACTTATCTGACCGCTACCATTTTGTCTATTTAAATGGAGAAAAATCTATCATAATTCCAGTAAACTATGGAGTGCCGCAGGGATATGTGTTAGGCCCTCTATTATTCTTACACTTGGAAATATTATAAGGAAACATGGAATTAGTTTCCATTGTTATGCTGATGACACTCAAATATATATTTCATCACGGCCGGATGAAAACGCTAAATTATCCAAATTGACAGAGTGTGTTAAAGATATAAAAGATTGGATGACGCGTAATTTTCTTTTATTAAATCCAGACAAGACAGAGGTAATACTTATCGGTTCAAAAAACCGCCCACAGAACCTCTCACAATACAACTTTGACATCGTAGGATGTCCTGTTACTTTATCCTCTACAGTAAAAGACCTGGGTGTTATACTCGATTGTAACCTGTCTTTTGAAAAGCATATTTCGTATGTTACAAAAACAGCCTTTTTCCACCTTAGAAACATTGCTAAGCTACGTAATATGCTATCAGTTTCTGATGCAGAAAAGTTACTTCATGCATTCATGACCTCGAGACTAGATTACTGTAATGCTTTATTAGCCGGTTGTCCTGCAACATCAATAAACAAGCTACAGTTAGTCCAAAATGCAGCTGCTAGAGTTCTTACTAGATCAAGAAAATATGATCATATAACACCGATTTTATCATCACTACATTGGCTACCTATAAAGTTCCGTATTAATTATAAGGTATTGCTACTGACTTATAAAGCCCTAAACGGCTTAGCTCCAGTCTATTTAACGGATCTTCTATCGCCCTATAATCCATCGCGCTCTTTAAGATCAATAAATTCGAGGCTTTTGGTCATACCTAGGATATCCAGATCCACCAAAGGAGGGAGAGCATTTTCACATTTGGCTCCGAAACTCTGGAATAGCCTTCCTGATACTGTTCGTTGCTCGGACTCGCTCTCCCAGTTTAAAACTAGATTAAAGACGCATCTTTTCAGCCAGGCATTCATATAATATTGTTAATCTCACAGTTCAAACTACAATCCGGCCTCTAGTTCATAAATGCCAGAGGAGAACTGGCCCCCGACTGAGCCTGGGTTCTCCCAAGGTTTTTTTTTTTCTCCATTAGGTCACCTGATGGAGTTTTAGGACACCATTAGGTCACTTGATGGAGTTTTTTCGGTTCCTTGCCACTGTTGCCTTTGGCTTGCTCAGTTGGGGATATTTTGGGGATATTTAATTTTATTCTATCAATCAATAAATTCCACTAGAAACAAACTTTGTTGTATTATTTTATTTTAATTTAATACTGTGATGCTGCTTTGATACAATCTGTATTGTGAAAAGCGCTATACAAATATACTTGATTTGATTTGATTTGATCTGAAGTTGCGATACAGTGTGGACATCATTTTATATCAGATTCCAATCAGATTTGGACTGACAGTGTGAACGTAGCCATAGTGAACTACTTTACGTCAACAACGCTTCGTTTATGCTGTGCCTCTCTCAACCACAGATGTCTTCTTTCATCAGTTTTTTGCACTCTTCTCTTTAACTTTTGGCAGTCTATAGAACTCCAAATGTTTTTCCCCGGTGTGACCGATTAGTACAGACCAAAACACGTACATTTTCAGCAGCAATAATCAGTTCACATTTGAGTTCAGTTCAGTGGCATTGTTTACGTTCAGGGTCGCCAATATGGCCAACTTCCGGATTGATGACGTGTTGTGAAAACCCTCTATATGGGGAGGCTGCAGACCTGGAGCCGGTAGATACGGCCCAGGCAGTTTTACGCCCCTGTTGTTGCTGATGCGTCCAGTAGGGGGATATACTGTGAAATAACATAATTTAATCAACGCTCGAAACTTACACATTAACCATATTTAGCCCATTAGACATACAGTACCATGTAATCATGGATCCTTGATGAAATATCTGCTGTACTATTCTCGTCATACAGCTACAAAACAGTGTCCTACATAGCATTTTATGAAGACACACACAATTTAAAATTCACAAAAAAATTATTTATTAACCCCATTTATGAATTATGATGACTCCCGTAGATTACTCTCCTATGGCTTGCCACTCTTCTTTAACTGTTTTTCTATCCTCCTGTCAAAGTGCTTTTGCTCACTGATTTAAAAAAAATATATAAAAAAATGAAAAAGGACACCCATGGTTAATTTGATCTTGTCACTGTGTGTGTGTGTGTGTGTGTGTGTGTGTGTGTGTGTGTGTGTGTGCGCTGCCCAGAATTGATGTCAGGTGAGTGGATTGCATCAATTTGCTCCTGATCTTCAAAGTACAACGGCACAGGCACTTGTTGGTGGAACACTTTTGGAAAGTGTCAAGCCACTTCGATTTCTTTTGGCCACTGATGATGATGGACTGTGCAGAGAAAATTGAAAATGACATTAAAACATGTCCATGTATGTCTCTGTAAGTCGTTTACTAACCTGGCAAGCTATTGGTTTGGAATGCAGTTAAAAGATATGGGTGTTTATATTTTATATATAAGTTTAGAGAGAGAGAGATATTTTCATTTCCTTAAGTAGCTAAAGCAAACACACACCTTTAAGAGATGCAAGTTAAAGAGAACTTGGTAAAGACAGAGTATGATAAATCCCACATTAAGTCCCACATAAATCCCACATACCTACATTTTAGTCCAGATCAGTAAGCTATTTTAAGAAAAATGTATTTTATAAATTAGATAATTAGATCATCTCATTTATAAGAAACAACTCAAAACAGAATCTACATTCAAACCATATGGGAAAAGTTTTTAATGTGTGTTTTATCATGTATGACGTTGGAAATTATCAAAATATTTGAGTGAGTGTGCAGTTTAACTCTTTACTTAGAGGGAGAGATTTACATACATATATACACACATATGCCCATTATAAATGTGTCTTTTGTGTGTTCACACCATAGACTGTGAAAAAACTAAAAACAAGTTCACATATTTCCAATATCTACTGTAATGTTGCCCCAAGCCCCCAACATGTATGTTTTAATGCAAGGAGTAAACAGGGTCTTCCCAGAAAAGGCCATCTCATGCAAGCTAAAGACAGGCAACAAAAAAAAAAGATTTTATAAATTAATTTATATTAAATCAGATCAATATCCTATTTGGTGTGATCATCCCTTGCCTTGTTTTCTCCTAATGCAATTACAGTACCAGTAGATTTTGAGACTTCAGGATAAAAAAATAAAAATAAAATAAAAAAGGTCACGTGACAGGCAGAATGAGGAGCAAATGCGCACTGAGTTTTTAGAAACGAAACCGAAAGTGTTAAACAAAAGAAAACAACTTTTGGATAAGAAACAATAGTAAGACTATAAAAATCAAAACTAGAATTAACAAGCGTATCAGTGAGAAGTGAACACTAGTTTAAACAGCTCACACATCTGAACAATACTGCTTTTAATGGTAATGCAATGGACCGGTTAACGGGACATAAATTAAGCCTTTAAATAAAATGGTTATTGAGGTGTTTACGCTCATATTACACTGAGCGTATGTTTAAAAAAAAAAGATAATTTAACATATAAATAAACCTTTTTAAATAGCCCACTAAAGTGTTTATTACAAATGAATGACTAAATGTTAAAAATGAATAAATGTAATGAACAAAAATTTGCGTTGCTTTTACAATCCTTTGAAAACAGGGGGTGCCCCCTCTTCCCATGCTCGTGCTCCTGTCCTGGCGCCATTCTCCATCACCACATTTCTTGAGACACCCCTCGCTGCAGCCTGTAGCACGATGACGTAGCTGGATGATCCAATACGTAGCCTACTGGATGGAGCTGTGTTTGAGTTATAATTCTCATGCGCTGGTCTTAAGTGACGTGCTCAATATTGTATTGAGATGATGTTCTAACCTGTGTAGTAGTAGTAGCCTACTGATAAATAGTAGTAAATAATTATTGATGAATAAGTATGTGATGCTTTCCTAGTTTCTCTCTACATACATGCAAAATAGTTAATTTTACAACATTTTAAATCACATGATTTTAAACCTAATTGTGATGGATTTAATGCGTGTATACAGAACATTTTAAAATAAAGCAATTTTATTTTATTCAGGTCATATTTGCTGTTGAGTGGAAGCAAAAATGAGTCAAGTAATTGTCTCTGTAATTTTAATCCTAGAGGTAGGCCTACAATACAATACGGTCTGTAAACAACTTAAAATACCAGTACACATTCAAGGGAAAATTAAAAAATAATAACAGCATCAAGAAAATAAATCTTTTTTTTTTTTTTTTTTTTTTTTTTTGAAAAAATGAGTCAAGTTTTTTTTTTTTTTTTTTTTTTTTTTTTTTAAAAAAAAGAAACTAAATCTTGTCAAAAAAAAGTGCTTAATGATATTTTGCCTGGTAAGAGTTCCTCGACAGAGTCGATGGAGTTTTATGTACTTACATCATGCCATGATGTACATACATAAAATAAAAAATAATAAAAAAAAACCCCTGAATAACAGGGCCACCGCGCATGCGCGTGCGCGGATCCAGCTACGTCATCGTGCTACAGGCTGAGGCTGCAGCGAGAGAAAAGCTCAAAAGGAGGATGTCATATTGACCAGTTAATCGTTAACGTTACCAAAGTTTATGAACAGTCGACAAATCTCTTCCACCAGATACTGGATTTTGCTTTGGACTCGTACCATGTGGCAAGCGAACATTGAAGGACAGAAAATAAATCTAAGTCTAAATTCTCTTCAGACTTCAAGTAAGTTTTAGCTTTATTGAATACAGTTATTTTGGGAAATATAGTAACGTATTGATTTTATACTGTTTATCATCGTAATTTAAAATTCGAAGTTACAGTAGACCTGTTTTATTACGTAAATAGGCCTATTATACTATAGGCCCGTTACTCCAAACAGACGTAGATGCTGCTAGAAATGAACAACGAATAAATATTTTGAAAGCGATAAATATTTTGAAAGTTAACACATGAAGTTTATTCGAAAGGGTTATTTTAAACGAATAATATGTTTCAGAAGGGTTTTCCTTTTTCATTTCGGGCGGTTGCTTTGTGATAATGCGACATCGAAAGTAGGCTATTTTAAAATAGACCTTCAGAGATACAACAGATAGCCTAGTACTTCATAGTGAATGTTCGTTTATGTCAAATATAATTAATAATACTAACTTAACTGCTTTCATTTATGAAGGACTAAAAATGACAGAACGAAAAATAAATAAATAAATAAATAAATAAATAAATAAAAGTAGAAATAAATAAATAAATGCAGAAATAATAGTGAAAATAAATACATTTTGGTAATATAAATGGCTATTTCTGTATTTTTACATGTATTTATTTATTTATTTGTTTATTTATTTATGCATTTCTATATGTATTTATTTTTGTATTTATACATTTATTTATATATTTATGTATTTATATATGTATTTATTTATTTATTTATATATTTATATATGTATTTATTCATACATTTATTTATTCCTACATTTATTTATTTCTGTATTTTCACATTTCTACATTTATTTATTTCTGTATTTCCACATTTCTACATTTATTTTTCCCTGCGCATGTAAATTGACCTATGCTAAACCTGAGCGCAGAATAATGAACAGCCTGCGATGTCAAGATTGCAATTCTGGAATGTGTGTGTGTGCGTGTGTCTGTGTGTGTGTGTGTGTGTGTCAGAGAGCGGGCTCGATCGAACAGTGGAAACATAAAAACATACTCCATTTTGTTCATACAGGACATCATTAAAACGGCAAAGTGTTTAGCCGACTTATATTTGTGTAAAACACAACATTGTGCTTTTGTCAAACTGTAAACTCTTGTCAAACTGTAAACTACAACAGTCACCCAACCAAAATCACACACACACGCTGTTTAAAAGCCAAAATGACAAGAAAAACCATAAAAACGAATGAAAACTGATAACTGCAATGCATTTATCGAGGAAGCAGAGAATGTCCGAGTGTATTGGGTTAGCTATGCGTACTGTGATTGGCTCATCGCGTTTGGGGGCGTGGCTTAGCCATAGGTCAATTAGCATACATGCGCAGGGAAAAATAAATGTAGAAATGTGGAAATACAGAAATAAATAAATGTAGAAATGTGGAAATACAGAAATAAATAAATGTAGAAATGTGGAAATACAGAAATAAATAAATGTAGAAATATGGAAATACAGAAATAAATAAATGTAGGAATAAATAAATGTATAAATAAATACATATATAAATATATAAATAAATAAATATATAAATACATAAATATATAAATAAATGTATAAATACATACATATAGAAATGCATAAATAAATAAATACATGTAAAAATACAGAAATAGCCATTTATATTACCAAAATGTATTTATTTTCATATCATATAGGGATTGTCAAAGTTTTTTTTTTTTTTTTTTTTCCGTCAATCTACTGAATTTTCCGTCAACGATACCAGGGACACCGAAACACCGGGGAACATGAAATTTGGTGAGCATGTAGCACCACTAGACTTTTACGGAAAAATTTCGTTTGGTCCCCGGGGGCCACTCCCCCCCCCCCGCGCTGGGCCCCCCCAAACCCAAAAAATGCAGTTTTTCCTAAATAACTACTTGAACCGTGGAACCGAGGATGAAGAAATTTTTATGGTATGTTGGTCTTAAGGGCCCACATCAACCTAGCCCATAATCACTCATTTGTGATTTGCGCCCCTCCCATAAAAAATTAAAATGCAATATTATTCTGCTTTAATCGCCCCTATCTTCAGTGGAGATGTTCAGAACTGCACCATATTTCATGTGTATGATTAACTTGACATCCTCTGGGGGTATGCTAAGTTTCGTAGAATTTCATCCATGGGGGGGGTATAAAATAAATTCATTTATGTGCACATTTAGTGACTGTACACTCATCGGCCTGTAGATGGTGCTGTTGAGCGAAGGGTTGCTGGTTTAGGATGATACTGTCACACTCACACACATGCAGGAATACAAACAAACGCAAGCATGCACACACACTGACATCCACAGGCACAGACACACACCCATACACACACATACAAATCCACATGCACAGACACACACACACAAACAAACACACACGCGCACACACATGTACGCACGCACACATACACGCACAGACACACACAGACACACACATACACAAACACACACACACACAGACAGACATGCACATACTACTACTTTTTTTAGGTATCAGCCATATACCCGATTTACCAATACCCAATGTGTTATGCTTGGGCAGTATACTAATGACGTGGGTGGGACATGTTTCATGCCATGTTAGATCACATCCTGAGAGTCTACGCTTTCAGAAAATATATAGTTTATATAGTTGAATCAGTTTTCTCTTCATGGTACAGACCAAAATGTATTATGTGTACACTTTCTTCACCTAAATCCATAAAATCCCATTAATTTCAATGGGACATTTACTTAAGTGTTCTACTAGGTACAGTGGGAATGAGTTTAATTTTGTTAACATTGTTTTTTTAAAACTCTGGGACCAGGGCTACAAGATAAAACCACTTTTTTGGGGAAAAAATGTTTTTTATTTCAGTAAAACACAACAAACCCATGCCAAAGTCAGATAACTGACTTTTACCATCAACAGGCACCTCAACCGTTTGGTAGAGGTTTGTATAAATTGAATGGGAGGGTCCTTTGAAAAAAAAAAAACACAGATTTTTCATACTTAGTATGTATAAGTATAAGTATACTATTTTGATCCTGTGAGGGAAATTTGGTCTCTGCATTTATCCCAATCCGTGAATTAGTGAAACACACTCAGCACACAGTGAACACACAGTGAGGTGAAGCACACACTAATCTCGGTGCAGTGAGCTGCCTGCAACAACAGCGGTGCTCGGGGAGCAGTGAGGGGTTAGGTGCCTTGCTCAAGGGCACTTCAGTCGCTTTTTACTGTTAACCACTGTTATGGATGTGACGTTTTCACATTATGGATGTTAAGTGTCTAAACTAATGACTTTTGATATAAAACTTAAATAGTAATGGCAAATAATTACAAAACTCTAAATTATCCATGATCCACAGGAATACTCCAGACAGTCTTTTAAAATATACAACTTATATACATAAACACGCAATACAGCCAAATTGCTCCACGTCATTTATTTTTGTGGAAAGCCAGTGCAGGCCTGAGCGGCGGTCATATTTTGTACCGCCATGCGGTACATCTAGTTTTCACTATTATTTCTGCATTTATTTATTTATTTCTACTTTTATTTATTTATTTATTTTTCGTTCTGTCATCTTTAGTCCTTCATATTCATTAAGACGTTTATCAGATGTTTCTACATTAAGCGTTCTTTAACAGGCATCTTATGAGACATAGGCCCTACCTGTGCAATCTGGGTTAGACGTGTTGTGAAGTTTTAAGCCAGCAATGTTAGCAACGCTTCCCTGCGACGTATTAATAAAGATGCTTAGCTACTGAATGAATACATTAGCCAAATTAATTATCTCTACATGGCAGTATATTTGTTTGTAACATCTCATTAATATATTGTCATCTCCTGGTCCTCCATAATATGGAGGACCAGGAGTGCCACTTAAAAATAAAAAGAAGAATCAATTTATCAATTTAATAATTCAAACATAAAAATGTATAGACATAAATCGCTTTTAAATGGACAAATTAATAGACATTTTTAAAGTTGTTTATTTGATTCATGTTTTTAAATTTATTTTCATAAAACCATAAATAAAATAAAAACATTTTAAATGTATTAATAATGTAACGATCACCAGCTGGAGTTGCCCTTGAGAGCCACCAGAGGGCACTCCACAATAGACCATTATCACTCTCAAACTACACTTCCCAGAACTCACTGCCTGGACTCATTATCACTGATCACATTCACCTGTACCTCATTCACTGATTGCATTCACCTTTGTCTTATCATCCTGTTAGTCTCAGTCTATATATACCTTGTTCATTCATTCACTCACGGCGAAGTCTTGTTAAGTGTTACACTGCATTTCTGAGCGTTTCCCTGGTTTTCTTGTTTCTTGGTTTTTGATATCTTGCCCTGTTCCCTGGATTACTCTCTTGCCTCTGGTCCCTGCCTGCCTGTTTGTTTGTTTTGTTTGTTTGTTTGTTTCTTTGTTTCTTTGTTTTGACTGCCTGCCTGTGTATGACCCTAGCCTGTACATTGAATTACGCCTCTGGATTGCCCCAGCCAATAAAGCTGCATTTGGATCTAACCTTTGTGTCTCGGAGCGGTTCGTGACAGAAGACTTCGCCATACCCAGATCCAGCAGCAATGACAACATGGACCCAGTAACTAGACTCTGCTCCATCTTCCAGGATGTTCGCCCCATAGAGGAGGACTATGTGGGTGAGTTTGTGGCTTGTTGCCACCTGGCCCCGCTGGACGACGGGGAACTCAAGGATTGCTTTTGGATGGGACTGGATCAGGACGTTATTTGCCTGAGGCTGACCCCAGATGGACTCTGGTTCAATACATAGATTTTGTTTTGCTATTTTGTGGGTCTCCCTTCATAGTGGGCGAGGTTGAGCCCGCACTTCACGTCGCTTCTGCTGATCCAGAGACCGTTCACGTCGCTTCTGCTGATCCAGAGACCGTTCACGTCGCTTCTGCTGATCCAGAGACTGTTCACGTCGCTTCTGCTGATCCAGAGACTGTTCACGTCGCTTCTGCTGATCCAGAGACTGTTCACGTCACTTCTGCTGATCCAGAGCTTCACACCAGTCCAGCCGAGCCTGCACTTCACGCCAGCCCAGAGTCTCCTTCGCCACTGGTCCTGCCCAGCTCAGAGCCCTCTTCACCGCTGGTCCCGTCCAGCTCAGTGTCCTCTTCACTGCTGGTTCCGTCCAGCACAGAGCCTTCACCGCTGGTCCCGCCCAGCTCAGAGTCTTTCTTCGCCGCTGGTTCCGTCCAGTTCAGAGCTCTCATTGCTGCCCAGCACAGAGCTCTCATCGCTGCCCAGCTCCAAGCCCTCTTTGCCGCTGGTCCTGCCCAGCTCAAAGCCCTCTTCGCCGCTGGTCCTGCCCAGCTCAAGGCCCTCACCGCCGCTGGTCCTGCCCAGCTCAAGGCCCTCACCGCCGCTGGTCCTGCCCAGCTCAAAGCCCTCTTCGCCGCTGGTCCTGCCCAGCTCAAGGCCCTCACCGCCGCTGGTCCTGTCAAGCTCAGAGCGCGCTGATTCCGATCCAGAGCCAGAGCTTCCCGTCACTTCTGCCGAGCCAGAGCTTCACGTCAGTCCTGCCGAGCCAGAGCTTCACGTCAGTCCTGCCGAGCCAGAGCTTCAGGTCACGTCTGCCCGTCCAGAGTCTCGTCCCGCCGAGACTGATACTGATCCTGAGCCTGAATCTGTTCCTCTTCCTCTTTCTGCGCCTGTGTCCTCGGACAAGAGGGCCGACTCCACGCCTGTGTCCTCGGACAAGAGGGCCGACTCCACGCCTGTGTCTTCGGACAAGAGGGCCGACTCCACGCCTGTGTCTTCGGACAAGAGGGCTGACTCCACGCCTGTGTCTTCGGACAAGATGGCCGACTCCACGCCTGTGTCTTCGGACAAGAGGGCCGACTCCACGCCTGTGTCTTCGGACAAGAGGGCTGACTCCACGCCTGTGTCTTCGGACAAGATGGCCGACTCCACGCCTGTGTCTTCGGACAAGATGGCCACCGCATCCCCTGAGCCCGTTCCTGTTCCTGTTATTGAGCCCGTTAATGTTCCTGAACCGTTGGATCCGCCTGAAGGGTCGTCTCCGCCCCGGCCGCCTGCACTGCCTGCTCCGCCCCGGCCGCCTGCACTGCCTGCTCCGCCCCGGCCGCCTGCACTGCCTGCTCCGCCCCGGCCACCTGAACAGCCTGCTCCGCCCTGGCCGCCTGAACAGCCTGCTCCGCCCTGGCCTGCCGCCCTGCCAGAGTCTTCAGGTCCCCTTCCGCTGCACGGGCCTGGCCCTCCGTCCCGCCCCCGGGTCCGCCTCCGCTCCACCTCCCTCCTGGACAGTTTTAGGAGCGTCTGGAATCCGCTCCTTAAAGGGGGGGCTATGTAACGATCACCAGCTGGAGTTGCCCTTGAGAGCCACCAGAGGGCACTCCACAATAGACCATTATCACTCTCAAACTACACTTCCCAGAACTCACTGCCTGGACTCATTATCACTGATCACATTCATCTGTACCTCATTCACTGATTGCATTCACCTTTGTCTTATCATCCTGTTAGTCTCAGTCTATATATACCTTGTTCATTCATTCACTCACGGCGAAGTCTTGTTAAGTGTTACACTGCATTTCTGAGCGTTTCCCTGGTTTTCTTGTTTCTTGGTTTTTGATATCTTGCCCTGTTCCCTGGATTACTCTCTTGCCTCTGGTCCCTGGATTACTCTCTTGCCTCTGGTCCCTGCCTGTTTGTTTGTTTTGTTTGTTTCTTTGTTTTGACTGCCTGCCTGTGTATGACCTTAGCCTGTACATTGGATTACGCCTCTGGATTGCCCCAGCCAATAAAGCTGCATTTGGATCTAACCTTTGTGTCTCGGAGCGGTTCGTGACAAATAAATAGACACATTTAAAATGGTTTATTTAATTCATGTTTTTAAACGTAGATTAATAAAACAATCAAAAGTACATTAAATCATTTTAAATGCATGTTAAATCGCTTTAAAAAAAAAAGCATTTGGCAAACCTTTTCTCTCTCTATTTGCCAGATGCTTTTCTTTGTGTTGTGCCAAATGCTTTTCTTTATCCATTTGTCAATCGAGTTAAAAAATGCCATTGGACAGTACACACGTGGGAGCAACCAATCAACTTTCGCCTCAATTTGAAGCGCCAAACCCGTCTCCCACTTGTAAATGTAACACGCAGTGTCATTGGACAGTTTGAGATCAAGGCTTTATCCTGCTTTAATTTACTTCTGTGGGCTTCTGTGGTGCCATTTTAACGTCTTGAACGTGATAATTGTTGTGCATAAAACATGCAAGTACCATGGTAGACATTGCAAATATTCTAAGAAAACTCGCCAATGATGTGGATAGTGGTTCAAATTCTCACTCCAATGTCCCAGACCGAACAACTCAAGGACATAATGCAGTGGACGGTAAGAAAAGTTGCTTATCTCTTTTCTTAAATTTTGTAGTTTGTCTGTATGCGAATGTGTTTGTTCACATATGACTTATGCCAATATTATTACATGACGTGATAAATAACATTACCCATTTAAAACGAGGCATTTGTTGCGTCGCGTATGGTGTAACTTAGGTAAGTTATTGTTTAAGTCAGACATCTGCCCCATCCTGGCCTAGTCTCTCACACACAGGCGCGCACAAAACCAATGTTGCTAACGAAGCAACTTTGTCACTTTATTTTTTGCGCTTTTTGCGTAAGCCTTAGCTTATATCCAGTTGAAAAAATATCGCCAATACGCCCCCGCGACCGCGAGGTCTTGCTCTCCCAGCACAGGATCGTCTTGTCTGTGTTTTGGCCGAGAGAAGCAGTACATTGACCGCAGCTGATTCGTTCGTCGTTTGTTTCGATGCTGCGCTCTGTGTTAATATGTCCAAAATCACTGCATATAGCTTTAACCTAGGTGTATGGTGATTTTTGTCTGATCATGTCACAGTTATAAATCAGGATTTTAGCAGGTCAGTGAAAGTGATTGCTGTTATAATGGGTCGCTTTTATTCACTATTTATATTGTTCTGTTAAAACAGAAAATTAAAAATGCCTTTATTCGGGATTCATGGTGCCTTTACGTGCTGTGGAAAAGATGATATTTTCCACTTGTGAAATGGTATTTACCAGAGTGTTGTGTTCAAGTGCTTTTGTTGTCGTAATGTAGGAAAAAGATGGACTCACAGATCCAGACCTGTTATTTGGCTAAAACTGTTTTAGATTGCTTAAGTCATCTGCTACAGCAAGAAGATGATTTATCAAAACTCAAACGGTAAATATGCTGTATATTTTATATGAATAGTAGAGTTTTTTTAAGGACAAGGGAGCTAATATTTCTGTTTTAGCTGCAAACGCTAGGTCTACCCTTATGTGAAGCATAGCTACTAGCCTAATCTTTCCTACCAGCTCAAAAACAGTGTTGTTGTAATAAGGCCTACAATACATACACGCATACATAAAGTGAATAACTGACCCCAGGTTTTTGTTTTCTAAAGACTTGTCATACTACACTGCCTGGAGCAAGACAATCCGGTGGTCTTAAAAACCGGAACTGCCTGGATGACTCTTCTAGACATGCAGGACAGCACATTTAAGAGTCATCTGAGGCTCACCAGAGAGCAGTTCCACCTATTCTGCAATCAATTAAGGCAACATGGGATGACTGATGACTACTCACCAGGAGGTCCTGCAAGAATTCCTGTAGAGAAAAAGGTGGTGATGCTGCTTTGGTATCTCGCGAATCAGAACTCATTTCGTGAGATTTCTGATAAATTTGATGTGTAAGTCAAGGAGCAGCACATAACGTCTTACTTAAACAGAGAATATTTGTTTTCAGTTTGAATCCGATCATTTAAAAGTACACACTTAAATGTTTATAAAGATATATGGCTCATAAATGTGTGACAAGTATTCGCTGAGTTTTGTTTCAGTTTATAGACATGCTCAAGAAAAAAAAGTTCACCGCGACGGAGAGGCAGAAAGCACACCCTGTTTATTTTCTTTATTTTACAAAAGCACAATGTTTTGATTTGATTGTAAGTGGACACATACAAAAGTAGAAATATCACAGATTCTTTTTTCATATTTCTTTTTTCTGTATGACCACAAATGACGGAGTAATTTAAGTTTATTGTGCTACAATGTGAAGAAAATCCAGCAAAACGCGCCGGCGCGTTTGCCGACCTCAGAGGGTTAAAGGTTTTCATGGCAAAATTCCACTAATTTCTATTGAAAGCCATGAATTACAGACAAAATATGCTTTATGTCCAAGTAAAATCCATGTATCACACTGTTTAACATCCAAAACGCATTATTGCTTCATCCATCACTGATCATAACATCCAAAACAGGCCCGGAGTGGGTAATCGGGAGAATCGGGAGAATTCCCGGTGGGCCGCTTCACTTTTGGGCCGGTCGAGGAATTTTTTTTTTTTTTTTTGTCACATTTCAATGTCACGTTAGTTACATGGGCTACACACGTTCCGCATTCTGACACCGCAGCTTGCAGCCTCTGCATGGGTTGTACCATGTGAAGGGAGTTCTCCCCTCCCCTCCGATAGAGTTGGTTGGGTTAGTCCGTCTTTTCCAAAACGTTTTCTCAGGTAGGCTACCACGGCACCGCCGGCGCCTACCGAAAGCTGGGCCGGCCCTACCGTAACGGTACACGTCAGGGAGGATGGATGGGAGGAAGAGCCCAGGAGGTATGGAAACTTTGTTTCCGCCACAGAATAAAACATTTTAAAAGATAATTGCGACTTTTTATTCACAATTGCGAGTTTACATCTCGCAATACTGACTTTATTTCTCAGAATTGCGAGATATAAAGTCAAAATTGCGTGAAATAAAGTCGCAATTGCGTGTTATAAAGTCAAAATTGCGAGATATAAATTCAGAATTGTGTGAAATAAAGTCGCAATTGCTTCTTATAAAGTCAGAATTGCAAGATATAAAGTCAGAACTGCGTGAAATAAAGTCGCAATTGCTTATAAAATCAGAACTGCAAGATATATAGTCAGAATTGTGTGATATATAGTCGCAATTGTGTGTTATAAAGTCAGAATTGCGAGATATAAAGTCAGAATTGTGTGAAATAATGTCGCAATTGCTTATAAAGTCAGAATTGCAAGATATAAAGAACTGCGTGAAATAAAGTTGCAGTTGCTTATAAAGTCAGTACTGCAAGATAGCCTATAGTCAGAATTGTGTGAAATAAAGTCGCAATTGCTTCTTATAAAGTCTAAGTGAATTATTATTTAACCTTTACATTATTTGTTAACCCATGGTATTAATACAAACTACACAATAGTAAGAGCTGAACTGTTGCTTCATTTATACAATTTAGAAAAAGTGCTAATTTGGAATTCCACCATGGAAAAAGTGGGCCAGTCTTGGGCCTGAAACTCCCGGGCTGAAAAGTGGCCCCACTCCGGCCCTGATCCAAAACAACACATCAACAGTCCATCACACAGGTGGAATGGAAAAACTAAATACCGGTATATCACAGTCCCTCAGGCAGATCATATTTAGCTGTCAGTGGAGCTGCTGTACCCTCTCCTAGGAGAACTTCCAGCTTCTTTTCTGGTGCTAACTTTGGGAAGTTTTATTCTTTTGGCTATTTGTCCAAGGTGTAAATCACTTAGTGAAGATACTTTTTCCCAGTGGAGGAGGAAGTGCATCTCTGTCTGACCCCGTTGGTGGTCACTGAGCCTGTATTTAGTCAGGATCCGTCTCTTCTTCTCTGACAGTGTGCAGATACTCTGTCAAATAACAATTTAGTCTACTTTGTTTGCTTTCTCTAATGTTCTAAATATTGATATTGTCAACTGTTTTTGGCTTCTCTGAGAGAATTTTACACGCATATCTTTCGACATTTTGAACTACCTCGGAAATGTCAGAGCACGTAACGTGACGATTCTGAACGAATCACGTTGTCAGAAATTGGCATCAGCCAATGAGATTGCGCATTTCGAGTTAAATCACCTGTTTTACTTGCATGATTGGTTGCTGATAGACAGGAAATGACCATATTTGGATCTGACAGCACTGCAAAGGAGAGAGAGAGAGCTTTTTTTTTTTTTTTTATTGCAACAAAAAAAAATATACAAAGATTTGTACAAAAATATACATCTCACCACCAGTAGAAAATAACATTCATTAGAATATGTAAAAAAAAAAAAAAAAAAAAAAAAAATTAGAACACACCAGGGGTAAAATTACAATAATTTAAAGTAACAAAAAGCTTCATATGTCTTTCTTGCTTTTTTGTTCTTAATTAGATCTAATCTATTACCATATTGTTTAATCTCTTTTATAAAGTGTTCAAAGCTTGACCATTTTTTCACATGAATGTGATATTTTCCAAGTAAAATAAAAAGTTGTATTAGAAAGCACATCGTACTTTTGGAATCAACATTGTCCTGCACAAAAAAAAATACAACATCATACAGATCGATTTGTAGACATGTTTCAAATAATCTAGATATGAAATTTGAAACATCCAACCAAAACATTTTTGAGTATATACAATCAAAAAAGAGGTGAGTCAAAGATTCTTTGGCATTACCACAAAATTCACACAGGTTTTCAATATTCAAATGGAAGCGTTCAAGAAGTAACTCTTTGACAGGGTAAATTCTGTGTACAATTTTATAAGATACCTCTCTAATTTTATTATTAATAAAAAACTTATTTGTTATAGACCATACTCTTTTCCAATTAATATTTTCATACTTAGTAGACCAAAATCCTATTGAACAAGGCAAATAATTTGTTTTTAAAGTATTTCTAATATATTTGTTACTGCATTTATCTATTAATATATTAATATCCCCAATAAATATCGCATCACTACAAAAAAATTGTTTGACGATCAACATTTATAGGATAGAATCCAGGATTTCGTAATAGTGATACAGCACTATTAGGGATTGCATCAAAAATAATAGCATACTCGTTTGGCCTCACAGGAATCAAAAATTTATTAAGAAATTCAGAGTATGTTAAAAGTAGACCTTGTTCATTAAGTAGCTGATTAACTGTAAGAATTCCATTGTCGTACCATGTCTTATTGAATATTGACTTTTTTTTGTACAAGATATCTTTGTTATTCCATATTAAGTAACGGTGCGGAGAAAAGTTGTGTTTATAGATCAATTGCCAAGCCAGCAGTGCCTGCTTATGAAAGTTTGCCAGTTTAACAGGGATTTTTTCAACTGAGAAATTACATTTAATAAAAAAATTAATGCCACCCAAAGAGTTAAATATGTAATTAGGGAAAACATTCCATACACTATCTTTATTTTTAATAAATTCGATTATCCATTTTATCTTAAACACATTATTGAGATCTGTAAAATTTAAAACTTCAAGGCCACCAAATTCTCTATTATTATTTAGAATATCTATCCGTAAATAGTGTGCTTTCTTCCTCCAAATAAAATCATAAAGATTCTTGTCCAACTCCTTGAGCACATTATTTGGAACATCTGTTGACATAGATATATAAACAGACCTTGAGATCCCTTCTGCTTTTGACAGTAGAATACGACTATTTAGGGACAGATCTCTCATAAGCCACATATTAAATCTATTTTTAATTTTTTCAATAATAGGCTCAAAATTTAATCGGTTTCTCTGATTCAAGTCTTTACACACCACTATCCCAAGGTATGTAATATTATCTTTGATTGGAATCCCACAAATTTCTTTCAACATACATTCTTTAAGGGAGAATAAAGTGGACTTATTCTTATTCATCTTTAATCCAGAGATTTCAGAAAAAGTTTCAATACCTTTAATGACTTCATCCAATTCGTCGCTGTTTTTGATAAAAATTGTGGTATCATCCGCTAATTGGCACAGTTTAATCTCTCTTGAAATTCCTTGAAAACTTGCTTTTTTGATATGAGCAGCCATGACCTGAGTAACCAATGTAAAGAGAAAAGGTGATATAGGACATCCTTGTCTTATCCCACGGCCCATATCAAATCTCTGACAGGTACCGTGAGATAACTGGACTGAACTATTCAAACCCTTATAAAGCGTACAAATTGCTTTTTGAAAATAATTACCAAAACCAAAGAAATCAATAACTTTGAACATAAAAGAATGTTCAACAGTGTCAAACGCTTTATAGAAATCAATAAATAATATAAAAGAATCATCTGGAATAAGGTGTCTATAATCAATTAAGTCTAAAATAAGTCTAATATTATTTCCAATGTACCGGCCTTTCAAAAAACCTGACTGCTCTTCATCAATTATTGTGTTAAGATTTTTCTTAAGTCTTTTTGCAAAAATTGAAGAAAATATTTTAGTATCATTATTTAATAAACTAATTGGTCTCCAATTCTCTAAGAATAACCTATCTTTATTTGGCTTCGGTATAAGTGTAATTACCCCTTGTTTCAATGATGCGGGCATTTCTCCCATATCAATTGCTTCCTTAAAAACTGCAAGTAAAAAGGGTGCAAGGTCATTATAAAATTGTTTATAAAACTCCCCTGTCAAGCCATCATTCCCTGGAGATTTATTTTCTTTAAGACTATTTATACAAGTTGTAATTTCCTCAATATTTAATTCTTTATCACATGAATTTCTATAGTCTGACGTAATCTTATTAATATTGGTAGATAAATTACTAAGAAAACAATCTGCATTATTTAATTGACTATTTGAACTATATAATTTACTATAAAATTTATTAACAAAACAAGAAATATCCCTGGGATTATCATTAGTAAGTCCATTTATTATTAATTTGTTTACAGAAGTTATTTCTCTATTTCTTTTTTCTAAACCAAAGAAGTATTTAGTATTTTTTTCTCCTGCTTCCATCCATTTTTTTCTAGACCTAACAAAGGCACCCCTAGCTTTCTCTTCATAAATATTATCCAGCTCATTCTGCAATGTGGCAAGTTTTGATACTTCAGTGCTTGACATATTAGTGTTGTTTTTACAAGTCAGTGATATTATTTCATTAATGACTTTGTTTTCATTTTCATTTTTCTTTTTTTTAATGGATTTTCCATATATTATTGCGAATTTCTTTATTTCAAATTTGGTTTGTTCCCATAATTTCCCATAATTTTGAATCAAAGAAGCTTGTTGCCAATATTTCATAATTAAAGTCTTAATTTGGTCACAAAAATCATTATGTTTCAATAGACTATTATTTAATTTCCAATATCCTCGTTTAACTCTATTTGATTGACAGATTACCACATTAATTTTAATAGTTATGCCTTTGTGATCTGTTAAAACTGATGGTTCAATAGTAACAAATTCAACAACACTCTCTTTTAAATGTTCTGAAATTAGCCAAAAATCAATACGTGATTGTTGAGATCTGTCCCTATTACTCCATGTATACACAAATGACTGTGGATTTTTATACCTCCATATATCAATTATGTTTAGTCGTAAACAGACATTACTTAATTCACTTGCCGTATTGTCAATTCTAGGTGGCAAATGATCTCGTCTTCCATCAAACACTGTATTAAAGTCCCCACCCCAGATTACTTCAGCTACGGGGAATTTTGAATGTAAACTATTAATATGGCCTTCAATATTTTGAAATATTAATTCATTTGTTTTTTTATTATTGGTGGCATATATATTTATAATAATAATTTTAGCTTGGTTTATATCAACAAGCAGAGCAATCCAATGACCTTGATCATCTGTTTTGTGACTTATAACCTTCCCTGAAAACCTGTCCTTTAAAATAGCGACACCTGCTGTCCTATTTGATGCTCCAAAAGAAAACCAAATGTCACAACCCCACTGGTTCTTCCAAAAAAACACATCATCCTGGCAGGCATGAGTTTCTTGAATGAAACAAAAATCTGCTTCTTTACTTTTACAAAACAAAAACAGAGCTTTCCTTTTTAGCATATCTCGTATACCCCTAGCATTAACAGAAAATATTGTTATTGACATTAACTCGAACAAGAAAACAAAAACCCTAATAAAACAATTAGGTGAACAATTAGCAAATTACGGTTGAAAGTGTTGAGAGTGTATAAAGGGTAATCTTACTCCCAACTTTTCGAGAAACAGTCACATTTCAGTAACCAGCCTTGAGATCCTGTTTGCTTCAAATTCAGGAACATAAAGAACAGCCTACTGTTGTAGTAAAAATTTCCACAAAAAAAAAAAACTTAGGCACCAAGTTTTTCAATTTTTTAAAGTATAATTAGACTACCAACAAACAGACTTTTCGTTTCACAGTAATTTAAGATTCAGTATCCAGAATAACACGAGCATAAGTTTACATTTTAATCTCTTTACCATCAACAATTGCCTTGATTCCCACAAAAAAGGCTCGTTTGCCCTCTTTCCGTGCTTTGTGGATCGAAGGCCAAAGGAGATTCCGCGTAGCCCTGTCTTTGAACGTGAGATCCTCTTTGAAGTACATCTTATTCTTCTTTAGAAAGTCATTTCCCTTTGCTCCTTTCAATGTGAGGTCCCTCGCTGTTCTGGAAGTGAATCTTATTATCACCGACCTTGTTTTTTTATCCTTGCCGCCGTCTGCGATGGGTCTTCCAACTCGGTGAGCAATATCCACATTGTTTGCAACGAAATTGCGATCTTCTTCGGCAACCACCGCTTGGCAGATTTCCTTTACCCGAGTCTTGACGTTTTCCTCTGTACGTTCGGTCAGCCCCTCCAATCGAAGATTCCATCTCCGACAGAATCGATCCTGATCATTTATTCGATCCTCCATTTCAGCGATGCGCTTCAGGTTCGTCTCGTTTTTGTTTTTCAAATCTTCGTTCTCCTTCCGAATATCGAAAATTTCAGAGTGCACCACTTCTAACGCTTCTTTCAACAGATTGATGCTGTTCGAATTTTCTTTTACCATGTCTTTTATTTCCTCTGATGACTGTCTAATTATTTGAATGATGCTTTGCTGTACCTGACATAACGTTAGTTCCTCCGTTGCATCACCTTTTGCATGTTTTTTTGACGGAGGTGCTTTGGATGGCGTATTTGGAGTCGAATCACAATCTCCATCCTTTTTCAGTTGACAAGCGTAAGAATAAGTTTCACTAATGAGTCTTTTTTCCGTCGTTCTTTGGAGTCCAACGTCCATCTTTTCAGGGGCTGACAAGTCCATGATAACTTCTAGACTTTCTATTCGAGTAAGAAGTCTTGTAGCTAGTATTAGTGAACTATAATTATTTCTAAGAATCTCAATAACATTAAAAACAAAGTGTGACTTGTTTCTTACATCAGCAAATGTAAGATATACCCTATATTGTTGTGAGCACTATTACATGTGCGTCTAGTCAAGCCGCCATCTTGGCCCCGCTCAGAGAGAGAGAGCTTCCTAACGGTATAGCCTATGTGATGACAGGGTGCAGACAACGATCGCGGAGCAGCGGGATGATTTAGAACGCCAACTTTTGATGAATTTAGGCGAAATCTGCACACTCAAACAGACAAAGTGTAGTAAAATAAAGACCTAAATGTGTATTTTGGACTTTTTTCAGCACAAGTCTGAAAGAATACATGTTATTGAAGACAAATAACCCAAAATCTCAAAATTGACCAGTGAAAAAAAACCTATGTTTTTGCCTGCTGTGTCTCGCCTTAAGTAGCATGACACAAAGTGTTGCACCAATAAAGTTTGAAAGGGAGGAACTGGAAGCTGCAAGACTTGGAGAGAAAAAAGTTACATTTTTTGGTGGGTATTGTGTAAATTTTTGTTTATAAACAAAAGTTGTTAAACAAAAGTTTTGCTTCTAAAAATGTTGCTTTATCTTTTCTTTTTTACAGGTGATGAAAATAATGCAGAAGATTTCAAAAACTACATTCTAACAACATATCCAAAACTTGGTAACTGTGGGGGATTTGAGATTTTAAAAACATCAGGCATGCTGCTCTGGGGTAAGCGACATTTTACTCTCAATTGAAAATAAACTTTCCGGACTTGACACCAGGATTGCATTAATTGAAGTCATACACAAGGAACTCCAGGAACTACAGCACAGCTTGGGATTCAGTCAGGAACAAATAGACACTCTCACTAAAGAAAATAACTTTTGTAAAGGACTCTGTTAACACACTTACCATTCAACTCACTTCTGTTGTCGCAGAAAACATAACCATGCAAGGAAACATTTTGGACTTGCAAACACACAGCATGAGAGACAATTTAGTTTTTCGCAGGCATCCCGGAACAAACTCCAGACGATTCCAAAAAATCAGTCAAGGACTTTATGATAAAACAACTCAAATTGCCAGCCGAAACTGTACAGACCATCACTTTTCACCGTGTGCACCGTATCAGATCTCAAAACAATAACAATCGACCACGTTTGATCGCGAATTTCGAACACTACAAACACAAAGAACTGGTTCAAAAGCAAGGCAGGCAACTTAAAGGCACAAACTATCAATGAACAATACCCAAAGGTCATTCTTGAACGACGAAAAAAACTTTTCCCAATCCGAAAACAGAAAATGAACAAAGGAAAAAAGGCAATCATTACAGTGGATAAACTATATATAGATGGACAGTGATATCGCGATAAGGACATTACTCCATGGCTTTTCTGAACTCTTTTCATCCCAGAGTCAATAACTGACATAATCACAAATGCAACTAAATTCTCTCTCTCTTTCATTCTCTCTTTTATTTTTGTATCTGAGATGTTCTTATTTTAGCACCCTCATCCCCATGTTCCACCCTATGTATGTATTTAAGTTTTTTATTGTTGTTGTTATTGATTTTCTTATCTATACATTGAGTCACTTTAGTATTTGTATTTATGATAATCTCCCAACAACATTGCCGTATGCACACACACATATTCACTGCCATACCAGCTCAAACTCATGCACTCACACTTACACATACAGTACTAACATGCATATCAATATACGTTTATGTTTAGTTTTCACTAAAACATGTCAACTGTTACTTTTTTAACCTGGAATGTTCACGGATTTGGTTCTCAGACAAAGAAGATCAAAGTTTTGAATCATCTAAATAAATTACAAGCCGACATTTGCCTTCTACAAGAAACACATCTATCAGAATCATAACAAAATTAAATCATCGAAGTACAACCACTTATTCTCGGCTCACTACAACACAAAACAAAGAGGTGTATGCATTTTAATAAGTAAAAGAATCTCATTTGTTCATAACACCACTGTTATAGACCCCGAAGGACGATTTATTATCATTAACATTTCTATTAATAATAGTTACTTTTACAATTACAAATACAATTACTTTTTCCTCCTCCATTTCAAACCTTTCTAATTGTCCAGTCATAATAGCAGGTGATTTCAACACAGTTCTAGACCCAACAATAGATAGATCTAAAAGTTCAGGCAATAAACGCATTTTGCAATCTACAGAAACCATAAAACAGTTCATGAGTGACTTTGGTCTTGGCGATAGCTGGCGTCTACAGCATCCAAATGTTAAAGAATACAAATTTTTCTCTCCAGTCCACCACTCATATTCCCGCATTGATTTCTTTCTCACCAGTAATTCTATCATAGCAAATATTTCTGAATCAAAGGTCCGTCCAATAGTCATTAGTGATCATGCCCCGGTAACATTGAAATGGAATAGATCCAGTCCACATAAACCCATTACCAGATGGCGATTTAACACATCTCTTCTTAAAGACCCTGAATTTGACAGCTATTTTAAAAGAGAGTGGGCATGCTATCTAGAGATGAATGACACCCCAGAATCATCCCCATCTCTTCTGTGGGAAGCAGGAAAAGCTGTATTAAGAGGAAAAATGATTTCATTCTCCGTTTACAAAAAAGAAAAGAAAGAAAAGGACCAAGAAATAGATCTGGAACAAAACATAAAACAACTAGAAAACATTAACATAAATAACCCAACAGAAGAAACACAGGATCAATTAAGAAAATATAAATTTAAATTAAACAAATTAATCAATAAACACACCCAATTCCTGATACACAGGCTAAGGCAAGAAGACTTCCACCACTGTAACAAATCTGGTAAATATTTGGCAAATCAAATTAAACAAAATAAGGAAAAAACAACAATACCAGTGATTACGGACACAGCAGGGAAGTCCACCAACTCATCGGAAGAAATAAACCAAATCTTTCAAAAATTTTACAGTAAATTATATTCCTCAGAAAAAGACCCAAATCAGAAAGGCATCAATTCATTTCTCAACAGTATTAATCTGCCTCAACTCAGTAAACTTCAAATAAATACCCTTGAATCTCCCATAACAGAACAAGAACTTTTTAATGCCCTAAAACTCATGCCGAACAATAAAGCACCAGATGGAATCCTGATGGATTCCCTACAGAGTTCTACAGACAGTTTTGTTTTTATCACCACTCTTCATCCGAATGATAAATGAATCAAAACAAAAATCAAAACTACCGGATAACATGAACACTGCCACAATTTCACTCCTTCTCAAACCCAATAAAGACCCAAAGTTACCATCAAGCTATGGTCTGATCTCCCTAATCAATGTAGACCTTAAAATCATCACCAAAGCACTAGCCCATAGAATAGAAAAAGTCACACATCTTTAATCCATCCAGATCAAACCGGTTTCATTAAAGGTAGACTTGCTTCTACTAACACACAGAGACTTTTTAACTTAATGGATTACTCATCAACTCAAAAAAACAAAACCATCATAGCTACTCTAGATGCAGAAAAAGCATTTGATAGTCAACTGGAAATTCCTGTTTTCCACATTGGAGAGATTTGGTTTTGGGGAGTCATTCATTAACTGGATCAAAATTTCGGTATACTTCACCTTCAGCCACTGTCATCACAAATGGACTAACATCACGATGCTGACTTCACCGGGGAACTAGACAAGGATGCCCACTCTCCCCTTCACTATTCACCATTTTCGTTGAACCATTAGCAGCAGCTATTTGTTAAAACAGCCGCATTAAAGGAATTCAAACACCAAATATACACCATAAAATTAGTCTTTACGCTGATGATCTATTACTGTATTTGCAAGACCTCTCATCATCATTACAAGAAACAATCAAACTCATTGATTCATTTTCAAATATTTCTGAATACTCAATCAACTGGAATAAGTCTGTTATCCTTCCATTATATTCCAACAGCTTGGATGTGACATCCCATACACCTATCCCTCTGTGCACCAATTACATCACATATTTAGGTATAAACATTTCCCCCTGGCTGTCAGAGCTGTTTGGACTCAACTATACTCCACTACTTAAAACAATAAATTATGATCTTCAACGTTGGATGAACTTACCACCAGCAATTATGGGCAGAATATCAATAATTAAAATGACTATACTCCCTAAATTAAACTATTTACTATTAACTATTTATGATACCTTCAATACACACCCTCACCTGGTTTAAATCGCTAGATTCAATCACTATCAAATTCTACTGGAAAAATAAAACCCCAAGAATTAAATTGACTACACTACAGAAACAAAAAACACTAGGAGGACTGCAAGCACCACATTTCTACCACTACTTTCTGGCCAATCAGCTCCAAAATGTATACAAATGGATTCACCCTAACCCATCAGATAACACTTGGCTAGATGTTGAACAAACAATTTGTAAGGACATTATCATTTCAGAATTACCTTTTTATAGTCAGGCGATCAAAAAACACCACTGTTTTAAAACGCTAACAATAGCAACAGCTCTGACAGCCTGATGGAAATTCCATCCAATCACAAATACTCCTCTTGCACCATCTAACACACACCCATCTGGAACAACCCAGATTTCATAGTTAACAAGGAGCCACTCAACTTGCGCACATGGGCAGAAAAAGGTATCACACAACTTCAACATCTCTTTCATAATAATATCATAGCGCCATTTCCCCACTTGGTCCAGAAATATGGCATTGGGAGCAATTGTATTTGGAATACTTACAAATCAATTATTAAAATCAGATAACACATTAAGCCTACCAACTGCTAAATGGGAATCAGACCTAACCATTACTACCAATGCCGCTTTCTGGACACAAATCTGTAAAAATATCTACTTTATGACGAAAAATGCCAACCTGCAACTTATACAATATAAAGTACTTCATAGATTTCACCTAACTAGACAAAAAATGTTTAAAATGGGATTCACTTCTGAAACCTGCTCACATTGTACACAAAATGTAAAAAATAAGGGTAAGCATGGCATGTGTGTGGCGGCCGGAGGTTGGGAGTGTTCTTGGCTTATGCCGTGGCCAAGGAGGGATCAGAGGCAGCCTTTTTAATACCATATTAGTAATAGCCTTACTATTGTTAGTGTTATTGTTACTATTATTATTATTATTATTATTATTACTATCATTATTCCTCTTCCTTGTCATCCGGCCTCCCCCTCATTCCTGATGAAAAGTCTAATTGCTGTTATTATTGCTACTACTATTAGTATTATTAAATTATTATATAAGACTATATTGTCATTTATTCCTCATCGTCAAGTTATTATTTTTACTAATATTACCTTCATCAATATTACTGTCATAAATATGTATTTTATGTGTTTATTAATTTTTATTACGTCTGTTGTACATCTGTAAAGTTACTTCCACTCATACACCCAATTACACTTGCAAACGCACACACTCACACAAACCATGTTGGTTGTTATGTATGTTTTTTATTGTATCTGTCACCTGCTGTTATGTATGTTTTGTTTTTGTTGCATATAATTTTTTTTTTTTTTTTAAGACAGTGATTCACTCATCAACCAGTTAATGTTCATTGATTTAGCAGATGAAAAAACAGACATGGTAAATTTCAAGTTTGCATTGCTAAGAGCTTGTGTTACCATCAAACATTTTCTTCTGCCATAATTTCAGTTTGTAGGTTCACAATATTAGCATTTCAAAACACTTCTTATTTTTCTAAAAAAATTCTTTTTGCTACTTTTTGTATATAATGTTCATCAAACTGAAGAAGAGCGTGGTCTTGTGGATCATCCACATTTATTTGGTACAGGTTTTATGGTAGATGCTCTTAGGAGTGTCTTTAATATTTCTTAATTTCCTATCTCAAAATATTGTCAGGAATCTTTAAGTGAATGGCGGAGGATGCGTGAGGAGCAGGATGAGGAATATAATCAGTCTTTGATAGCAGATCAAGCCAAAGTATGTAGGGTAAACTTTATAACAGACATCCTCTGATGACATTTTGTAATCTTTCTGTCTGCATTACAATGCACTGTCTGAATTTGTAATTTGTTTCAGGAACTTCAGAAGATGAATAGTGAAGAATCTAAGAATAGACGCAGAAAGGTAAGTCTAAGTAAAGGAAAACAGGATGTTGCTGCCTTTTTAAGACATATTATATATTTACTAATGTAATGACTTGCGTGTATTTACATAGCAGATGCTTAACAGATAACCTAAAGCAAATTACAAGCTGAAGAATTCTACAAAAGTATCATCATAGAGAAAATAGTACTAGGGCTTTAATTCAGAGTTTATAAGTTAGTCAGAAAAAATGTAGATTAAACTTGGACAGACATGCACGTGTGCAAAACATTGTTGCTGTGTTTCCTTATTCCATGTTTTTGAGCTCTTTGGATAGTTATTAAAAGATAATTTAGGCATTGAGGGAAAGGGAGTGATTAAAAGTCCTAGTAACTGATTTTATTACGTGTTGTGACAGTGCTACAAGGCACCGCACACCGAGACCACAGAATTTGGGAGAGAGTATAAATTCATAGAATGTAGGCCTAGACAGGATGGTGAAGATCCTGTAGCGCCTCTGTAAATTGATATCTGTTCTTTCAAAGTTATATGTGAGCAGTTTGTGACTATAAAAAATACTGTTGTATTTTGTTTTGTTTACTATTACAGTTTAATTTTGAAACTTACCTATATTATTTTAGGCTATAGATGAGAGACGAGCACGAATGGCAAGTTTACCTGAACTTGCTCATGGTGTGCCACTAAAAGTAAAACATTGTGCCTTAATGAGGACCATGACATTTATTTTAAGTGAATCAATTAAGGTTGGTAAGGTTTATTTTATTTTATAGTTGTTGTTTTTTGGCGTGCAAAGTCTTCTGTGTTTAAATGTGAAATAATCAAAATGTCTAGGCACTGTTTGACTTTGTTGGAGAGGTGGAGGACGCTACAGAATGGTTCCATATTCAGGAAGCCTTATCACCACCACTTAGAAATGACCTATGTGTAACCATTTTTGAAAGAAATATCAGAGGGCCAACCACACTTTTTGTCCAGTGGATTTCCTCCGAAGATGCAGAGGTAGATTTACAAAATGTTATACTTTTTTTTCCAAATATTTCTTAGCTTGTCATTTACTGTTTTATGTAATTCATCAGTTTATGCAGACCATTCTTACACCTGATGGCAATGACAACCATGATAAAGATGATTATAATTCTGGGACTGTCAGCCCATTGGATCAACCTAGCACCTAGCACCATCTGGCATCGTTCTCCCCTCAATCAGAGCAGGAAAAGACTGTCCAGAAGTATGAATTAAAATGTTATAGTACCAGTTAACCCCATAGTCACCTCTATACCTGTTTCCCATTTGATAAACAATGTCATCATTTTTCATTTGCATTCATAATAATATTCTTTTCCAGGGCCGACCTCCAAACAATACTGAGTCGCCTTTCAGCCAATATAGATGATGATAGTCCCACTAGTAATCAGATAAACGTTGTAAGGGATTACAAAGGCAATACCCACAACATACTGAGAAGCACTTTTCAGGCTTTTAGTAGGCGACGATTTAACCTCAGAGCAAGACTGGATGTGATTTTTGTTGATGATACAAAAGCGGCAGAGGGGGCTGTGGACGGTGGTGGTCCAACTAGAGAGTACCTCAGATTGCTCCTTAAGGCTGTCCAACAGTCTAGCATATTTGCGGGCCCTGAAAATAGTAAGAGGTTGCGGCTTGACAGTGAAGATAAGCATTTGAACTAAAGGTCTTATTTAAAATGATTTCATAATAACATTAAGTGGTTACACTTTATTTTAAGCAACTACATGTACTTACTATAGGGTTAGGGTAGGATTAGGGTTTGGTTCAGGGTTAGTTGCATGTAATTATGCATAGTTAATGCATAATTTACTGTTATTACTATGGTAAGTACATGTAGCATATGTAACAATGACACTGTAAAAGAAAGTGTTACCCATTAAGTCATTGTAGTTGTCACGTTTTGGGTTTGTTCATGTCATGTTTCCATGTCTGTCATGTGATTCCCTGTTTGTCATGTGATCCTGCCATGTGTCTTGTCATTGGTTAATTGTCTGATCATTGTTCACAGGTGTCCCTTGTCTTGTCATTAGTCTGTGTATTTAAGCCCTCATATTTGCCATATGTCTTTGTCTAGTATTGTTTCCTGTAACCACTGTTGTGAGTCCTTTTCATGTTCATGCTTTGGTTTTTGTTTTCATGCCACGCCATGTTTTTGTTTCATCTTTTGTTTTAGTTATAATAAACTGCACTTGGGTTCAGTTCTAATTCAATCAATTCATAATCAATTCTAAAGGTAGCGCAGCTTTTGCATCTTCATGTCACGCCCATAGTTACCCATAAATAGTCTGTGAAACGCTCACAAGTTAATATTCATCGATTGTGAAATCATGTCAAACACAGAAAGGAAAACCAAGAAACGTAACTTCACTCAATGTGAAGTAGAAATTATCGTTGGCGAGGTGGAAAAGAGGAGTAAAATGTTGTTTGGAGGGCTCAGTGTGGGCATTACTAATGCCAAAAAGGCACTTGAGTGGCAAAAGGTTGCAGACGCCATTAATGCTGCAGCCTCACAACCTCGGACCGTGGCCGAAATAAAAAGAAATGGTCGGACATCAAAGTCGATGCAAAAAAAGTGTCTAGCGCTCCATCGCCAGAGTGTGTCTGCCACGGGTGGGAGAAAGGAGACACTGGAGCTGACCCGTCTTGATGAGAGACTGGCGGCAATTATTGGGGAATCCCTATTAAGTGGAGTGGTGACTTGGTTGGGGCCAACACAGCCATCGGCGTTGGGGTAGAGGCACGTTTTGAAGCTGTGCCACATGGTGAAACACAGCACATGCCCGCACGATTTGGCACACCTTTTCAGGAGTGTACAATAACCTCCCTCCAGTGCAGTCGAGGCAGCGCCATCTGCCCTTAAACAGGCCGATGGTGCGCTCCACTATAACGTGAGCTCGGCTGTGGCACATGTTGTAGTGCCTTTCCTCTGCACTATGTGGGTTGAGGAAAGGCGTAAGCAACCACTGCTTGAGGGGATATCCACTGTCCCCTGCAAGGATAGTGAAAGGGTTAAAACATTGAAGTACAGTAAAATGTGAAATGTCTATTAATCAAACGTACCTAGAAGCCAGCCATCACGCCAGCACCAGCCTCGAGTCTGCGCCCAACACTGCTGTGTGTTTAAATGAATGAGTCATGGGTTGACCCAGGCCACCGAGCTACTACATTAGTGAGCAACATGTCTGCATCACAAATAATTTGGACATTGATCGAATGGAAGTGCTTTCGATTAATGAAAGCATTTTCATTAACATTCGGTGCCCTTATGGCAACATGAGTGCAGTCAATAGCACTGATTACATTTGGGAAACCGTACATAGCTGCAAATTGAGCTTTCTTGTTTGCCTGTTCACCCGCCGTGTATGGAAACTTTATGCAATCATGGGACAAAGCTATTATGCCTTTTAACACGTCTGGCATTACCCGGCTAAGGGTCGGCTGAGATATACCTGACCTGTCAGCCAATTCCCTCTGAAAAGTGCCAGTCGCCAGGAATCCTAGTGTTGTCAGGACTTGAAGTGGGACTGGCATGGCGTGGTTCCTTCGAGTGCTCCTCTGTAGCGCTGGGCCCAAAAGACCGCAGAGGTCCAACAGGACGGCTCGAGAAGGTCGGAACCAGCTCATAAGCCACTCGTCCTCGTTTGCCAGCAAGTCTTCTTGCTGTCTGAAGATGCGTTCACTCCGAATCCTTCCATCTGCCACATCTTCTAAGAGCGCAAGATCAGCCATTGTGTGTCATTACGCATTGTGATGGCAGCATGGCATTTTATTACCATCCTTTTGATTGCATCTGACAAGCTACAGATGTGTTATGAGGATGAATTGCATAACATGCCGATATTATTGCAGAACATATTTCACATTTCTTTTTGCAAATATGTGTTAATTTGTATTTCTGTTGTAATCTTCATTTGATTTTGTTTGTTTTACACTGCAGATCGATCAAACAGGTGTTTGTGTAGGCTGTTAATTGTAAGACTTGCTTTGTGAAGTCTTCATGTTATTTATGAGAGGCAGTATTGCCTTTTCTTTTACACATAGGTCTACAGTTTCACACACTCTCACGTGTTTCTTCCATCTGCCGACGGTGTCGCTATTTCTCATTTCACCCGTTTTTGTGCGTACGCCTGGGTCAGAGTTTGCGTGAAGGACCACACATTTTCCCGTCAAGTTTGCTTTTTAGAAATACCAATTATTGCGTAGAGAGCGGCGTACGTCTTCTTTTGTGCGTACGCAACGTTTATAAATGAGGCCCCAGGACCTTGTGCTTCTGGAGAGACTGGATCATTGATGTTGAAGGCATTTACAATTATATATTTTTTTACATATTTTGTCCTATAAAGTTTTATACACAGCTTCTGTATTCACAATCTATTTACATATGATTAAAAGTGTGATATTGCTTTTATAAAGTGGTTCATCCAGCAGGTTACTGTAAGTGACATTTCACACAAATATTGATAGATCTTACCTCTATCTCGGTTCCAAAAGAAGAGAGCAGTTTGCAATGTCATTGCTTGTCTTAAATAACAGTATTAATTTCAGACACTATTGCAAATTTTGCATTTGTGCTCTGTCAATACTGAACTATTGCATTTCTCAAAACATTGCACAGTAGCATGGTTTCTCTCCTGAATGAATCACATTTTTAACGAGTTACATGGACAATGATTGCATAATTTATTTAGTTATTTGTATATATACAATTATTTACTGAAAAGGTGAAAAATACCCACCACCAATACACTGTCAGCTTGTTTGGAATGGCACAAACAGTACAGTTGTTAGACTGAATTTCTACATGTGTTACAGATGAAGAATGTACACCACTGATGTTGGAGAATGTGCTGGAGTTTACTTCAGGGTCTTCAGCCATTCCACCCTATGTCTTTCTGCAGTAGCCCAAAATCGAATTTCTCCATGACGCACCAGAGAAAATATTCCCAGAGGCAAACACTTGCAACATTGTGTTAAAATTGCCCATCCATTACAATTACGAGTCATTCAAAACACACATGAGCAATGGCATACTGTGGGCACCAACATTTGGCGTAGCGTAATTCAACATGTGCATTAAAGGAATAGTTTAACCATAAATTAAATTTACCCCATAATTTACTCACCCTCATGCCATGCTAGGTGTACAACATCTTCCTTTCTTCAGCCAAACACAAGTGGAGTAACATTTAACAAAATGCAGTTCATATTGAACTGTTATCACAACAGTGGCATTACAAAGCTATGAAATGCCAGAATTTTATTTATTATTACTCCAATTGTGTTTGGCTGAAGAAAGGAAGACGTCATACACCTAGCATGGCATGAGGGTGAGTAAATTATGGGGTAAATTTCATTAGGGTGGAGTTTAAATACATTGTTGTTGTAAAATACTATGTTTTTTTTTGTTTTTTTTTTGACAACATGAAATGTTACAGTTGTTCAGCTGTTTTATTGTTCAGTAATGTTTTATTGCTCAGTGACAATGCACTATAGGCCTAACCAGTCAAGTTCATACTACAAGATTTGTTCATTGCTAAAAGCAGTAGCAAAAAAGAAAACTCATGTAAACATTAACATTTATTAATAATTGATGCATGACAGTTAATCTTGTCATACTGACATTGTTAATTCCAACTTTTAATGAGGAGTTTAAAATGTTGTTTACAGTGTGTTAACGCAAAAAAAAATAAAAAATAAAATGAAATTTTTTTTCAGATATTACTGTGATTCCTGATCAACAAATACAATATGTCTGTCTGATATGCACGTATACAATATCTCTGCCTAAAGTATTTTAAACCTTTAAAAGAGAAGACTATGATTCACCAATCATTTGTTTTACAGCAAGAACGGTTTCCATGTAGACAGATAATGCATCTGAGAAAGGTACATCCAGGTTTGGTAGTGTTGCCAGCAGTGATGCGCGGGTCAATGTATAAACAACCCGCACCCGACCGACGTTTTTAACTAACCCGGGGTGCGTTTCCCGAAAGCATCGTTGGCCAACTATGGTCGTAAGTTCATCGCAATGTCCATTGAACTCTATTGGTAACGACGGAACTTGCGACTATAGTTGGCCAACGATGCTTTCGGGAAACGCACCCCCGCCCGGCAACTAGGCCCGCAAAAAAAGAAAAAGAAAATATTGTACCCGACCCGCTTCCTGACCCACATTTTTTAAAAGTAGTAAATGCTCATCGTAGCGTCATTGGAAAAAAAAAACAACAACACACCTTTAACATTCATCTTAACCTATTTTCAGTATTATTTCAAGTCATTTTTCACCATTTCATGTATGACTGCAATCTCTAGAAAAAGCTAATAAATTATATTAGCTAAGCTAATAAAACAATTTCAATTCAAATTAATGTTTCATTATGTTTAATTGTAGTGTGATATAATAATAACACATTTTTAGCATCTAAGCACATCTAGGCACTTTTTATGGCAATAATATCATATCACGATTTTTTTTTTTCAGGAAAATCTCGATTTTATCACGATTCTTTTTTCATGTTGGTTTTACTATTTTGCAAGTGACTGAGCATTACAGCCAAACTAATTTCCCTATTTTAAAAACAAAGCCTTATAGGTACAAAATATAAAATAAAAAAGAATGGCAGACATTTAGGCCAAAGTGGCGAAGATAAAAATCTTTGTCATTATTTTCTTTGTTATTAAAAATTAAGAACAGAGATACATATTACACATACACAACTTAATATACAAATGAAATAAACTGCTTTATGTTTTCAGCTAAAGGTGTATTTAACAGTATGAGAAAGTAATTAAATGAACAAATATGAAAATAAATCACAACAGACTTAAAGTTCTCAGTCAAGAGCAGTGAATGATTTCCTCTGTGTGTTTTGTTTTATTAACATTAAAGGGATAGTTCTCCCCCAAAAAAGTCATAATTTACTCTCTTAAGTTGTTTTAAACCCGAATAAGTTTCTTTCTTCTGTTGAAAATAAACGTTATTTGAAAGAATGTGAGTAACCACAACAGTTGATGTAGCCTACCCCTGTGACTTCCATAGTATATTTTTTTCCTACTATGTATGGAAGTCAATGGGGACCAGCAACTGTTTGGTTTTGGGTGAACTATCTCTTTAAGGACAAGCGGCAGAGCATGTTTATTATTAGGGCTACTGTCTCTCAAAAGAACTGCACACGACACGTCTAATATACACGCATATGACAAGCAGATTTTAATTAATTTTCTCTGTTTGCTTTCACTTTAGACATAACCAACTTTGTTTATGTAAACAATGTCTGTATTTGACAGTATTAGCGCAATATAAGACTCAAAAGATAACTTAGTCCAGTAACAGGCTTTTAGTGCATGTGCGCGTCGAGTGAACGCGCTCAGTAAAGCGCATGTTTGAACAGCGCATCAGCAGCGAATGACATGTTTAACAGGTGTCGTGCCGAATTTTGACTCCTGCCAAATTATTACCCCCCTAGTATTGGTAGGTTTAGGATTAGTTGTGGGGGTGGGGTTAGGATTAGGGGTGGGGTTAGGATTAGGCAATCAGGTACTGACTTCAACATGAGGGGTAATAATTTGGCAGGGGGTCGAAATTCGGCACAACACCGGCAAGGCTTTAAAGCACATGCAAATAATGAACTTTTGTGAACTGCAGTGTCCCGTTCCTCTGCGTTAACATTTGATGTGAATATACGTCGTGCTGCAGTGTAGCAGATGAAGGCGCCGCAACTGAATAAATGCGCAGTTGTTTGGTGTGATTTTACGATTCCAAATTTACGATTCCCCGGCCCCCCGCTTTGCATTGTTAGTTTTTGTGCAGCATCAGATTTTAACTTTTTCTCCCTCATTTACTGTTCGTGGCTGTTTTTGCCCCATTGACTTCCATTATAACCACATTTTTTGATTGCAAAGCCATGACACCATATAATCATGCATTTTTGATTGTTGGTCAAAAAAAAAAATCCAGTCCACAATCACATTTTATATTGAAAATGAGTCATTTTGTGTGTGTTTTTTCCCAAATCAGTGACATCATTTACGAATTTGGCAATTAAAGAGTTAAAATCCTGAAATTTTTTTAAACATTTAGTATTTTTGAGCAGGACTGAGGTTGATTAATAGATTTATGCAAAAAAAATTGAAAAAAATATTTATCTGATACATTTTTACAGCAGTTTAAAGTAGTGGCTGTTTTCAGCCACGAACATAACGAAAGGGTAGTAAATTTGCCCACAGTGTACTGTTGAGTTTTTGAAAAATTTCAATATTTCAATAATCCAAAATATAGCCCTATTCGGACGGGACTAGTTTTCCAAACGACGTTTGAGTTACAATTCTTATCAACCTACGTCTGTGATTTCATGTACGGATTCGGACGGGACTAACATCTCCGTGTTTATTACCGAGGTAGGAGTGTCTGTTTTACATGTGGGCATTGCAGAAGATCACGTGTTCAGAATGTGTGGATTGCGTATGGTCATTTGAAATTAAGTACTTTTAAAATTAAGCACTTTGAAATATAAAGTAAAACGTCCTAACGTATTTAGTGTTTTGTAAACCTTTTATAAAAAAAAAAAAAAAAAAAAAACTAAACATAGATTTATCATCATGATTTTATAGAGAAAGGTATAAAGGAAATCATACGTAATCCATGTGACTCAAGTGGTTTAACTTCAATTTTTTTTTTTTATGAAGCACAAATTTATTAATTTTATTAATTTTTTTTTTACAAATTATTCATCTTCGATACACGCTCACTTAACAACATCTGCTTTCACATCAATAACATGCACAACTCGTAATGTTCTCATGAATGCATGTTGGAAATTAATATTTTATATATTAAGTGGTAAATTTTGTTGCATCAAACACAGCACTTGCGTAGTTTAATAAAATGTAAGTTAAACCACTGGAGTCGCATGGAGTACTTTAATGATGTACCTTTACACCTTTCTGGGGCTTGAACGTGAAAGTTGCGTGGACTGTCAATGGAGGGACAGGAAGCTCTCAGATTTCATTAAAAATACCCTCATTTGTGTTGTGAAGATGAAAGGAAGTCTTACATGTTTGGAACGAGAAACAATTTCCATTTGTAGGTGAACTAACCCTAGGAATAAATTTAGACACGCACCTTAAGAAACCTCACTAAATAGTCAGCTGATGGAAGAATCTTTGTTCCCTTCTTGTGGCTTTGTGATGTTGGGGGCAGGTGATGGGCAGAGATTTCCCAATCAGTCTAAAATTAAAAAGCAAGAAAACATCTACCTGTCAAATCATGAAAACAATTGGTTTGAAAACTAATTTTAAGGAAAAGGAAAAGGGAAAAAAAAAAAATACTTTTGTAAAGTAAAAACTGGTCAAATTAAAAATGAGTGTTATGAAACAAAATCTAGTTATACCAAATAGCAACAAAGCTATGATTATTTTTTATGTTTATGCACATGATTATCTCATATGTTATCTGTAAAATCTGACCCTCACCAGGTTCTAGTCTGTACAGCCTTTAAAGACCAAGCCTGGTTAGCCTTAGCAGGTGCAGCATGGAAATGCTCCTAGCAAACACAAATAGAATCTGATAAATACATTTTCATAAACATTTAATCTTAAAGAATTACTTGCACATTCTAAGAAAATTTGTTTTTCAGTTAACGTTAGCTTTCAGTTAAGATAACTTAGGTGTGCTGGCAAACGACAGTAAAAGATAGTTTGAGGATAAATACATTATGATCAGGGACGTGCGGTCAGGGTAGGCAGGGTAGGCAGTGCCTCACCAAAGGAAATGTTGACATTACATTTATTAATTCCAAGAACTTTATTAATTCACTACATTATTAATTGCATTTATTTTATTCCAAATATTAATTTTTGTAACAAAAATGTTCAGGAATACACATATAATATACTCATTTTGCCATTGTTTGCTCCTAAAACCATTGTTTCATGCAGGAAATTCAAGGCCATGCCCATTGAGGCAGAGGTTAGCAGTGCCTCTTTGGTCCATAGAACGTAGTTTACGTAGGTTTGCGCATGCGCAGTCAGTTCTCATGCTGTCTTGAATTATCAACATTGAGGCAGAGACCGAGGCTGCTTCATGTCACGTGATCCACTCGCTCTCACTCAATCCGCGCTTCCCGATCTAGCGGCGCCTAGCGTTGGCTGTCAACAGGCCCGGGGTGGGTAATCGTGAGAATTCCCTTTTGGGCCGGTCGAGTATTTATTTATTTATTTTTTCACATTTGTCACGTTAGTTACATTAGGCTACACACGTTCGGACGTTCCGCATTCTGACACCGCAGCGCGCAGCCTCTGCATGGGTTGTACCATGTGAGGGAGTTCTCCCCTCTCCTCCTATAGAGTTGGTTGGGTCCATAGCCCGTCTTTTCCAAAACGTTTTCTCAGGTAGGCTACCGCGGCACCGCCGGCGCCTATACAGATAGCTGGGCCGGTCCTACCGTGACGGTACGCGTCAGGGATGGATGGGAGGAAGAGGCCAGGAGGTATGGAAGCTTTGTTTCCGCCACAGAATAAAACATAATTGCGACTTTTTATCTCACAATTGCGAGTGTACATCTCGCAATTCTGTCATTATTTCTCAGAATTGCGTGAAATAAAGTCGCAATTGCGTGTTATAAAGTCAGAATTGCGAGATATAAAGTCAAAATTGTGTGTTATAAAGTCAGAATTGCGAGATATAAAGTCAGAATTGTGTAAAATAAAGTCGCAATTGCTTCTAATAAAGTCTAAGTGAATTATTATTTAACCTTTACATTATTTGTTGAACCATGGCATTAATACAAACTAGTGACTAGGCTGCTTGTCGGTTCGCTGACACCGCGCCGCCTCCCTCTCTTAACGTTACTGTGTCCCGCACAAAACATTTGTTTGTTGTATAAGTCATAAGATAGATGTGTCCATTAATTTGATTATTAGATTTGATTGTGCATTAGCCTCACATATGACTGACTTTGCTGTATGCAGGCAGCGATGTGATGATGCCTGATATGAACTTGGGTTGCTACATTAACTGAATGAATATATGAACATATGCCACATTGATAGGTCACAGCCTACCCATGACAAGATTTCACCGCACGTTACTGATTATGATATTTGCACATCACAAATATTGTCATAAAAAAATAACATTATAAAACACGTATTGTAAATGAGTTAAAACACTTAACGTTATTCTGTGTTTTCACCGTTAAAAGCAAACTCTGCGTCTGCACTGCGTCACGAGTCAAAGAAGATGCAGGGCATAACGTTAGTCTGTGAGAAAGGTTTAGACGCGTATAAATATCGTTATGAAACAATATAATGCCATGAAGTACATGTTGTAAAATAGGTTAAAAACACTTACTTTCGGTGTTTTCCCTGTTAACGTTAACTTACAAGCAAATCTTCTCGTCGTCAGCTCGAGTCAAAGATGTCACCTTTGAGAAAGGTTTCGGCTCGTTTAAGCACGCAGAGCATTTACATTTCTCTATAAATCAATATGTTATAAAATACATATTGTAAATTAGATAAAACACTTACTTTCGTCATTTCTCTGTTTAAAAGCAACCTCATCCTGGTCTGCTCCGCATCGCGGAGAACAGTTTAGCCGTTCACAGCACATAAATATTGTAATAAAACAATATGATGTAATAAAATGCTATAAAATGCATATATAAATGCGATAAAACACTTAATATCTGCGTTTTCCCTCCTCGTATGCCTTGCATCGCGAGTCAAAGAAAATGGTGTCTGTGAAAAAAGTTTCAGATTGTTTCGTCGCGCCCAGTACGGAAATGTCCCGGATGTAACTAATAGGGGTTATGCGCAACATACTTCCGGGTTCTACAAAACAGGTTTAACTACTTCCGGTCGTCAGCTACTGAGGTAAACACAGCGTAGTCTGAATGGCGACCTTTTATAGCCGGTGTTTACAGGAGCTACCCATTCTATCCATTTCAGATGTACATCGTATTGCCAAACGGACTTCCAGAGCCCCGAGTACTCCGTTAGATAAAGGTAGGTATGTGGACAAAAAATTCAAACTTAACAAATAGACAAATGGATAGCATATATGGAAAGACCTGGGAACCCCCTTCAAAAAAAAAAAAAAAAAAAAGTAAATATGTCAAGTATTAAGAAAGTTACAACATTTTATAGTTCAGTAATCAGCGCCTATTATTGTCTTATTTCTAAGGTTAAAACAATAGAAATTAGTGTGACCGAAAACGAGTCGTTTTTCACAAAAATGCTCATAACTTTTTCAATATTCAAGATATCTTTATGAAATTTTCTGTGGAGATGGGTTTCATAGAGTGCTTTGGATCCAATGTGTTAAAACTTAATTTTAACACACATAATGACTGATTTGGCCTATCTTATGGTATTTTTCTGATGAGCAGTTGTTGAAAATACAAATAATTGAATGGAAAACAATGATCCAAGGAAAATTATATCTTTTGTTTTTCAAAACTAAAATCATGAACAATACTGTAGAAACACATTTTTTTATTTTTATATATACATAACTTTTTTATTTTATATATTGCACACAAATAACCAGGACTTTTGACTAAGTATACAAAAAACTATAGATCTCTTGTAAGAAGATTTGTTTTGTTTTGTTTGGATGATTCTAGAGACCTTCATGATTGTGTATATATATATATATATATATATATATATATATATATATATATATATATGTCAACAAAAAATACTTATTAGTAACATGAAAATGACCTTTCTTTGGGAGGGGTTGCCTTCGCCATGCTTCCTGGAATTAGGGGTAGGAAGTTAACAGCCTCATGTGACAGGGAGGAAGTGAATACCTTTTTTTTTTCTTGAAAACCTTTATTTGGTTGTTTGCTTACATTTCATTGAGAAATAAAACATGGACAACATCTAGAAAAATATTTACAAAAGGAAAAGGACAACTATGTACTGCGGCAACTATAGTTGCCAGTGGGCTTAAATGGGTTAACAGAGACTACATACAGTATATTCTGTTAGATGGTAAGATCATCAGCAATTAGATCGGCTGCCAGCGCAAACACAGACATGTCAAAATCAGTTGCATCTTCATAGGATTCGTCCTCCCCCCAGTACGCAACAACACACCTTTTTCCTTTCGCTTTCATTTTTACAATTCTTCCATTGTACACAATGCGTTTCCCTTCTTCACACCAAACATGGCACATGTTCCTTCCAACTGCTTTGCCAGACAACAGCTCTGTGATCTTTTCGAGTTTTGACTTTTCAAGCTCTGGAAATTTCTCTTCGAGATCTTTAATCTGGATATTCTTTAGTTTTCTTTCCAGCTTGTTTCTTGCGGTTATCTCCTTTGCTTGTTCTTTCATAGCTTGCCTTTTACTCAGCTCCTCCCTCAGATCATTCTGCTTTACTCTCCTCCTCTGCCTCTGGACCTGTCCCAGCTTCACAGCTTTTTTCAAAATTGCATCTCTCTTTTCTGTATCCATGTCTTCAAGGAATCCAACAGTTTTGTTCTTTTGAGCCCTCATCTTACATGAGAGAAAACAAAGGGTGGCATTTGGGGATCTTTTTTTAGATGCACTAAACATCCCCATGATTTCCTCTGCATCTATGTTGTGTGTTCTGGCAGACTTGGTTTCCTCTTTAAGTTTTTCGGTCAGGTCTATCTCAAAATATTTTTTATATTGTCTTTCTAAGACCTCGACAATGGCACCAAGACAAGCTTCCATCATGACCTTGAACAGGTCCTCATCTTTTGGAGGATCTCTCAACTTCTGTAGAGTTTCATCTGAGTCTTTAAGAGCATCTCCAAAAAAATCGTTGCTCTGTGTCAAGAGATCCAAGGGGCTCCTTTGCTCCTTCAGTCGGGTGACCACCTCCTTAACCACATATATTGCTTCCACATGGTCAATTTGGTTCACTGCTGCCCTGTAGAATTTCTTCATCCATGGACCGGTCAGCAGTTTTCCCAAAAGGCCCAAAACCTGCATCTGAACGTGACCTGTGGTTGACCTGAAGTCGGAGAGCAAGCTTGCTCGCAAACCGCCACATGATGTTCCTTTCTCCAAAAACTTCATGAAAACAGTGTAATGCTGAATGAAGACTCCACAGATGTGGAAAAGAATGTGAAGCCGATTTCCCCTATAACGAGGAAGTATGCCTCTGGGCAATTTCTGGTTGTCCAGGAATGTTACAAAGCCACGTGGATCTCCTTTTCCATCTTTGTATCTTAATTTATTCATTGCCATCACAATGTTTCCAGCAGAACAGTCATTTCCCCATAGTTTTTTCAATGCCAGTGCATCCTCACATTCTTTTAAAGCAGAGCGGGTTTTGATTGCTATCGAATCTAAGGGATGCAAATGGCAGTTGAGCTCATTTAAAGTTTTATCCCATGATTCATTTACAAGCAGTATTGCAGCGTGGTTGGCCGCGCACCTGTCAGTTAGTGTGTTTGATATGTTGTTAATAATTTTACTTCGTGTGTCCTGATAATCTCCGTTGTAGAAATAGGAATGTACACTGGCCAGATTATCAATTGTTTCTATTATATGGGTACTGTAATCCTCAGCAGTCCCCCCAGGAAGTTCGTCAACAGCTGCAGCATAACACTTTGTTTCTGTTGTTATGTGCACACTATTTACATGGACCCCTTCTTGTGTGGTTGCGTCAAATCCAAGGGTGATGTTTTTATTTTCGAGTATTTCCTCGGCTGTTTGAAGCTCAGCAATTGCACCAAGTTCACGGGTCATCGCTTCCACAGTGGACCTATGAGGCACATCAGTCAAGGCCACTCCAAAACGAGCAGAGAACTTTTTAATAAGCCTAGGGACATTGCTTGTGGGAACCTGGTCTGCTACAGCATCATACACCATCATACGCATATCTGCGGAATACGTTTTTTTGTCCAATTTGGTTTCTTTCTGTTCTGCTTCCAATTCCTTAATTTTCTCTTCAAGCATTAGCTTTTTGTTTTGAAGGTGTATGATTTCCTCTTCTTTCAGCTCCAACTTTGTCTCCAGCTCTTGGATTCTCACTTCACTAGATGACTCTCCCTGTGCATGTGTTTTCTTCTTATATTGTCTTTTCAGTCTTTTGTATTTATTCCTCAAACCTGAAAGGGCTTTCATGGTGTCACTTAAGTTTTGTGCATCGGCTGAAGTGTCTAGCTTTTCTTTTAGTGCAGTAATTTTAGTGTCCTTCCGTTTAATTTTTTGGTTAAGATTTTTCACAGCCTCCCTTTTTTTTGAAAATGAAAAACGTCTAATTGTTTGTAGCTTTTCCCTCTGCATGGCAAGCTGTCGCTGTCGCATGATTTGCAGACTTTTCTTGTATACTTTACAGGACTCGCATTTTGATGTCCTCCTCGTGTTTTTTACAGGAGAAATTACAGAAACCTTTGCAGGAGTAGGTGATGGCTCAGGCTCCATCTCACTTGCATGACTGAGTTGCTTGGTTTCAGATTGCTCCAGTAGGAAGGAAAACTTCTCACGACACATCGAGTCAAATTTTTCAAACACAATCGGCCTCGAAAGCCTTTGAAACTTTTCAATATTTCGCACTACCTTTATAACCGCAGCTTCCAGGAGTCTTACTGGTCCCTGCTCCTCAAATGAAGACAGGAACTTAACAGTCTTTGCCCGGTTACTCTCATATGAGCAAAGATAAAGGTAGACCACATGTCCATTCAAAAGGTCATTTAATGCACCAGGCAGGGAGGAAAAATTGTCCATAACATGTTGCTTGGCTTTTCCTGGTCTGGCGTTGAGATTTGCATTTTGGCCTTTTCTCTTCTGAGGCATCTTGACATCTAAAAGGTAATAGAAAATCATTAACATTTTGTATTAAATACAGGCAATGGATAAGCACGGAAGAACAAGCCAATTAATTGAAATAAGATGCAAATAAATGGCCCAGAACCTCATCATTATCTACAGGAAAAGACCATATTTTTAATAATTCAAATGATAAATTTATGATTTGTATTTTGGGCATTTTAGACAGAACATTTTCAGCTGGTCCTTTAGCTGTTCTAAAAAAATGTATTTGTGCTTTTGGAGTATTTTTAAGTGATAATTGGCTTATGCGTGTGATGTCATCACAAAATTGAGTGGCTACCCTGCAATGTTATTCTTGTGTTATTCTTTGATTTGTCCCTCAATTAGACTTTCTAACTTATGTTTGATTTTGATTTGTCCATTCATTTGAGGATTCATTTCTATTCAGATTTGAATAGAAATAAAAATAGAATCTGCAAGTTTGATATTATTAATAATATTCTAATTTATTATTTTAGCACATTGTAATTTTGTATTTACACTTACCCAGATTTTTAAAACATTAGGCAATGGCCCATTGACTTTTTTTTTTAGCTGAGTCACAAATCAAATCCAAGTCTCTCCTGTTTCTCTGCTGCCTCATTCATTCATATTTCATCAAAAAGGAGGTGGCCTTGTTTTACAGTCCATTGCTAAATCTTTTGTAAATTAGACACTCAGTTAATTAACCCCTATTTTTCACATCAATACATTTCTGGCCCGATTAATACATCTTAAAAACTGACAGTGAGCAAACGATTCCGGCCACCGGCACACATTCTCCGCTCCTGCCTGCAGTGCGACTCATCTTTTTTTTTTTTTTTTTCTTGTGCGCACAGAGCACAGAGAACAGGCTGCTAAGCTCCCATCCTTAATTTAAAAGATGGATTTTTGTTGATTCATGCCATTTCCAGTTGTGTAAGTATATAGAGAGTTAACAATTCTAACGCCAGTGGCGGAAAGAAAGTGGAGGAGACCACACAAAAAGTTGAGCGGACACGACGCGCGGCATTTTGACAGCTCTTCTACAGGTAACGTTCAGTGTCGGTAGTCATAAAAAAAGTGGGGGAGTTTAAATGGCCATGAAACTTTGTACAGCACACCACAAACATATGATCTTTATGTCCACCTACCTCTGAGAAGTGTCCAAAATGGGTGAAAATAATTTCTTGACAGTTGAATTCTTCCGTCTTGTTAAAAAAAGCCGTTCAGGAGGAAAATGCAGCCTGACTTGAGAAAATTGAAAACTAATGTTAAGCCGAAAACCCTAATGACATGATTGGCTAAAAATAATCAAGGATTCCCACAGCGAGCCAATGAAAACAACGCATTTGAGGAGACCCGCTCAGAGTGATGAGGGAAAATCCGGCACAGAGTTTTGGAACAAAATGGCGACCGCTATTTATTGATATGTCCACATACCTAATAAAGGATTTAAGTTTTTATGCCTCCTCATTTATTCATGATTATGAAGGTATGTAAGTTAGTATATGTAGCTTTTGCTAATGGCACCCGATGTAGAGTTAGCTAACTATCAGTAGGCTAAGTTAGTTTAGACTTGTATGCTATCATCGTAGTTTAACCTTTTATATTTGCTTGCAGACGATTAAAACAATCAAATGAAGACTGCATTTTATTTTTTTATAAAAATTTTTTTTCTGATACTTAAGCATTCGTGACATTTTAATTAAAACAGAAATAAGAATTGTATTCTAAAAAAAAGCGCAAAATAAGTTACCTCATAGATTACCTACTGCTGCAGATGCGTACGGTAGTGCAAACCGGAAATGTTTATACCTGTTTTCCGGTTCGAACGTTGGGCGTTCCGCATAACCCCTATTACACTCTCTCGGTGTAAATTTAATAACTCTACATATTTTCACCAGCCAGAGGGTGCGGTTTACACTAGCAGTGTTAATCCCTTGAAATTCAACACCAGAAAATTAACTCTTTACTCTAAGAGTCCTACTCCTTAACACCAGGATTTCAACACTGGAGATTTTGCTGTGTGTATGTGATCGGGGAATTTGGCTGTTAAAAGTATAACATTTAAAGCCACTTAAATTAACGAAATTACTCAAATAAAGATTCGTTCATTTTGATGAACGAGATCGAACAAGAGAGTCAGTAAAATGATCCGAACCTCCCATCACTCAGTCATGACTCGTGAGAGCAGGGGGCGGGGCGGGGCGGGGCGGGGCGGGGTGGGGGAGCGGCAGCTCAGCAAATCATAGCCTATTTTGTGAATTGTTCATTCCTGGTTGGCAGACATTTTGCCGCCCTTACAAAAGTGCCGCTCTAGGCAATTGCCTAGTTCGCCTATATGGACGCGCCGGCCCTGGTCTGGCCCATCCAAAACTGGAATCCTGGCGCCATGCCTGGTTGGTTGTGCCAGTTTTGTGGCTATCAAATGTGTAAATAGCATCGCAAGAAGTACACATGACAAAGCCAGCACTTTGGTCATCATCATTCATTATTTAGGCAAATGTCTCCCACACTTTACTCTTTATATTTGTGTATTTGCGGAGCTTCCACTCCCCAGTCTTCACCTTTTCTCTTGCCGCCTCCATCTCTACCTGCAGACTGAGCTTGTGCATCATCGTACTTCTTGCCAGTTATGAAGTGTAGGCCTATGCATTTTATAGACAATTGTGTCTAGTAGGCTACTATATAAATTACAAAGGTTTAATTGGCATCTTTATTTTAAACGACCCGACCGACCGCGACCCGAATATCATTAAAAATATTTTTGGATGACTCGTAACCGCGGGTGACCGCAGGCACCCGCTCATTTTGGATCAACCTGCGCATCAGACAATTGTATCAGACAATTTATCAGTAAAGAAATAATAAATAAAAAAATGGGCCATGCTTCTATAAAAGCAAAGTAATTAACTAAACCCACTGCATAATTACCTTATTTGAGCCTTCCTTCTCATGATTTGACCAAAGCTGCTGTGGAGTTCTGTTGCCTGCAGATCTTAGACTCTGACTATTCCAGGCACTCTGAAATTCTTGTAGATGCCTCTGAATTTGTGGCATGTAAGACCAGCACAAGGCAAACAAGTCCACATCCTGGTCCGGATTAAGCCATTCTTCATCTTCCAACTGACGAAAGGTTGTGTAGAAGAGGTCTGTTACTTGGTCAAAGACATCTCTCCACAACCACTCAAATCTTACATAAAAAACAAACGTCAATTTAAAACAGTTCAGCAAAGGAAAACGCATGTGGCTACAAGGTAACAAGCCTAACTCTGGTTGTGCACACTTCCTCCTGTGATGTGTGAATCTGTCTGTTCCTCTGGTTCTTATCATGAAGCGAGCAACCATTACATTTTCTCCCCCCTTGTCAGAACGCACTCTAGAGGGAACACCATATATTTGTACAGCAGACAGGAAGCTTTGCAGCACTGTTTGAGCCTTGTTGTTTGTGGCAACTTTTAAGTACACCACAAGCCGGGAATAGCCGTCAATTTCCCCATGGATAACAATTATCCATCTGCAAATTAAAGTATTTAAAGTTACTCATTTAAGAATACAACATGTATTAAAGAATAACTTGTCCCACACAAGCACACAAAAACTATATGCAATGGCTACAACATTGAACATGCTTTTGTGTCCAATAGTAGGCTACAGGAAAGCTTTTATGGAATGGCTTTTCTTCCTACACCACATATTCACTTATGTCAATAAAAGCATAACATGAAATCATTACATATAACAAGTAGGGCAAGATCAAGCATGCAGACTTTTTTGCATGTATTCTTTCAGATTATCAGAATATAAGACTATTACACTATAATTGGTAGCTGAAAACATAAAATATTTAATAAATAAAACTTTGTGACTGATGGGAATTTTATTTTGTAGACATGTGTAAAGGATTATATTTAGGTCTGTAAGTGCAGATTATGTGTGGCCCTAGACATTAGCAACATTATCCATTAACTTTACCAAAGAAATTAACACCAACCGAATAAGTTTATGATTCCCATCAATGTGCCACACACTGTTGGGAGCTGGTACACTGTAACGTTGGCGTCAGGCCGTCCTAAGACGTAACCTGCGCAGTTCCATTCCTTCAGGATACTCGTCTTAATGATGATAAAACCCTGTGTTCTGCAACAGATTATAACAATAATATTCATGTGTTAGATCTTGCATTTTTTTAAGAGAAACTGCACATTTTGGATGCCTTTTTAAGCAAGTTTTACATCATTTAAATCTGACTCAAAGAACCAGCGGCGCATTGTTATTTCTTGCGTAGTGATTGCTATCTATGTTCAAGTACATCAGATACATGCAGATACTGTGCAATTAGACTGTATTTAAAACATACAGTATATGACTCACACATTGAGTAATTGCCTCAATTTGTGCTGGTTTGATTTAATCTCCTCAGTGAAGTGAAACATAACTTGACTAGTGATTTGACAGTGTCACTCGCCACTGTGATTTTTTTACCCACATTTGCCTGCCCAAAACACAATAGAAAATTGAATGGTTTATAGGTTATAATGGAAACTATAATGGTGCCTACTGGTATGTGATGGATACTATTGGTGGGATGTTTTCTGGCAGATGGGGACCAATAAAACACCATTAAATCCTATTTATTTGATTATATAGGAATAATGCCCAAAACGTACAAAAAGGAATTTTGTAATGGTTTAAATGGAAAAAGCCAAAAAAAAATTCGGCCGAAAATGGCATTATTGGTTTTTAGCCAAAAGAAAAAAAGGCCGAAAATGTCTGTTAATTTCAAACTTGGATGAGACATTAGATTATTAAAATGTTAATATTTGCTACATTTCCTACTTTGTACATGAAGTTGCCTGGATCTTATGTGTCCCAAGATCATCTTGTAGCCAGCATTGGGGTATCTGTGGTGTATTTCCGCCACTATTCTATCCAACTCCTCATTCGTAATGGAGGTGTACAAGTCACGTTTCCTAAAAACAAAGCATGTTTTAATTATAGTGAGGTATTACACACAAGTTTTACATAATACAATTATATTATAATATTTGAACAAATTCTGACTTCACTGCCCTTTAAAGCACTCACATACATTCGAGAGTAACCCCCCCCCCCCCCCCTTCACGTAACCAACTTAACTGTAGTAAATATCCAGCCTAATGTTTCTACATGCTGTATATGTAAGGGATAATGTAGAGCGAGGCGGCTGTTATAGCGAAAGCAGAGGGGTCTTGAATCAGCCTGAAGGGGTTGTATTCGCTATAACAACCGCCTCGCTCTACATTATCCTGCTTATTACATGGCTACCTATACAAATAAATCAATAATTTGACACAAAATATTGATTTAAAAAGGAGTTTATTGATTTAAAAACGATTGTATTGCTTCCGCTAAATAATCTGTTCCATCTCTAACGTTACTGTTAGAATCCTGCGTCCATAGCAACGCTCTATTTTTCATGGCAACGGTGTGTTATCCTTAGCATTCTACATTATTATTCAACCAAGCCATGTAATAAAATACTATAAAGTCAGTCATGCGATTGACCGCTGTAGTTAAACGCGAGCAGGCATATTCTTTCTGGAAACATTGATACAACATTTTCTTTTACATGAAGCCATGTGCAAGTTTTCGTCGGACTGTCCTTAGCGACACATTGATACATCTTGCCGTCTCTTCTGCTGGTACATCCAACGACTGGTGTTGTTCAAGAATGCTTGGAACTGCAATAGCGTGACGGCTGCTACAGTCCGAGGGACTCAGTCGTTGAATGACACTCTGTGCCTCATCAAATGTGACCCAAATCCTTCCATTTATTGTACAGCCACAATTATCCGCTGCGTTTGCAACGTCTTCCCTCAACTGTAAAACTCTCCTATATACAAAATGATAATCGAGAGGAGAATTTATTTCGCAGAAATCAGCTAAAGCTAGCAAATCATCCACAATCCCTCTCCAAACACAATCAGATCCACCGGACATTTTTGCACAACAATTATCACGTTCAAGACGTTAAAATGGCGCCACAGAAGCCCACAGAAGTAAATTAAAGCGGGATAAAGCCTTGATCTCGAACTGTCCAATGACAGTTTGGCGTTTCAAATTGAGGCGAAAGTTGATTGGTTGCTCCCACGTGTGTACTGTCCAATGGCATTTTTTTTAACTCGATTGACAAATGGATAAAGAAAAGCATTTGGCAAAATGAGAAAAGCATCTGGCAAATAGAGAGAGAAAAGGTTTGCCAAATGCTTTAAAAAAAAAGCAATTTAACATGTGCATTTAAATGATTTATTAATGTACTTTTTATTGTTTTATTAATCTATGTTTAAAAACATGAATTAAATAAACAGTTTTAAATGTGTCTATTTATTCAAATGTTTTTTTTTAATTTATTTATTGTTTTATGGTTTTATTAAAATACATTTTAAAACACGATTCAAATAAACAATTTTAAAATTGTCTATTAATTTGTCCATTTAAAAGTGATTTATTTATATACATTTTTATGTTTGATTAAATTAATAAATTGATTCTTTATTTTATTTTTAAGTGGCACTCCTGGTCCTCCATACTCATTAACATATTGTCATCTCCAGGTCATGTTGGGCTGACTATTTTACAAACCCGTGCTGATCTGTTTGCACTGGTTGTTCAGCTGCAGTAATGTCGGAGGAGCGAGGAAAGGACTCTCTCTCTAAGATGAGTCTCTCAGAGAAACAGAGGTAAGACTGCAGCCGTTTTCACACTATCATTTTAAACACTTCTGGAGTTCCAGGTTTTTTACTGTGAGGAACAAAACCCTATCAAGGAGTGTTTCTCTCACTATTGTTGTGCGCAAAACTATAGTTTAGAAATTCCGAATGTTTTACACAATTTACACTAATTCTAGAACAAACGGATTGTTTCCATCCAATCGAATCTCTGTGGAGTGAAAAAAAAAACTTGGCAAATCAAATGTTAAACACCGCAAAAGATAACTAGTGTGTTCAAAGTTTATGTCTTCATTTAAGATAGAAATAATTATTCATATAGTTTTAGTTAAACTGTATATAATTACCATTCGTAACATCAAATGTCTTCATTGATGCAGAGGAACCTCTTGTATAAAGTGTTTTTTCCTTCTGCTCTGTCATTAGTAAAAGATCAGACTCTGTGTCTGTGAAGGGTGACCGATCAAAAGGTGGTGGACCAAACTTAAGTAAAGAAACACCATCAGATATTGAAAGGTATATTTCATGTGTTTCTCCAACTTTAGTAGTTATGTTGAGTTTTGCTGCACTTTATGTAATGATAGCTTGGCAAGCCTGCGATTCAGTTAGTTTAAAGGGCCCCTATTATGCTATTTTAAAGTTTCCTAATGTTGTTTTGGAGTCTCCTTCAACAGGTTTACATGCATCAAAGGTCAAAAAACACTTTCATTTTCTCATTATATTCATTTGCACATCACCAGATTTTCAATCATTCTCAAATGACTCATCACATGAATCACTCTCTCTAAATCCCTCCTTTCCAGTTGGCCAGACAGCTCAGTCCGTTGTGATTGGTTTACTGTGTAAAGCGCGCGGCGAAAACAAAAACTCCCATTGCCATAACAACTTTAGTTCTGCGTGTCCTGAGGCTTCCTACACCGTAAACTAAACGGTGACGACAGTAACAAACAATCACGTCTATTTGACCATATCAATGCGAGCGCGAGTCCGTATTCAACCCAAACCTCCATTGCAAGGACGACTCAAGCAGGACGTTTCTCAGTGATTACATTGCTGGCTTCTACCGGACACTGCAGCGCGATGTGACCGGTGTTTCCACAATATAACAATCTGGCATCCACTTGAACCGCCAAATCAATAAGTTTATCCACCCCGGCGGGTAATTCCAATGCATAAATTTAGACTTTTATGTACTCAGAAAGTCTGTATAAAAACATGTCCCATTGTGCCTCGGCATTCCAGCCACACTGCAGCCAGCGTACGAAATTCAATTTAATAGTCTGTTAACGTTCGTTCTCCTTGTCTCAATTCTGCAAGAAGACGCACCGCGTTTTTGCCTGAAGCAGCGCGATCAAAAACCTTTCTGAGCTCATTAGAAAAAGCTTGAAAGGCCACACAACACGGAAGTCTCTGCTCCCAGACAGTCGTTCCCCAGCTGCCCGCTCTTCCCGCAAGCAAAGTAATTAAAAAGGCAACCTTGGATTCCTCCATGGGAAATGCAGGTTAAAGTGAGATGTATAATGAACATTTGGCCAAAAAGGATGACACAACTGGGGCTCACCGGAGTAGAATGCAGGAGGCGGAAGGCGGAGTTCAGTGGAACGGATGGTGTGGATCACCAGAGCAGGTGGATTAGCCGCGGTCTGGTGTTGAGTAGCAGCAGCCTCAATTTGTAATTGTTGTACCTTTTTTGTCAGTTCAGACACTTGGATTACTAGCGCCTGAACAGCACGGCCCGTGGCCATACTGTACATCATGCAATTCCGCCGCACTTGCTGGATCCATCAATGGTCGGTTCGTTCTGTCAGAAAGGGAGTCGTAGAGCCAATTGCAAGAAGGCAGTATATTGACAGACAGGACAGCGGAAAAAATTCAGAACAGTCAATATACAGGTGGCTTCAATGCAGCGATCCAAAGGAGAAAGAGATGAAGAGACAGGAATAAAACACAGCATGGTAACTCAGATCGGACAGCTGGTTGAAGAAAACTCAAGGATGATCTCCAAGCTGCTTTGAAGCACAGATGAAATGCAGGAATGACTCAGCTTGGAACTCAGATACAGGACTACTAGGTGAGAGAACAAAACAAGAGTGATGAACCGACACCAAGCATATCTCACTCCAGCTAGATATAGGCAGCTACAACAAGCTACTACAAGCTACAACTCCCTATTTATGTTCCCCTCTTAATGAGACACTTGGGCCTGCTTCACAGACATTATCAGATCCAGCCTGGGTGGAATGGGGGAAAGGCTCACTCTCAGAGTAGCCTCCAGTGTTGCTTTGAGTCTGTTTCGGGCCTTGGTCTTAGTTGTGGCCACAATGGAGAATCCTGATTCACACAGGTATGTATTTGTGAATGCGAGGAGTAGTTTCACAGTCAGTGCTAGACATGGGTACTCTTTTGAGACAGCAATCCAGAAGGAGCCCAGATTCAGTTTGCCCCACTGCAACTGTAAAGTACTGTCAGTGGCTACTTCCAAGCTGGGATTCCTGATGTGAGGGCAAAACAACATAATTTTTAGTGGGATCCACAGAAAATGGGTCCACAATCCACATGTGTCCCTCTCTAGGATCCTCAGGAAAGTAGTCATTAAATTTCACTACCAGTTGTGAGAGGTGCTGTGAGACTAAGTCACGAATCTTCACCTGGGGGGAGTTTTCCAAAATGTCAGATAAAAGGGGAAACATGTCCATCCTTTTTTCCTGAGCCCTCTTAATCCACAAAGCAAGTTTCCTCTTAAAAGCTTGAACTTTATCTGCAACAAAAAATATGTTGCTATTTCTCCCTTGAAGTGAGATATTCAGCTGGTTCAGCAGTGAAAAAAAATGTCACAGAGGTAGGCAAGTTTAGCTGTGAACTGTGCATTGGCATAATAATGTGCAAAAGGAGAATTTCTCTCAGCGAGAAAAGATAGGACCTCATTCCTCAGTTCAAACAAACGCTTGAGGACCAGTCCTCTTGAGAGCCATCTCACCTCTGTGATAGAGCAGCTGGACATGATCTGCTTCCAAGCCTTCACAAAGATTGGCAAAACATCTGGAGTTCACAGCATTATTTTTAAGGAAGTTTATGGTTTTCACACTTACATCCATCACCTCATGTAACTCTGGTGACATTTTTATTTGCCGCAAGGCTGTCATTGACGCTGCACCATCGCTGCACACCCCAACACAGTTCTGCCAGTCTAGGCCGTTCTCTTTGAAGTAGTTATCCATGCAGTGGAAACATTCGTAGTCGTAGTCTGTGTGGGTAGCTCTCCACAAAACAGTATGTCTTCGTGCAAACTACTGTCCCAGCAATAGCGAACAAAAACCAGTAGTAGTGCAGCATTTGTGACATCAGTAGACTCGTCTAGTTGCAAAGAGCAAGTTTAGTCTAGTCTAGTTTCTAGCAACTGTGCTGTATGTCTGTGGCCATGTCCGCGATACGGTGACTAACAGTGTCGTTTGAGAGTGGGATAGTTAGCAGCTTTTTTGCAGCAGCCTCTCCAATCATCTCACGGCACATATCCACAGCGGCAGGTAAAACCAACTCCTCTGCTATCGTGAATGCTTTCTTAGTCTGTGCCACTTGTCTGACTATGAGGTAGCTGGCTTTCAAAGCGCATTTAGAATTTCCAGTCAGCGGCCCTATGGTTAAGAATAGGTGCAATAAATCATCTTATCGGTTGGTATCCATGGTAACTGGATTACTGATTTATGAATGAACTGCTTGTTTTAAAATTTTCCCGGTCTACTGACATTTACTGAAGCCATCTGCTTTAAACATTACAATGCTCATGATAGCTTTAATTAACATCACAATAAGTAAATCCACTTCACCAGCTTATTATTCTTTTAAAATGATGCCATATAAATAGCTACTTTGAGCTACCGCTGAGCTGTCACAGCTGGAGACATTTCACAGGAGGCAATTGATGATTTTTGGAGACAGAAAGATTATATATCATCTCAAAGTCACCAAAAGGGCCTTAACTATGCATTGGAGGGTTATATTAATCATTTTATTTTGAGAAGGTCGATGAAATGCTTCAGCTCCAGACAAAGATTTAACGTTACAGGTCAGTGTGTAAACGTTATAGTTTGGTGCTATTACGCTTCAAACGCTCGCTTTATACGCGCGAATTTGACGCTCTATTGGGGGGGTTTTGGGGGGGGCATAATCAGTGACGGACCCGCATCCATCCGGTTGTCTTCGTGCTATTTGAATGCGCTTTTGTTGTCTATGGCTTAAGGTCCTTTCACACTGGACGCAATTTTGACGCACGAATAATTTGCGCGATGGTTTTATTTTTTGATCAGCTGTTTGTGTAATGAGCACTTCCACACCGAACGCGAATGTGCTGCGGCGAAAAAATGACTTTTATTTTTTTCGCTTCGATGACGATTTTTTTTTTTACTTTTGCGGCGCCAGAAAAGGCTTCAGCCAATCGCATACAACAAGGACAATGATTGTGTGGTGTAGCATTGCCAACCAACTCGGTTATCACAACTGTGAGTATGTTGTGGGATAGTTTTCGTCGTTGTATAGTCCTGTGCTGTGTTGGCTAGAAGGCTAAACTACATTTGGGATAGAAAGCTAATCGTCAAAGATAGAGATAGAGACCGTGTTTACGCAGCTCATGTGATGGGTTTTGACGCGAACTATTCGCACACGAACTATTCGCTTTTTCATTACGTATCCGGTGTGAAAGGGCCTTAAGGCGGGCATACACGGTGCAATTTTTGCTGTTTTTATGAGCTCGCAGATTATTTTTTTCACTCGGGAGAAATCGAGTGGAATCGGTGATGCTCGCAGCATGTGAGAGGAATTACGAGCCGAGCACGTTACACCTCCCGACCTCCCTATAATTTTTAAACATGTTTAAAAAATTCGGGGAGTCGGCCCGATTTTCACCAGCTGTCCTCTATTGTCAAATCATACACAACAACCACGTAGATGGGGCTATAACGCAGTGGATAACACAGCAACCATACAGTGTGCGCATACACTGTCACACACACACACACACACAAGTTTTTATGTTGAAAGGAATGGCTACTGTTCTCTGCTTTTCAACAAATCATTTACACACACATTTCTGTCATTTTTCTGTCAAGCTTTGCCTGCATGCAACGTTGACGGTCTCTGTGTTTAGCGCAAAAGAACACGTGATTGCTGCCGGCTCCGGATAAAATTTGTGCACGACAGTCGTGCCGTGTACCAGCTGCTTTGATGCGATTACCAGTTAAACTGACTCGCAACGTGTGCAATATCTCACGACCTCCCGAGTGTCCGAACTCGCACCGTGTACGCCCGCCCTGACAGACTTGTCGATGTGCTCTGATACCGAAGTGGTTTGCAGCACAAAACGGACAGAACATTTAAATCTGAAAAATAAAAAAATAGTTTATATATATATAATATATAATATATATAATTTTCTTTTATTAAATCCAGACAAGACAGAGGTAATACTTATCGGTTAAAAAAACCGCCCACAGAACCTCTCACAATACAACTTTGACATCGTAGGATGTCCTTTTACTTTATCCTCTACAGTAAAAGACCTGGGTGTTATACTCGACTGTAACCTGTCTTTTGAAAAGCATATTTCGTATGTTACAAAAACAGCCTTTTTCCACCTTAGAAACATTGCTAAGCTACGTAATATGCTATCAGTTTCTGATGCAGAAAAGTTAGTTCATGCATTCATGACCTCGAGACTAGATTACTGTAATGCTTTATTAGCCGGTTGTCCTGCATCCTCAATAAACAAGCTACAGCTAGTCCAAACTGCAGCTGCTAGAGTTCTTACTAGATCAAGAAAATATGATCATATAACACCGATTTTATCATCACTACATTGGCTACCTATAAAGTTCCGTATTAATTATAAGGTATTGCTACTGACTTATAAAGCCCTAAACGGCTTAGCTCCAGTCTATTTAACGGATCTTCTATCGCCCTATAATCCATCGCGCTCTTTAAGATCAATAAATTCGAGGCTTTTGGTCATACCTAGGATATCCAGATCAACCAAAGGAGGGAGAGCATTTTCACATTTGGCTCCGAAACTCTGGAATAGTCTTCCTGATACTGTACGTTGCTCAGACTCGCTCTCCCAGTTTAAAACTAGATTAAAGACGCATCTTTTCGGCCAGGCATTCATATAATATTGTTAATCTCACAGTTCAAACTACAATCCGGCCTCTAGTTCATAAATGCCAGAGGAGAACTGGCCCCCGACTGAGCCTGGGTTCTCCCAAGGTTTTTTTTTTTCTCCATTAGGTCACCTGATGAGTTTTAGGACACCATTAGGTCACTTGATGGAGTTTTTTCGGTTCCTTGCCACTGTTGCCTTTGGCTTGCTCAGTTGGGGATATTTTGGGGATATTTAATTTTGTTCTATCAATCAATAAATTCCACTAGAAACAAACTTTGTTGTATTATTTTATTTTAATTTAATACTGTGAAGCTGCTTTGATACAATCTGTATTGTGAAAAGCGCTATACAAATATACTTGATTTGATTTGATTTGATATATCAGGACAACAATGTACAAACGCTATTTAGTGACCAGAAGCGAGCTAGCCAGCTAGTTTCCAGAAACGTTGGCAGAACGTTTAACAATTATCTGCGTGGACTAATACGTTATGGGGACAATAACTTAATATGTTGAAAACACACAAAACCACTTCGGTATCAGAGCACATCGACAAGTCTGTCATAATAAAAGAGAAACACTTACCTCTTGCTCCATCACTGATTATGACCCCCCTGGAAACATTTCCGTTGTGTCTTTGCAGTTTGCAGTTCGTTTGTCGTGATGTGAAATCGACGAAGTTGTTTTCTGAATATGTAGTTGTTGGGGGTTTGTATGTGTTTTCTGAATATGTAGTAGTTGTGGCGTTTGTATGTGTTTTCTGAATTTGGAGGTGTTTTCTGAATATGTAGTTGTTGTGGCGTTTGTATGTGTTTTCTGATGTAGTTGTTGTGGCGGCATTTGCATGTGCTTTCTGAATTTGGAGGTGTTTTCTGAATATGTAGTTGTTGTGGCGTTTGTATGTGTTGTGACCCTTCTCGGCCACCGTAAGATTGCAATGCTGGAATGTATGTGTCAGAGAGAGAGAGGCGCGGGCGCGATCGCGATCGAACAGTGGAAACATAAAAACATACTCCATTTTGTTCATACAGGACATCATTAAAACTGCAAAGTGTTTAGCCTACTTATATTTGTGTAAAACACAACAATGTGCTTTTGTCAAACTGTACTCTTGTCAAACTGCAACGCAGCTAGAAGCTAGGCTAACGTTACTTTAGAGATGTTAAAGATAACGTTCAAATAAGTTGTTGACTTACCTTAGAACAGATGTAGACATCCTTGTTTAATTTATCCACGTTTAGTTGGTGTTGTGGTCTAAGGTACCGCATAAATTAATCCAGAGCAGACACTTCTCAGTTGAGATGTGGTTTGGGAAAGGGTAAAAAATACTGGTACACACCGTTGCACAGCCTCTCAGGATACCTAGTGTTGGAGTTGAATGTACACCATGCACACCGTTTGACCATTTTAAACTTTAAATGACAAGAAAAAAACAGATAAAAACGAATGAAAACTGACTAACTGCAATGCATTTCAATGGACGTGGAAGCAGAGAATGTCCGAGTGTATTGGGTTAGCTATGTGCACTGTGATTGGCTCATCGCGTTTGGGGGCGTGACTTAGCCATAGGTCAATTATGACATTTTTAATGCAAATATGACATTGTTTGAGATGTCTTTGTTATGACAACCTGACATAAACAAATACATCATAACCTGTCACTGTCTTGGTAATGGCATTGGCAACTTGACATTACCAAGACAACGTAAATTGTCATAACTATGTCATAAACATGACATAGCAGATGAATTATCAAACTTAAGAAACCACATAGCTTTATGGGTTAACATTACATTAAACTGTCATGTAGTTGGTTTTGACATTGGCTGTCATGAGGCCATTATGGCACTAAAGTCCCTCCTTTAGTAAAATGCGCCGAATTCCGAAATTCGAATATAATTTGAATATTAAAAAAATCAATACTATTCGAATGATGAAGTTCCTATTCGAATATTGCTTTTTTCTGTATATAAAAAAAAAAAAAATGCAAACTTGCCTTTCTCGCCGCCTTGGCTTACACGCTTTTGTTTCGTCTGATGAACAATAAAGTTTTTGAATCGTAACACAATTGTGCACGTTATCCACGCTGTATCATAACAATACTGTCAAAAATCGCGGAGAGCAATGTCTCCACGGAAACGGAGATCACCACTCAACAATTTGATTCACAGTCCACACTACAACGTGAAAACAGCGTTTTCAAATGTATCCACTTTGGAGTGCGTTTTCATTAATAAAAACGCCGTCTCATTGTGGACGGAAGGCCAAAACGGAGAGAAAACTATACGTTATTTTTTATGACAACTTGCAACCTGACAAGCTAGGCGATCTGTCCGAGGAACCGCCGCTAAAACAGGCAAGAATTAGGCTACTTATTTTCTGCCTCTCTCCTCATCACGGGGCTTACCAGCTGTCCGCCAAAAGGCGATAACAGACAAACTGACGGTTTATCTGTGAAGATATGAGACCGATCAACATCACGCATTGGCGATCCATAAGACTGTGTAATGTCGTAAATATTAATAATAGGATGAATTTGAGCATTGAATATTCGAATATTATTCGAATATTAAATAAAATACGGAATGGAATTCGAATAGTATTATAGAGGAAGATTGACAGCCCTACTGTCTCCACCTCTCCCTGGTCACAGTACGGGCAGAGGCGTCTCTCTCTGGGCAGCCAGCTCTGCCTGTATCTGCCCGTCTCCACAGTCAGGCTGTGGTTGCTCAGTCTGTACCTCGTCATTCTTCTTCTGAGTGTGCAGTCCTTCACTGCACTCAGGTATTCTGCGGTTGTGTAGTCTCTGTTTAGGGCCAAATATTGGCCAAATATATAAATAAAATATACATTTTTTGGAACCGGAAATGGCGCCGCTGTGTTTGGCTTGCCACTTGTTACTCTGTTCTCTATTGTTTGTTTTAGCTGTCGTTTCACCGGCTATAGTTTATGATCGGACTACGCTGCTGGAATTGCGTTTTGCATCAATTGGGCTCCTAAACGCCCAGTCCTTCAAACTACCACCGCTACTGTTGACACCAATTCCTCCTCTTCTGAGACGCCCTGGCTGTCTGCTATCAGGCTATCTATCTGTCTGCTATCGTAGAAGACGCGGTCGGAGAGGCGGGTTACATGTCAGGCTGAGAGCTCACCTGGATTCTCCGCCGCTGAGGTGTGGAGATCGACTGGAGCTTGGCAGTGTAAGAAGATCGCGGGAATGTTACAGATGGCTTCGGCTGGTTACCCCCGACACCGGCGTCTCATCTGCGTGCCTCCGCCACGGGAAAACAGTCACCCGGTGCTGTGTCCAAGGTAATCTCCGTCAAATTCCTCGCGTGACATCGCCGCCTGTCAACTCGGCCACGTTCCGTATGGCACTTTGTAACACTAGATCGCTCAATAACAAAACATTTGTCCTCAATGATGCCATTTCCTCTCATAATCTGGATTTGTTTTTTCTCACTGAAACCTGGCTCTGTCCAGGTGACGTTAGTGCCTTTTTGGAACTTCTCCCCTCTGGCTATCTCTACCTCAACACCCCGCGACAAACGGGTAGGGGCGGGGGGATAGCTACCACATACAGACAGTCACTGAAGTGTCGCCAGCTGACCACTAGAGGGTTCTCTAGCTTTGAGTTGCAAGTATTTGTGCTCACATTGTCCTGTCCTATTTTATGTGCAATAATTTACCGGCCGCCTAAATTAAACAAGGACTTTTTTAATGATTTTTCAGAGTTTTTGTCAGAGTTCATGCCAAAGTTTGACAATATCTTAATTTGTGGTGACTTTAACATTCATGTTTGTTGCCCCTCTGATAAATTTGCTAATGATTTTAATGCACTTCTCCACTCACTGGATCTGACCCAGTCCATATCCTGCCCGACTCATAGGTTAGGTCATACCCTTGATCTCATCATCTCGCGTGGGGTGACAGTGTCAATCTGTGAGGTCCTGGATTTTCCTGTATCTGATCATTCTCTCATACGTTTTGACATCCGTGCTGCTCCACCTGCACCCACATCCACTGCCCCCCAACGTCGGCGAATCATTACCTCTTCTACAGTTAATGACTTTGTTGCTGCCTTTACTGCCTCTGATCTCTGCTCTGCTGCTGACTTGGCATTACCTATGTGTCCTGAACTTTTCCTCTCCTCCTTTCACACCATTTGCTCCCAGATTATGGACTCTGTTGCCCCCTACAAGGTAATGGGTACCAAAAGCCCATCAGACCCCTGGCTCAATGATACAACTCGGGCCCTTAGGCGTCGGTGTAGACAGGCTGAGTCTAAATGGAAGAAGGATGGGCTGCAGGTGTCACTAGAGATGTTTAGAGACAGCCTTTCCACCTATCAGAGAGCAGTGAAGGAGGCTAAAGGACAGTATCTCTCCAATCTCATCAACAGCAATAGTCAACGCCCTGGAATCTTGTTCAGCACTATTAACTCTCTGATAAATCCGGTGTTTGTCGGTTTAAATAATGTATCTGAACACTCCTGTAGTGCATTCAAACAGTACTTTTTAGACAAGGTTTCGTCTGTTAGGCAAGCCATCACACAAGCCCCTGCTGCTGTCATACCCTCACAAGCGGCACAATGTGTGCTGGAGAACTTTGAGGCAGTTACCCTCGTGGATCTCAAAAAAGCTGTCCATGAATTGAAGGTTACCACCTGCCCTCTAGACGCTGTTCCTGCAAGGATTATGAAGGAAGCCATTGACATCGTGGGCCCCTGCCTTGTCTCCTTTATAAACAGTTGTCTTAGTTTGGGCACTGTTCCAACTGCCCTCAAGCATGCCATTGTCCGACCACTGTTAAAGAAACCTAACCTCGATTCTTCCATACTGTCCAACTTCCGCCCAATATCTCATTTGCCATTCCTGGCTAAGCTGATGGAGAAGATCGTTGTCACCCAGCTTCAGTCTCATCTTCAACTGCACGCCATTGTCGATAAATTTCAATCTGGTTTCAGGTCTCGGCATAGCACGGAATCTGCTTTACTTAGGGTCCATAACGACATTCTTGGAGCCCTGGACAGTAAAAGCTCTGTGGTTTTGGTGTTATTAGACCTGACCGCTGCATTTGATACCATAGATCATGCCATTCTCATCTCCCGACTTCAAAACACTGTCGGACTGCAGGGCATGGTTCTTAAATGGTTTTCATCATACCTCACAAACAGAACCTTTTCAGTTATGCTTAATGACTTCTCCTCTTCAGCCGCTCCTCTGTCATCTGGTGTCCCTCAAGGATCCATTCTGGGTCCTATACTGTTTTCACTCTATATGCTGCCACTTGGTCAACTCATCTCCAATTACAATGTCCGTTTTCACTTTTATGCAGACGATCTTCAGATCTACCTTCCCGTGGTTCTGAGTAACCGTTCTGCACTGGATCCTCTTCATAACTGTATTCACAACGTCAGACAATGGCTTTCTCAGAATTTCCTTCATCTGAATGAAGAAAAGACTGAGTACATCTTGTTCACCCCGGACTCACCCAACAGTTCCCCCAGTTTTGGTCCTCCAACACCTCGGTTTGATATGACAGTGCGCAACCTGGGTGTTATTTTTGACAATGGTATGATTTTTGGAAAACAGATAAGTGCAGTTGTGAAAGCAAGCTTTTACCAGCTAAGGCTACTCAGTAAGGTCAAACCATTCCTGTCCCGAGCTGACCTTGAAAAAGCTGTCCATGCCTTCATCAGCTCGCGGATTGACTACTGTAATGCCCTCTATACTGGACTAAATCAATCCCTCCTCAATCGGCTTCAACTGGTACAAAACGCTGCAGCACGTCTCCTCTCCAATACCTCCAAACGCTCTCATATCAGCCCAGTCCTCCGCTCTCTCCACTGGCTCCCAGTGCGGTTCAGGGTGGAGTTTAAGATCCTGATGTTTGTGTTTAAGGCCATCAATGGTCTGGCCCCTGTTTACCTTACGGAATTGGTAATGGTCCACCAACCAGCCAGAACTCTGCGCTCCTCTGAACACATCAGGCTGGTCACACCCAAGTTCAAGTACAAAAAGTTTGGAGGCCGGTCATTTGCCGTTCAGGGCCCAAAGCTGTGGAACGCACTTCCAGGACAGCTGCGAAGCATCACCGAGTTGTGTGTTTTTAAATCGAAATTGAAGACACATCTTTTTAGACAAGCTTTCGGTATGTAGCCACTGACTCGATTGCTGTTTTTATGTATATTTGTGCTTTTATTTATTGCTGTCTGCTGTGTTTCTTGTTTTTATATTGGAAAGCGCCCTGGGCACCTTTCAGGTTGTTGTAAGGCGCTATATAAATAAAATTTGATTGATTGATTGAAATAACATTCTAGTTTGCTTTGTGTTTGTGTTGTTTGAGTCCAGTAGGTCAGGTAATGCTCTCGTTGAGCTTTTATGATGTGGTTGGGCCGGATTGTGTGGATGAGGGTGTCAGTGTCCTGAGGCTGGTTAGTGTTAGTGGAGTTAGTCTGTGTGTGGAGCCTCAGGACCAGCTGAATGAGCGGGCTCTTCTCAGGGTTCATCTCATGGTTCTTAAGGGCTTTATAATGATAAGAGTTGGGGTCACTCATTTTTAGATGTTTCCAAAATTTGATGGCTCGTTTCTCAACATGTATTAGGAGAGGATATTGGCCTAATTCTGCCCTGCATGCGTTGTTCGGCGTGTTCCTCTGTACTCTCAGGATACTCTTACAGAACTCGGCATGCAGGGTTTCAATCGGATTTTTGTCCCATTTGTCAAATTGGTGATTTAGGAGAGGACCCCAAACTTCACTGCCATATAATGCAATTGGTTCTATGACTGATTGGAATATTTTGAGCCAGATTCTGATCGGTATTTCAATTTGGATAGATTTTTTGATGGCATAGAAGGCCCTTCTTGCTTTCTCTTTCAGTTCATTCACGGCCAAATTTAGGTTTCCATTTGCACTTATCTTCAGCCCGAGGTATGTGTAGCTTGTGACATGATCAAGTTTGGTCATACCGAGGGTGAACTTGTGTCCCTTTTTCTGACATCTGTGTCTTTCCTGAAATGTTAGAACTTTAGTTTTGGTTGGGTTGACGGTCAGGGCCCAGGTCTGACAGAACTGATGCAGGGTGTCCTGGTTCTGCTGTAGACCCTCTTCTGTTGGAGACAGCAGGACCAGATCATCCGCACACAGCAGGAGCTTTATAGAGGAGTCGTGAAGTGTGAGGCCAGGAGCTGCCGATTCTTCTAGGAGTTTCGCCAATTCATTAATGTAGATGTTGAAGAGGGTCGGTGATAGTGGGCAGCCCTGTCTCACACCACGCCCTTGAGTGAAGAACTCAGTTTGTTTATTGCCTATTTTAATTGCACATTGATTGTTTGAGTACATCATTTTTATAATGCTATATGTTTTGCCCCCAATACCTGATTCTAGAAGTTTAGAAAGAAGGCCTTCATGCCAAATCGAATCAAAGGCCTTCTGGAAGTCTACAAAGCAAGCAAATATTTTGTTTTTGTTTTGGTTGATGTATTTATCGATCAGGGTATGTAGGGTGAATATATGGTCTGATGTTCTAAAATTTGGTAAGAATCCGATCTGGCTTTTGCTCAGGACACTGTGCTCTGAGAGGAAGTGGACGAGTCTCGTGTTGATGATGCTGCAGAACAGCTTCCCCAGATTGCTGCCCACACAGATGCCTCTGTAATTGTTGGGGTCTGATGTGTCTCCACTCTTGAATATGGGCGTTATGAGTCCTCTATTCCAGGTGTCAGGGAAATGGCCAACACTCAGAACCAAGTTGAACAGTTTCATGATAGCCAATTTGAATTTGGGGCTTATATTTTTAAGCATCTTGTTAAGGATGCCGTCTGGTCCTCTTGCCTTTTTTGTTGGCAGAGCCTGTATTTTATCCATCAGCTCTTCTTCTGTGATTGGGTAATCTAGTGGATTTTGGTGTTTGCCAATTATGTTTTCCATATGGTTTAATTTTTCATATATTTGTGTTTGTTTTATATTCATGTCTAATTTGCTATAAAGTTGTTCAAAGTGATTTTTCCAGGTGTCTCCGTCTTGTATTGTAATTTGTTCATGTTTCTTATTATTTAGGTGATTCCAGTTGTCCCAGAAACTGTTTGATTGGACAGAATCTTCAATAGTTTTGAGCTGATTTTGGATGTACTGTTCTTTCTTCTTTCTAAATGTGTTTTTATATGTTTTAAGCTCCTCACAATAATGAAAACGTAAATCTGAATCGTCTGGTTGTCTGTGTTTTTGGTTTGCAAGCTGTCTTAAATTTTTCTTTATTCTTTTACAATCCGAATCAAACCATTTTTCATTCTTTTGTTTTTGCTTATGGTTTTTCTTAGTGGTTTTAAGATTAGATATTGTTGCCAGATAATCAAATATGTAATTTATGTATTCTACAGCCAGATTTACGCCATCTTCATTATGAGGATAATCATAATCTATGAAGTTATCCATGAGAAAGCACACTTGGGGGTGGTCGAGTGCGGTCAGGTATTGCTCAGTGCTGTTTTGAACCCATCTGTAGATGTTTTGGATGTTGTACAGCTTACTGGGTTGTGGGTATATGTTAGTATTTTCTTCCCTTTTTAGATACAGAGTAATTTGGCTGTGATCCGATAGGGGTGTTAGTGGTTTGACCGTGAATGCTCTGAAAGAGAATATATCTAAGTCTGTGATCATGTAGTCAACTGTTGAGCAACCATGAGATGAGCTGTAGGTGTATCTCCCGAGAGAGTCCCCTCTCGCCCTGCCGTTGACGAGGTACAGACCGAGGCTTCGACAGAGCTCAAGTAGAAGCCTGCCGTTTTTATTCACCTGAGCATCAGAGTTAGTCCTTGAAAAGTTAACACTGTTTTGTTGAAAGCTCTGACCAAATATATAATTTTTCCCGCTGTCTGTGGTGTAGTCGGGTAGGGATCCTGTTCTAGCGTTGAGATCCCCACACATCAGCACACTTCCCTGGGCCTGGAAGTGGTTGATTTGGCTGTGGAGGGTCTCAAAGATGTTCTCGTTATAGTAAGGAGATTCAGAGGGAGGAATATACAGAGCACATAAGAATATATCTTTTGTAGTTTGACTGAGCTGTTTATTGATTTTGAGCCAGATATGAGATTCTTCTTTTTTGATTAGTTGGATGTATTTATTATGACCGCCGCTAGCGTAGCTAGCGAAAGCGGTCATATAGGGATTGTCAAAGGTTTTTTTTTTTTTTTTTTTCGTCACCTACTGAATTTTCCGTCAACGATACCAGGGACACCGAAGCACCGGGGAACATGAAATTTGGTGGGCATGTAGCCCCACTAGACTTTTACGGAAAAATTTTGTTTGGTCCCCGGGGGCCACTCCCCCCCCGAGCTGGGCCCCCCCAAACCCCAAAAATGCAGTTTTTCCTACATAACTACCTGAACCGTGGCACCGAGGATGAAGAAATTTTTATGGTATGTTGGTCTTAAGGGCCCACATCAACCTAGCCCATAATCACTCATTTGTGATTTACGCCACTCCCATAAAAAATTAAAATGCAATATAATTCTACTTTAATCGCCCCTATCTTCAGTTGAGATGTTCAGAACTGCACCATATTTCATGTGTATGATTAACTTGACATCCTCTGGGGGTATGCTAAGTTTCGTAGAATTTCATCCATGGGGGGGTATAAAATAAATTCATTTATGTGCACATTTAGTGACTGTACACTCATCGGCCTGTAGATGGTGGTGTTGAGCGAAGGGTTGCTGGTTTAGGATGATACTGTCACACACACACATGCAGGAATACAAACAAACGCAAGCATGCACACACACTGACATCCACACGCACAGACACACACCCATACACACACATACAAATCTACATGCACAGACACACACACACAAACACACACGCGCACACACATGTACGCAGGCACACATACACGCACAGACACACACACACACACACAGACACACACATACACAAACACACACACATACACACAGACATGCACATACTACTACTTTTTTTAGGTATATACATAAACACGCAATACAGCCAAATTGCTCCACGTCATTTATTTTTGTGGAAAGCCAGTGCAGGCCTGAGCGGCGGTCATATTTTGTACCGCCCTGCGGTACATCTAGTTAATTTCAAGTTTGTGCCAGATTATGATGCCCCCTGAATCTCTCCCGCGTGTGACTTTTTCGTGTTTTTGGGACGATATGATTATTTCCCGATATCCTGGGGGACAGAGAGTGACCTCATCAGTTCTCTCTCATCTATTAGTGTTAGATCAGGCTCACCTGTGTCCAGCTCTGTGTCTGTGAAGAGTGACTGTTCGAAAGGTATGGGACCACCAGACTTCAGGGAAGGAACACCATCAGCAACTGAAAGGTATTACACATGTTTTACATGACAGGGTTATTTTAGCTAATTTCTTACATGTGGTTTATGTGCAATAAACCATATTGATTTTATTGTTTATAATTACAGAAGACAATGTCTTATAAAATTTGAAGCTTCTTGCCAGCAAAACAGTTTTACACAGACAACCATAGGGGGCATAAAATGACCATGGAAAGACATTAGGCAACCGAACAAACATAAATACATCTATCCATCATAAGTCTTAAAGAAGGACAATCGTGGGGCTATTCTGTATTTAATTTCACTAAGTCATCCTCAAATGATACAACAGAACCTCTCTCTCTCTCTCTCTCTCTCTCTCTCTCTCTCTCACTTCCGGTGTGATTGTTGGGAGTGAACGGAGCGTGGTGAGGGTGAGTGTGTTTGTAGCTGTGTGCTAGGAACTTTTTTTCTATCTTCTATCTTTTTGTGTGTGTGTGTGTTTGTCTTGTATGTGTTGAATCGTTTGGCTGTTCGTATTTAGGGGAGGTTGCGTCTGCAACCAGCGTTGAGCTGGGAAGCATGACGAGTCGAGACGCAATGAGTTATGAAAATCTAACCCGTCGTCATGGAGTAAAAGTAGATTCTAAAATTAGTGTGGAACAGTGTTGTTTGGCTGTGGGAGAGATTGTAGGACATGATAATATCGTCTCGGCATCGCGGATGAACAGTGCAATCGTTATTTTTTTTAAGTCAATTGAAAAGGCAAACGAGGTTGTACAAAGTGGTGTGGTGTTGAATGGTTCGCTAGTACCCGTTCTGCCTTTGAGCAGTCCGTCTAAAAAAGTAACGCCCGTTTCACACATACTCCGTGTGCAGTGCGTGTGCGGTGCGTGTTGCAGTGCGTATGCAGTGCAGGAGCAGCACGCGCAATAGTGCTTTCACATATGCTGCGTTTGCAGTGCGTAACTGATCCGCTGCTGGCTATACCACAAATACATACTCTCAATTTGTATTTCAAATCAAGTTATCAGCAACTTTTATTTAAAAAAAATGTTTTTGTCAGCATTGCGATTCTCTTTGTACACATATAGCCTACACTCTTTAATAGATGTATTCACGTTTAAACACAATTTAAACGACATATTATTAAATGCATTACTTCTATATAATTATATATTAAGTTGCTCAAGCAAGTGGTAAAATATTTTACCATGTAGCTACTTAAAATCGCAAAGCTTACATTTTAAATTAAAACGTAAAATTGACAAAAACAGCAGACTCATACCCTTTCCTTGCATAATTTAAATCTTTATATAATAAATCTTGCATGTCACAAAGAACTTGTTTTTCCACCTCCACGAATGAGACGAGTGTTGTTCATTATGTCGCCTTGTTGAGGTAAATTGTATTTTCCATTGATTTACCCCGGTCTTAACGTCTCAGCATTGCGATTCTCTTTGTAGCCTTACATAGACTCTTTAATAGACGTATGCACGTTTAAACACAATTTAAACAACGGCAGCCTATTATTCAATGCATAGCCTACTTCTACTTATATTAAGTTGCTCAAGCAAGTGATACAATTTAACCATGTAGCCTACATATTAAATCGCAAACATTTTAAATTAAAACTTAAAATTGACAAAAACAGCCCACTCGCATGCCTTTTCTTTTTCATTTAAATTTTAATACAATAAATCTTGCATGTCACAAAGAACTTGTTTTTTTTTTACCTCCACGAATGAGACAAGTGTTGTATGTCGCCTTGTTGAGGTAAATTGTAGCTTTCCTTGCTTTACCCCGGTCTTGTGGAAAAAGTAGTATAATTAAATATATTTATGGTGAGATTACTACATTTTATTTCATTAATCGCATTTATGGTAAAATTTCTACATTTTCAGGTCAATATGTGTTCATTTTGACCACGAAACATGTGCTGTCACTTTAATTCAGCGTTTGCAGCACAGCAAAAATAGACTCGGTGCGGAAACGATCTCTGCACTGCTGTATACGCACCGCAACTGGAACGGATCGACGGACTGCAACCGCGTGCAGTGTGAAAGCTCTAACCTGTTAACATGGGTACGGAAAGAAATACGCACCGCATACGCACTGCAAACGGAGTATGTGTGAAACGGGCGTAACCTGTTAACATGGGTACGGAAAAAAATACGCACCGCATACGCACTGCAAACGGAGTATGTGTGAAACGGGCGTTACTGTCCAATGTACCTCCGTTTATCAAAGACGAAGTACTGATGCAAGAATTATCTCGTTATGGAAAGTTGGTCTCCCCTATTAGAAAAATCCCTTTAGGGTGTAAGTCACCGCTGGTCAAACATCTAGTCTCGTTTAGAAGACAAGTTTTCATGGTGCTGAAAAACGGCACTGACGAGATTGATTTGATTTTTAAGTTTAAAATTGATGGGTTCGATTATACAGTGTTTGCAACATCTGATATTACAATTAAGTGTTTTAGTTGTAATAAAATCGGACATCTTGTTCGAGAGTGCCCGAATAAAACCGAGAGTGCGGGTGCGAGCACAAGCTCGGAACAAGTAGTTTCTGCGGTTACTTCTGCGGAGAGCGCGGGTGACGCGGAGAGCGCCGGTACGACCGCAGAAGTCACTGAAGAGTCGGGTTTTGTTGTAGCTGATGGAATCGAGTCTAGCACAACAGAGAATGTTGCTAAACCGTGTAAAAGTGACACCTCTCAACTGTCTGATGAACAGTTTGAGCAATTTGAAAACATTTGTGTAGCAGACATTGAGGAAATGGATGTTGAAGGCAATGTGGTTGGTTTTGAGACAGAAGTGGGATCTGTCTTCAAAATCCCAGTTAAAAGAAAGAAAAAAAGCTGTGGAAAGGTTTTTAAACAAGTAAGGAGAGATGATGGTGGTAGTGAGAATGTGGGTTCTGACAGTGATGGGAATTCCTCTGATTCAAATTTGTCTCAGTGTTCTAACTTGTCTTTTACTTCTCAAAGCGAAAACTTGAGTTGTTTGTATAAAGCTGAAGACATTAGCAGATTTCTGCAAGAAACAAAGGGAATGAAAGGTGTACTAGTCGAAGATTTTTTTCCTGATTTTAAACAATTTACAAATGACGTGAGGTATTTAACAAAAGAAGGAGCTTTTCAAGATGTAGAGGTTTATCGTCTCAGAAAAATTGTGAACAAACTTAAAAAAAAAAATCAAGGATGATGAATTTGCCAACGGGTAAAAAATGACAAATTTTAAAATTGGCACTTTAAACTTAAATGGTGCCAGAGATAGTCATAAAAGAATGATGTTTTTTGAGTTTATCAGACAAAAACAGATTGATATTGTGTTCCTACAGGAGACGCATAGTGATTCTAAAAATGAGATAGATTGGAGAAAAGAATGGGATGGGCAGATTGTTTTAAGTCACAAATCCTCTATTAGTGGGGGGGTTGCTGTTCTATTCTCAAAAAACTTTTTACCTTTATCTTGTGAAGTAGATGAAATAATTGAAGGTCGGTTTTTAAAAATTAAAGCTAAATTTGAGAAAACGATTATGGTACTTATGAATTTATATTTACCTAATAAAGGATCAGAAAGAGTTCTTTTCCTTAAAAAAGTAGATGTTGTTTTGAAAGGGTTAAAGCCTGAAGAGTTGTTATTTATAGGCGGAGATTTTAATTGTACTGTCAATACACTTGATAGGAATCATATAGAACCAAGTATTGCTTCTCAGAAATCTTTAATACAACTTATAGAAACCCATGATTTATGTGATATATGGAGAAGTATGAATCAAGGTGTCAGACAGTATACTTGGGCTCATAGTACTGAACACTTAATCTCTTTAGCACGACTTGACAGAATTTACAGTACTCAGCACCAACGCAATTCTTTTAAATTTTGTAAAATTATTCCAGTGGGGTTTTCCGATCATAACTTAGTTCTGTGCAGTGTTTTTATTAAGTGTGTTAAGTGCAAAAGTGCATATTGGATTTTTAATAATTCATTGTTAAGTGATAACAATTTTATAGAAAGTTTTACTTTTTTTTGGGAAAGTATTAAACAGCAAAAACTTTGTTATGCTTCTTTGCAACAATGGTGGGATTGTAGTAAAATCCTTATAAAGGATTTCTGTCAAAAGTACACTCTTAATGTTACTCGGGACATAGTTCAGTCAATGAAAAATTTAGAAACGGAAATTGGGGCTTTACAGGATGTAATAACATCCAAAAATTATAGTAAAAATCATATTGATGACTTGAAAAAGAAAAAAGCAGTGTTGGCAGACCTGTTGGGAATAAGAGCACAAGGAGCTCTAGTTCGTTCGCGTTTTGAAACTGTGTCTCAAATGGATGCTCCTTCAAAATTCTTTTTTAATTTGGAAATGAAAAAAGGTCAGAGTAAAATAATACATTCTTTACGGTCAGCTACAGGACAAGAATTGATTGAGCCTGCTGATATAAGAAGCTGTGTGGTTAGTTTTTATTCTGACCTTTATAAATCTGAACTTGTGGAGTGGGATGCAGATGCTGATTATTTCTTGGATGGACTGCCAAAGGTGGATGAAGAGTCCAACAATGATCTACAGCAGACTTTGTCATTGCAAGAGATGCATTCTGACATGATGACCATGGAAAATGGTAAATCCCCAGGAATTGATGGGCTAACTGTTGAGTTTTATAAAGCTCTATGGCCCATCATGGGAGAGGATTTGCTGGCAGTTTTTAATGACAGTCTGAAAAGAGGAGTATTGCCTCTAAGCTGCAGAAGAGCAGTCATTACACTGTTGCCTAAGAAAGGCGATCTTCAGTGCATCAGCAATTGGCGCCCAGTTTCACTTTTATGTTCAGAGTACAAAATTTTGTCTAAAGTGTTGGCTTTAAGACTTAGTAAAGTTTTAAGCCAATTGATTCATTCTGACCAGTCTTATTGCATTCCTAACAGGTCCATCTTTGATAATATTGCTTTAATTAGAGATGTTTTGGATGGTTCTAAATTATTTGGAATTAATTGTGGCTTGATTTCTCTCGATCAAGAGAAAGCTTTTGACAGAGTTGAACATCTGTTTTTATGGAATACTTTGGAAGCTTTTGGTTTTAGTCCTTCTTTTATATCAATGATTAAGACTATGTATTGTAACGTTGAGAGTGTCCTTAAGATTAATGGTGGTTTGAGTGCTCCTTTTAAAGTTCAGAGAGGAGTTAGGCAAGGATGTGCAATGTCTGGTATGTTATATACCCTAGCTATTGAACCTTTACTTCAAAAGTTAAGAGATCATTTAGAAGGTCTAGTTTTTCCCAATTGTTATAATCCTTTATATTTGTCTGCTTATGCTGATGATGTTATTGTTTTTGTAAATGGAAAAGATGATGTAGATAAGATGGGGAAAATTGTTGATGATTTTAAATGTATTTCTTCTGCTAAGGTCAATTGGGGGAAAAGCGAAGCTCTATTAGTGGGGAATTGGAGTGGAGTTCCTCCCACTTTACCTGGAGGTTTACGTTGGAAAAGAGGAGGGTTAAAATATCTTGGTGTTTATCTGGGGAATGAGAGTTTTGTAAAGAAAAACTGGGAAGGGTTATTTGAGAAAATAAAAGGACGATTTGAAAAATGGAAATGGCTACTCCCCCAGATATCGTATAGGGGGCGTATTCTTGTTATTAATAATCTTGTAGCATCTTCATTGTGGCATAAATTTGCTTGTGTGGACCCTCCAAATACGCTTCTTGCGGACATTCAAAGAGAACTAGTGAACTTTTTTTGGGACAATTATCATTGGACTACTCAAAGCATTTTGTATTTGCCTAAGGAGGATGGAGGGCAAGGACTAGTAAACCTTGTAAGCAGAAGAGCCACTTACCGTCTCCAATTTATACAGAAGATTTTAATGGGACCTTATACACTTGCATGGAGACCACTGGCATTAAGCATCTTGAGGAGAGTGGGCAATATGGACATGGATTTAACATTGTTTTTAATGGATTATAGAAGATTGAATTTAACTGGAATTCCTGTTTTCTATCAAGGTTTGTTTAAAGTGTGGGGTCTTTTTCAAAATCGGTGGATGGAACCGGCAATTTCTCTTCATTGGTTGTTGGAAGAGCCGCTTATTTTTAGAGCTCGGTTTGATGTTTCTGGGCCTGATTTTCCTGGATTAACTGATTTGTTATGGAGTAAAAGGATCTTTAAGTTAAAATATATTGTTAATGAATCAGGATATGACCTGAAAAGATCTGAACAAATTGTTACCCTTTTAGGGATTCGATCAGAACGGTTTGCTAAGAAGTATCTTGATAAACTAAATATGGTTTTAACTGATGAAGAGAAGACTCTTTTAGAGGAGTTTGGTGCGGGGACTTTAGTTCCTGATAACAAAGATCTTTTTCCAGATATTGAAATTCTTCCCACTATTGATGGGGATGTTTTCAATTGCTCTCTGTTATGTACTAAAATGAATGAATATATTGATTTTTGTACAGTGGAAGGAAAAACTTTGTATAAATGTATTGTAAAAGTTATTAATCAACACAATTTAAGTTTGAAAACAGATACAGTATGGAGAAAAAAGTTAGGAATTAACAATGAAATTAAACCTGTATGGAGAGCAATTTACAAACCACCATTAACAAAAAAACTTGGTGACCTACAATGGCGAATTTTACATGGAGCTATAGCAGTGAATGCATTTGTATCCACTATAAACCCCACTGTAAGCGACAAATGTCCTTTTTGTTTGGAGAGGGAAACCATATTTCATTGTTTTATGGATTGTAATCGACTTGATTCTCTTTTTGAGCTGTTAAAAGTTCTTTTTGATTATTTTAATATTTGTTTTACAAAGAAAGATTTTATTCTTGGTTTTGGTTATAGTTCTAAACAAAAGTCAAAATGTCATGTTATTAATTTTATGGTGGGACAAGCCAAATATGCTATTTATATTACTAGAAGAAATAAGATAGAAGAAAAGTCAGGACAAGATGTTGTTTTTGTTTTTAGAAATATGGTAAAAGCAAGAATCCTTATTGATTTTAATTTTCATAGATTAATGAGTACGATAAGTGTTTTTGAAATTCAGTGGTGTTGTAGCATTTTATGCTCAGTTGTTGATGGAAAAATTGTTTTTGTAAGAGAATTGATGTAATTTATTTAATTGTTGAATGGTTAGAGGATAATTGTTTTTAATAAAGTGATTGTAAATTTCAAAATTTCTCTCTCCCTCTCTCCCTCTCTCTCTCATCTATTAGTGTAAGATCCAGCTCTGTGTCTGTAAAGAGTGACTGTTCGAAAGGTATGGGACCACCAGACTTCAGGGAAGGAACACCATCAGCAACTGAAAGGTATTACACATGTTTTACATGACAGGGTTATTTTAGCTAATTTCTTACATGTGGTTTATGTGCAATAAACCATATTGATTTTATTGTTTATAATTACAGAAGACAATGTCTTATAAAATTTGAAGCTTCTTGCCAGCAAAACAGTTTTACACAGACAACCATAGGGGGCATAAAATGACCATGGAAAGACATTAGGCAAACGAACAAACATAAATACATCTATCCATCATAAGTCTTAACCCTCAGGGGACCACAAACGCGCCCGCGCGTTTTGCTCGTTTTTTTTTTTTAGCAATGAAAATAAACACCAAATGCTCTGTTAATTTTGATCTTTCATTTTCGTGTAATACATCAATCGATCCTGTTCAGTTTCTATTTTTTTTCTGTATACTCACAATAAAAATAAAGTGTTTTGCTTTTTGACAAATAAAGAAAAATTAACATGATGCGATTTCTGCCTTCCCTCTGTCCGTGAACTCCCATTTGAAACGCGTTCGAAAATGATCAATAACTCCGCGAAAATTTAGTCAAACAGGCAAACAGACCCACGGGCATAAAGCTTGAGATCGCATCTGTTAAAAGAAGTAACTTATATAAAAAACAAATATTCTCAGTTTCTGTAATCTGTATAAAAAGAGAGCGACTCCTGTCGAGCTCATTAGGAGTTCATTCACAGTAATGTGACCACTCCCCGGAGAGCGCATGCTATTCAAACGCAAATTCTGAGGGGTGTGAAACGCCCATCAGCTGTAAACACAGCGCGTCGCGATCGAGTGAGGCATAATATAGCCTACCTTATGGAGAAACGATTCCTCAGAACAGTGCTGATGAGGAGCAATATCTCCTGATATGAGGAGCAGATCCCGCTGCGCTGAGGAGTGAGGTAGGCTGTTTTCTTTTCTCACGTGTGGAATAACGTTATGGAATAACGTTAGTGTAGGCCTATGCAAACCGCAAAAAGATGAATCGCATTTCTATAATATGACTCGCCTTTCTGTGAGATGAATGAAGGGTACATATTTGTAAAGACTGTTTAGCCTGAATATGAATCGCGTGTCTGTGTGTGAAAGAATAAACTGCTTTGCTATAGCCTACTGAGATGAGTAAAAATCCACTGGAATATGTTGAAAAAAATGTATTTGTATAAGCAACGTATTAAACTGCAAAAAAAAAAAAAAATACTATTTTTGTCAAAAATAAAGTCATAGACTAAGATGTTAGATGTTCCAATGTTGGCTATATTCAAACTAATGAATACATATGATAAAATTTAGGCCTATAATCTTTTTTCTTTTTTTTTTTTTACAAAGAAAGAGTACACTTGAAATATTGTTGAAATTGTAATTATTGTTGTAATTGTAACATTTTTAATAAAATAGCAAAACATATTTACAAGAGAAATGTAAGCGAAATCTTAAATGGTCAATATAAGTCTTCTTCTAAATACATCTTTTGTCGTTGCATTGTGGCTCAGTCAGTGTCACACCTGAATGAATGGCTCATTAGGCAGTCATTATGCAGAATGGGTGGGGAGATTATGCAGAGATTATGCAATCTAAGGTGTAAACTACTCCTCCCCCTTGCATATTGGCTTTCCAAGCAAAACCTGTTTTACACCATTTAAATCAATGTATTTTTTTTTTGTGAACGATAAAGCAAAACTATTTTCACATAATTTTGAAGCTAGAACACAAAGGGACAACATCCATTAGTCAAAAGTCTTGTGGACACATATTTAATATGTGTTTTGTGGTCTTAATTCAGCAACTTTCATTTTAATTTTTTCCAATAACCACGCATAAACATTATTCTCTTAAAAATACAAACATCTACATACACGTTGCTCGCATATTATGGTAGCCCTGTTTGTGCTATATAGAGTGAATTTACACCTTTGCCATTAACATGTTTATAAATAACTGAAAAAAGCACAAATGTCAAGGCATGTCAGAACATCTCAAAGGCCCCCAAAACACTGTGGTCCCCTGAGGGTTAAAGAAGGACAATCGTGGGGCTATTCTGTATTTAATTTCACTAAATCATCCTCAAATGATACAACAGAACCTCTCTCTCTCTCTCTCTCTCTCTCTCTCTCTCTCTCTCTCTCTCTCTCTCTCTCTCTCTCTCTCTCTCTCTCTCTCTCCCTCTCTCTCTCTCTCTCTCTCTCTCTCCCTCTCTCTCTCTCTCTCTCTCTCTCTCCCTCTCTCTCTCTCTCTCTCTCTCTCTCTCCCTCGCTCCCTCTCTCTCTCTCTCTCTCTCTCTCTCTCTCTCTCTCTCTCTCTCTCGCATGCTGGGAGTTTGTGGACGGAGCGTGAGTGTGTGTTGGAGTGAGCTCTACGGTGCGAGTGAGTTTTCTATCTTTTTATCTATCTCTTGTGATTTTGTTGCAGGGTAAATAGAGGAAAGTTTGTAGGTGTTTGTAAGGAGCGTCGTCGGTCAGTGTGCACTGATCACTATGTAAGCTCGAAAGATAACTCCACGTTGAGTTCAATCACATTTTTTATTCCATCACCGTCATGCACACACAGGAACAGCCATTGCACACACAGGAACAACCAAAACACAAGTAACTCTTCTTCGCTCCCTGAAGAGGAGAAAACACCCCACACTTCCCCCGCAACAGTGCCCCCTTATGGCAAGATATGCCGTTAACATAACACACAGGAGTAACAATCTCCCTCTCTCTAAAGAGAAAAAAAAACAACCAGCTAACCTGTCATAGTGTATTAAATAAGAACAACAATATAACATAAAAGGTTATTAGTAAGGGGAGGGGGAAACTCATGCTTGAGTTCATTTAACAGTCCAGCATCCTTCATAGAGAGCCCTAAGAAGTGAGGTTGAGGAAGCTCCCTTTTTTGTAAGACAGTCTGCAAGTTGATCTTTTGTTTCAGACCATAACACTTGATCAACCCTCTTAGTTTGGATCAGTTCTTTTATCGAACTGATTTCCAAACGCAGTCTTTTCTCAGCAACAAACTTAGTAGGCTTCAGTGCATCAACAAGAGAGAAATTATCGGTGACACAGATTATGGGTACAGGAGAAGCAGTACAACCAGCATTCAGTTCAGAAAACAGAGTTGACAAAAAAATTGCATTATCAATCCCCTCAGACATAGCAAGCGTTTCATTTGCAAGAGTGCTTCTGACAACTCTCTTAATTCTCTTAGATTGCCATGAAATAGGAGAGAACTGCCCATTTTCACCCATCAAAACGATGAGGTACCCACCTTGAGTACCCCCATCTGAAAGATTTGCAAACGATGCATCAGTGAATGTAACCATCTTTAAGTTACTGTCTTTCCCAAGCTGTTGAAAATTCAACTGAACTGACTTGGTCTTGAGTTTACAGACTACCCTGTTAGCTTCATTAATGTTCTGTACTGTAGCTTGTTTGAGACAAGATGCCAAATTACTTGCATCAAACATGACATCAGGCCTGCTCTGTCTCGCAACCCACAGAAGTTGACCTATCTTTGACCTAAGTTGTTCTCTCTCCTCTTCTGTGAGAGGTGAAGCGGACTCTGCTGCTCATGAAGGCGTGATATGTATGGGCTGCAGGTGCTGAATGTATGTCATTTGGTGTATTTGTACCTTCTTGCCCAAAGTCACAAAATCCACACCCACATAGGAAAAGTTATTGTGAGCTTCACGACCAACATTGAACTTTGACCTAAGGTAAGGTATGACACTCTCTGAAAACAGCTGTGAACCTCCCCATATGAAATCATCAACGTGACAAGCAAGTACACCAGTTACCTTCGCGTCCTCATCAAGCCAGTAGAAAACTGCAGGGTCAACCTTAGACACAATACCTCCTGCTTCAGTCATAATGCTTTTAACTCTGTTATACCAATACAATGAGGCATCAGCTAAACCATACACACATTTTCTTAGTTTCCAAAGTGTCCCTGTGCCATTGGCCTACACTTCATAATATACAGGGATTAAAGTTCTCAGTCGCTACGAGAGTAGGCTATACGACGGATTTCCGTCAATATCAGCATTCCCCCCTGTCCTTATATCTTAAATTCACTGTTCATAATTTTAATGCTGTAAATATGCTTACATTTCTCAAATAGTGTAATAAATGTCTTAATTTTAGTTTGAATGGGAAAGACGAGGTGATTCACCCTGCTTAGGGGGATGTGATCAAAGCCTGGAGTGGAGCAAAAGCATGTTCCTCTCTCCACTCTTAGCGTTGTGTTATCACTCCGCTCCTGATCCAGTCCGGGTTTTCCAGTCCCGCTCACGGAAAAACTGCTCCGTGTTCACTCATTTTTAAGAAAGTTACAGAAAACAACTTCTACAAACAATTTTAATTTGCCAACAGTTAATAATAATAAATAAAAGTGCATGACGTGGAAATCAGATAACAATCAAGTGCAATATAAACATGTTATGTCAGGGGGCATCACTCCCGAACCGGCATCAACACTCCATTTTCAACATCTGCTTACTCCTTCACACCACAGACATGTCTTTTTGTCGTCTGTGTCTGGCCTGATTTAACTTCTCCCCCAGTTGTTCCATGAAAACCTGCAAAGCACGGCCTGCGGTGTAAGATATCTACGACCGGACTCTCGTAGATTCGTAAGTTACACGGACTTCATCCTCCGTGAAGTGCTTAACACACAAAAAAGTGCCCCTCTTCTCTCGGTATAGCCCAAATCCAGGGTTTTTTTAACATTTCGTCAAAAGGAAAGCTGTGCAATAATAAATACGGTTGTTTCTTCTATGAGTGCAAACATAAAAAGGTACGCAACAGAACTGGCCGCTTTTAGTCTCCGCATTTGTCCTCCGACTGCTACTGCTAGTGCTTTCACCGGAAAAGAGTTTACCCTACTTCCGGTCTCGGCGGCCATTTTTGTGAAATAGGCCTATTGTCCAGACACGGAAAGTTTGTGTCAAAAATGAAGAAAATACCACTCGGTTGTAAATCGCCACAGTTGAAGCATGTTGTGTCATTTCGGAGGCAGGTGCACATGATCTTAAATAACCAAAATGAAGAGCTTAATTTAGCCATGAAGTTTAAGATTGAGGATTTTCATTATGTTATTTTTGCTACCTCAGATTCGATGAAGTGTTTTGGTTGTGGACAAGAGGGTCACGTGGTTCGCGTGGGCACTGAGAAAAGTGCAGACCAGAATCACATTACAGGCGAAACGCAAAATACAGATAATGCACAAGCAAGTGATACAGTATCTTGTGTTGACAAAAGCGGAAGTGACGATCGTGAAAGTAATAAAGATGAGAGTGTAGCCTCGAACGAAATTGTGCTTGAAGGTGGTGTTTCTGAGGTCAGTGAACAGGCCATATAACAGGCCATATTAGAGTACGCTGGGGATGTTGACATGACAGAAGATCAGAGTATTTTTAAAACACCGACTTTAAAAAGGAAGACTAAGACCAAAGAATACAAGGCTGGTAAAAAAGCCACTGGAGCAGCTGTTGTTGATGCAAGCGAGGTGGACTCAGAGTCGAGTAATGTTGAGGAGTCTGCTATGGATAGTGATTGTGAATCATCGGACTCTGTGAGCTCAGCTTCACAAAAGCGAACTGGCCGCAGTGCTTACGTATTGGACAAAATTAAAAAGTTTCTTCAGACCACGAAAGGCATGAAAGGTGTAAATGTAGAGGATTATTTCCCAGATCGTGAGCTGTTTATAGATTCTACCAGGGCTTTAATGAAGGAGGGTGGAGCTTTCACTGAACAAGAAGTCTTTAGGCTGAAGAAAATTGTCCAGAAGTTAAAACTAAATTTATTAAACGATGAATTTGAACCAGTCTAGCTTCCCTTCTTTTTTTTTGAGATGTTTGCTATTTGTGTGCTCATATTACCTTTTTATGAGTAGGATACGATTGGGCACACTTAACTTAAATGGTGCACGGGACAGCAAGAAAAGAGCAATGCTTTATGAACTGATTAAACAAAAGAAAATTGATGTAATGCTGGTTCAGGAAACGCATAGTGATGTTTTTAATGAGAATAAATGGTTAATGGAATGGGATGGGTCAATTATTTTGAGTCACAAAAATCACTGTAGTGGTGGCTTAGCTGTACTTTTTAAGAAAAACTTTAAACCAATTTCATATGAGACAGGACATGTTGTTGAGGGACATCTAATGAAAATAACAGCAAAATTTGAAAAAATGTTTTTAGTTTTTATAAATGTGTATGCTCCTGTTGTTGGTCCTGAAAGGGTTGTTTTTTTAATAAATTAAGTAATATTTTGTCAAGCTGTAAAGAGGAAGAGTTCATATTTGTTGGAGGAGACTTTAATTGTACGGCAAATGATGGAATGGATAGGAACCATAAAGAGCCACATCTAGCTTCTCAACATGCTATAAGAAAGCTTATAGAAGAGCATGATTTGTGTGATATATGGAGAAATTTATATAAAGAACAAAGGCAGTACACATGGGCGCAAACAAGAGAAAATTATATTTCAATGGCTAGACTGGATAGGTTCTATTGTTTTAAATACCATTTTAATGTTATTAAGAAATGTGAGATTTTGCCTAGTGGGTTTTCTGATCACAGCCTAGTAATCTGTAGTGTTTTCATTAATAATATAAGGTCTAAGAGTGCCTATTGGCACTTTAACACTTCTTTGTTACAAGATACTTTTTTTAAGGACGTTTTTAGTTATTTTTGGAAACAGTTCAGTTCTAGGAAAAAAGAGTTTTCTTCCCTGCAACAATGGTGGGATCATGGGAAAAAAGAGATACAGCAACTGTGTCGTCAGTACACTCTCAACGTATCCAAGGACATTTCCCAATCAATGAAAGCTTTAGAGATTGAAATAGTGGAACTTCAGAATTTGGTAGAGTCCACAGGAAATCGAGGACATATTGAGCTCCTCAAAGTTAAAAAAAGAACTCTGGATAACCTGTTAGGCATCAGAGCACAGGGAGCTTTGATCCGCTCGCGTTTTCAGAGTGCAGTAGAGATGGATGGCCTAACTAAGTATTTTTTCGGTTTGGAAAAAAAGAATGGTCAAAGCAGACTTATACATTCTTTATACTCTTTGGAGGGTGTAGAAATTGTGGAGCCTAAGGAGATTAGAAAAAGAGCTGTTTTATTTTATTCAGAGCTTTTTAAAAGTGAGCATACAGAGGAAGGTGAGCTGGACAGCTCTTTTTATATGGGCTTGCCTAAAGTTCCAGAGGAGACCAATTCTTGGCTTGAGAGGCCGCTTTCAGAATCTGAACTGCATGTTGCTCTGCGGAGCATGGATTGCGGTATGGCCCGGGAATTGATGGTCTACCAATTGAGTTTTATAAAACGTTTTGGTCAGTGCTGGGGGGTGATTTGCTGTCTGTGCGCAATGATAGTCTGGCCGGAGGGTTGCTACCGTTGAGCTGCAGGAGGGCGGTCATTACCCTGCTACCCAAAAAAGGTCCCATACACAAAAGAAATATATTTTCAGGATATATTTTGGAATATATGCAAATATTTGAAATTGGCCCAATAAATATATTTCATACTTATATTTCATATATTTTTGTTATATGTCAGAATATATTTCAATGTATTTTTTTCTGTATGGGTCCCCAAAAGTGTCAAAAATATATGTGGCATATATTCCAAATACATTGAAATATATTCTGAAATATAACAAAAATATATGAAATATAAGTATGAAATATATTTATCAAATATTTGCATATATTCCAAAATATATCCTGAAAATATATTTCAAATATATTTCTTTTGTGTATGGGGTGACTTAAAAGAAATGAAGAACTGGCGCCCTGTTTCACTTTTGTGCTCTGATTTGAAGCTCTTTTCTAAAACTTTGGCCATTAGGTTGAGGAAGGTAGTTGGGCATGTTATTCATCATGATCAAACTTACTGTATGCCTAACAGGTCTATTCATGATAATGTTTATCTAATTCGGGATATTTTGGACGTCTCTAGGCTATTGGACATAGACACTGGTCTCATTTCCCTAGACCAGGAAAAGGCATTTGACCGGGTTGAGCACAGCTATCTCTGGCGTACGCTAGAGGAGTTCGGGTTCAGCTCTGGTTTTATCGCCATGATTAGGGTTTTGTACCGGGATGTTGAGAGTGTACTGAAAATTAATGGTGGTCTTAGTGCTCCTTTTCAAATTAACAGGGGTATTAGACAAGGTTGTGCACTTTCAGGAATGCTGTATGCTCTTGCCATTGAACCTTTATTGGTTAAGATCAGAGAGAGCATTGAAGGTTGGACCATACCTTGTTCTGGAGCCAATTTTAAGGAATCTGCATATGCAGACGACATTATTGTTTTGGTTAAAGGGCAAAGTGATGTTGATCTTCTTAAAGACATTTTAAACAAGTTTGGTAAATTTTCCTCTGCCAAAGTTAATTGGTCCAAAAGTGAAGCCATAGTGAGTGGTAAATGGTCTCGTGGTCTTCCTAAATTGCCAGGTGGTTTGTCCTGGAAAAGAGATGGGTTAAAATTTGGGAGTATATGTTGGCAATGATTCAATGATAAGCAAAAATTGGGAAGGAGTTTTAGAAAAACTAAAGGGTCGGTTGGAAAAATGGAAATGGCTTTTGCCAAAAATGTCTTTTAGAGGGCGGGTTATAATAATTAATAACCTGGTGGCTTCAGTTTTGTGGCATCGTTTGGCCTGCATTGATGCTCCAAATGGACTCTTGAGCAAAATTCAAGCCAGTATGGTGGACTTTTTTTGGAGTACTTTTCACTGGATTCCGCAGAGCATACTTTTTCTACCCAGAGATGAAGGAGGACAAGGACTTATTCATTTGCCCAGCAGGGGGGCAGCTTTTCGACTTCTGTTTATTCAAAGGTATCTCACAGGACCTAAGGATCTAGTCTGGAGAAAAGTGGCTGATGTTATCTTTAATCAAGCTGGCAGACTGGGATTGAACTCTGTTTTGTTTTTAATGGACTCGAGTAAGCTGCAGTGCAATGGACTGACTCCTTTTTATAAGGGAAGTTTGGGACTTATTTGAAAAGAAGAGGTTGGAGCCGACTTCCTCGTTGTACTGGCTTCTGGAGGAACCTCTTGTACATGGTGCCCGGTTTGATGTTACTTGTGAAGTTACACCTGGACTGAATCATTGTTTAATTACCACCAAGACTTTAAAATTGCATCAGTTGTTGGATGTTGCTGGTTCTGGCTTGAATAATGCTCAGTTCATGGCCTCACATCTAGGTATGCATTCGGTATGGTATGTAGAAAAGAGTCTGGACATTTTAAAACAGAAATTCACAGAGGTAGAAAATAATCTGTTAATTGATTATTATAATGGGAAACTGGTTCCTAATTGTACAGATCCCTTTCCAAGCATTTCTCTTAGTCCCAATCTCAAAGGACTGTCTGGACCTTTTCTGAACCTAAGGGGGCTAGAAGGTTTAAGTTTGCAGGATGTTCAGAGTAAAGTTTTGTATAAATGTCTTGTAAAAGTTTTAAATAAAGCAAAACTAAAAGAGCGCAGTGATACAGAGTGGAGAGAGAAATTGGGAATAGATGATGGAGATAAACCTGTCTGGAGAGTTTTATATAAACCACCAATTGAAAAACGTACAGGTGATATTCAATGGAGAGTTTTACATGGCGCAGTTGCTGTAAATGCATTTGTGAGCTTAATTAATCCCAATGTATCAAGTGATTGTCCTTTTTGTAAAATGAGGGAGACAATTTTTCATTGTTTTTTAGAATGTTCAAGACTGCATGATATGTTTTGTTTTCTGGATGTTCTTTTTATGAATTTTGGGGAGATTTTTTCTTCTAAAATGTGGATTCTTGGACCCAAATATAGTGTGGCGTAAAGAGTAAAAAGTCAACTGTTGAATTTTTTAATTGGGCAAGCCAAGCTTGCTGTTTACTTAACTAGGAAACACAAAATAGAAGGTAGAGAAGGACAAAATGTTGTTACTGTATTTAAAAATATGGTAAAAGCAAGGGTTATGTTCGATTTCAAGTTCTATAAACTGATGAATGACTTGGAAAGTTTTTTGGCCAAATGGTGTTTTAATGGAGCTATTTGTGCAGTTGATGAAGAAATGTTGATCTTCACTACCATGTTACAATAAGTCTTGTTTTTTGCACCTCTGTTTTTGTGTCCTGGATAATGTGATGTTTTGCTGACGTTGTAATGATAAAGTGTGTTGAAAACTCAACTCAAAACTCTCTCTCTCTCTCTCTCTCTCTCTCTCTCTCTCTCTCTCTCTGTGCGCATGTGCGGAGTGAGTGTGGAAGGAGCCGTTTGTTGGGAGTGAAAGTGTCTCCTTGGTTGAGTGAGATTTCTTTATTTTTTTCTTTTCACTTATTTATAGTTATTAGGTTAAGGTTAGTTTTTTGTTTTGTTTGTTTTTTTCCCCTGACTTCGGTCAGAGAGGGAGGATTTGGGGGTCTGAGATGGCGGACCTCTCACAGTTAACCATCAAACATGGTTGTAAGTGTATGCCTGAGGCCGCGGTGTCAGTGGAGGATTGTCTGATAGCTGTGAGTGCGGCGATCGGTGGCGCAAATATCAAATCTGCCTCCCGTATGAACAAAGCAATTGTGTTTTTTCTCAGTGAAAGCCGCTTGGTGAACGAATTAATTGAAACAGGGTTGATAATCAAAGACATCTTTGTGCCTGTTTTGCCTTTGTCAAGCCCAGCCAAGAAAGTCATTTTATCAAACATACCGCCGTTTGTAAAAAAATGAACAACTAGAGCAAATACTCCAGAGGTATGGAAAAATAGTAAGTCCAATTAAAATGATTCCTCTTGGATGTAAAAGTCCGGAGATTAGACACGTAATGTCGTTTCGGCGTCAGGCTTTAATGATTCTGAATTCTCAGAGTGATCCATTAAATCTATCAGCGAAGTTGAGTATTGAGGGAAAGGATTACACTGTATTTATAAGTTCAGAGTCAATGAAGTGCTTTGTGTGCGGTGAGTTTGGACGTGTCAGACAAACTTGCCCGAGGCGAGATAAACCAGCTCCGGCTCTGGTACCGGCTGCCGGTGCGGAGAACATTGAGAGGGCGGCCGGCGCGGATGATGCTGCGACCGCTGGGGCGTCAGAACCGCAGCGGGACGGAGCGATCTCTGCGCCGGGTGATCTGCCCGAGGGGACTGGGGTGCTGGAGGCCTCTGGAGACGGCCTGGAGGAGGCTGTTGAGGAGGAAGCCGGCCCGAGTCATGCTCCCGCCGAAACGCAGCCGGAGACGAGCTTGAGACAGGTGGGTTTGCAGCCCATGCCCGAAACTGATTTGAGTTGCGATGGAGGACAGGCGCAGCCTGATAAAATGGAGACTACTACTGAGGAATTGTTTAAACAGGGTAAAGATGACATTTCATCTCAAGCCTCGTTGGATTTAATGGATGACTCTGAAAATGAGCATGTTGATACGGATTTAATGAGTAATTACGGGGAGGATGCATCGGTTTTGAAATCTTGGGAAGTGTTTAGGCTGTATAGGTCTGAAAATGATCATTATGTTTTGAATGAACCACTGTTTTTTAATCCTTTTTTAGGAAATGTTTGTGTGTCTAATAGTATAGTTAAGTTATGCATGAAGAAAGGCTTTACTAAAGTGGGGCACTTGATTAATGTAGACTCAAAAGAGTGGAGATCAGCAGAAGATATTGCCAGTCAGGTGGATTTGAGGTCTGTGAGGGTGGTAGAGCAGCTGATTTCAGGGTTGAAAGCTGCTCTTCCATTTCCTCTTTTGCAGTTTGTAGAGCTTTCTCTAGAGGGTGGGCCTACACATCTTGATTTTCCTGATTTAGGTGTGTACCCTGGAGTTTGTCCTGAAACCAGGCAGGTTGGAAAGCTGCTAAATTTTGAGAGATTAAAAGGGCTACTGTTCCATTCTGTGGGGAAAAAAGACATGTATCAGGCCTGTGTAAAAACTGCGTATTTTAAGGATCTTCATGACAGAATTGATACAAAATGGAGAGAAAAACTCACAGTTGCAGACGATATTTCTCCTTCTTGGAGGCTCTTTTATAAAAGTCCTCTTCCAAAACGTTCAGGTGATTTGCAATGGAGAATATTACATTGTGTGATAGCCACTAATGCTTTTGTGTCCAAACTCAACTTGAATGTTCTGCCCTTGTGTCATGCCTGTAATAGTCATGAAATGGTCTTTCATGTTTTTATTGAATGTCCAAGGTTAGTGCCACTTTTGGCATTGCTGGAAAGAATTATTGATGGGCTGGGTTTTGAGTTTAACAAAGTACTTTTTATTTATGGCTGTAGGTATTCTAAATTGAACAAGGATCGTTGTACTGTTGCTAATTTTATACTTGGGCAAGCAAAACTAGCTATGTGGAAGACTTGCAGACTTGCTCTGGAAGGAAGAATTGTTAAAGTTTTGACTCTGTTTACAGCACTTGTTGAATCAAGAATAAGGGCAGAATCAGGGGCGGAGCTAGACTCTCAGTACAGTGGGGGCGGAGCTTCATCATGGGTCCCTCTGCTACCAAGTCATTTTAAAATTAAAACGTTAAAGAAACGTAAAATATCTGATGAACAGGGCCGGATTAACAATTTCCTGTGCCCTGGGCAACAAGACTCAAGGTCCCCCCCGTAGTTAGGGGGGTTCGGGGGCATGCTCCCCCTAGAAATTTTTTATTTCTCTGACCTACATATGTGCAATTTAGGACTTGTGAAGGCCAAAAAATGACGTTTTATGAATCATTTTCTTAGACAAGTTAATTTACTCAAGGCTACAAGGAAAGCTGTAGCCTAAGTCAGCATTGCCATTAGGAACCTTCTGCAAGCTTTGGAATTTGAAAAATTCGTCTGTTTTTAAAAGTTAAAAGTAATTTTAAATAATACAAATTATAGACTAGCCTACGTTTACCGCAGTTGGTGGAATTGGCAGACGTTCGCATCGTGCGCTGTGGAAACGCGTCAAAGCATTCAGGTAGAATTATGCAGCATTAATGCACGAATGACTTTAAATGAATATTTCATCATGTCGATATACAATGGTCACATAATGTTAAAACTAATCTTGGAAAATAAAAACATAGCAGGAGAGAGAGACCCGAGTCCTGTCAAACAACTAAGTTATGTCACGAAGAGAAATTACAATGTCTGAGAGTTGCAACCTGTCACACGGTTTCTATAGCCTACATTTCAGAAAACCCCTTGCTCAAAAAAATATCACAAGCAAAAAATATTGCATGACCATGCCACGGCGGGCCAGACAAAAAACCC